>NC_139254.1:44055589-44418089 GCF_977018435.1 Lepisma saccharinum
AACAATTCTAGAAGATTTTTGCACAATGCATTGTTTTAATATTAGATAAACAAATTGAACCTGGTATCCAATTGAACTTAAACCAGAAGTAAATATGTGTGTGGGTGTGGGTGTAGGTGTGGGTGTGGGTGTATCTTAGCTTAGTTTTAAGTGTATCCAAAAAAAATATCAAGAGGGGCATATTTTTAACAAATTTATGGACAACAATCTCACAGAAGTGCCTTTTATAAGTGTAGGCAAATCAATCTGAGGGGGCTCATCATTTGTACACTGTAGTTTCGGGCATTTTTACAAAAATCTTGGATTAGACGAGGTGCTACACTTGAGCAAAAAACTCATATGGGCATGTTGAGCTTGGTTTAAGTGTAGTCAAATCTGCTTGAGGGGGGCTCATCATTTGTACGCTATAAGTGCGCTGGTTGTATCATCAATTACACTACTTCGGCCTGTAAGAATATTAGTTTCAATTTTACAGTGTTTCATTGTTGGATCAAGGCAACTAACTCCGTGAACAAGAACGTTTTCCGAAAGTCTCAAATATTTGTCTCTGGCAATACACCCTCTTAAATGAACGCATCTTCTATGGTGATAATATAACACGTTCCCTGCGAGTTATTTCTATATATTTTTTCCTCCAATGGCATAACGTTGTCGCCTTATAATGAAGAGGTTCTGGCTTCTACTTCCCTCTCCCCTGGTGGAAGCACAATCCACACTGGTTCGGACTCCACTTTAAACTTAGGTTTAGTCCCGATTAACCTATCTGAGCATAAAATTCGTGAAAATTTTGTTTATTTATTTTGAAGTCGAATTTTGCAGATGTAATCATGAAACATGATGAACTGCAGCTAGATTCGTTTGTGCAAGATAAGAATGTGGCAGGTTCACTAAAGCTTTCATGTGAGGCACCAAGAATACGTTGACTTCTGCTGTGTAAAGTTCAACACCGAAGGCTACAAGACGCATTTCTACGTGTGAAACTGGCGCCGTCCCCAGAAGACGGGCAAGACCTCGCGCTTCATGGAGGAAAGCAACTTCGAAGCAAAACTATGTGAAAAGTAATTTCATCGATTTAGATTCGAAAAGCATGCTATGCCAAAATTCGACATTTAGAGTTGCGCAAGCTTCAACTACCCACCATTATTTACTAGTGCTAACTTACTTTTCTAAACGAAATAAATTCTTTTTATTTCTTGCTGTACAATGTTGTATGTCTCGTACATCATATATTCAAGGATGATGACAGAACGTATGGTAAACATCGACAATAGTGAAATATTTTTGTTTTCTCCATAACTCAAACGAATGATCTTGAATATACAGTTTTAACAATATTATTACTTTTTAACTGCTAATCTGCCACCTGAATGTCAGCCTTTTTCCACGCAGTACATCCTGGACATCGTTTAACAGCCTAACGAGGCTCTGGCGTTTGGACGGACGACCAGTACATTTCTCTGTGGATCTGGTTTTGTGATCTGCTTATGTGTTTGTAATTGACCCACTTTATGCTCATCTTCGTGATTAGCCAAAAGTGGAAGAAAGGCTAAATCAAATCAATTAATTGATCTGCTTCGTTAACCTAATAAAGTATGGGTCATGTTCAATTCTTCTTAATTTAAAGGGATAAGATAAAATATCCCCTGTGAGAAGCGAAGTACACGGTGAGCAATTTAAGGGCATCAGCGAAGGGACACTTAAATGAGAGGAATTGGGAGATTATATAAAGATTGACATAGGAAAATAGCCAAGTGACTTTAGAACAGGTGACGACATCAAGTCCATTCCCTATTTTTTTCTAGATTGGAGTGGATCGAGAAAAGTTTAATCAAGATTTGGCGAACGGTTTACCCGTGTGTGTGTGTGTGTGTGTGTGTCTGTGGTGAGAGAGAGGAGGGGGTAGTGTATCAGAGAAAAATAGTGGGAAAAGATTAATAAGGCGTATAAGAGCAAATAAGATCAAAGAGAAGAGAAGAGGCGAAAGAAATACAAAGGAATTCGGAAGAGGTTGAGAGGATACGTGTTTGTGAAATTCAAACTTTATGTATGCCCACCCTAATTTATCAGTATTTGGCTCCTGCCCACCCGGTCAAAATTTTCTGGCGCCGCCCCTGTGTTTGCACCCAGTGGAAGAGACGTATGAAAGATGATCCCCCATTCTGGATCGAATCATAACTGACGATGAAACATGGATCCATTACTTTGACCCGCGTACAAATCTAGAAAGCAGCACATGGAAGTCGCCTCGCAAGAAGAAAGTGCGGCAACAGAAGACCGCAGGTAAGGTGATGCAAATCGCATTTTGGGATCGAAGAGGCATGGTGTACCAACACATTGTCCCTCCCGGGCAAACGGTGAATACAGAGTATTACCAAGGAGTCATTGAGACTGCGCCAGCACGTAGCCAAAAAGAGGCCGCATTTGAAGAACTCCTTCATACTCGTATTGCACCACGATAACGCACGCCCGCATACCGCGCGGGCTTTTCAGGATTACGCGACGAAGAGAAAAATAGAAATTTTCCCGCATACAGCATACAGCCCGGACCTTGCACCCTGCAACGTTTGGCTATTTCCACTTTTAAAGGCCGCTTTACGTGGTCGTCATTTCATGACGAAGAAAGAAGTGATCACCGCAGCGCAAGTTTTCTTCAGTTCGCTACTAACGACGAATTTTCAGACATTCACAAAGTGGCAGGAGCATATGGACCCTTGCTTATGTGTCAATGGTGCCTATTTTGAAAAAGATATACGTCTACTCGATATGGCTGATTCTGAATAAAAATTTTGTGGTTTAAATTTTTTTGTTTCATTTTAATGATTCTTGGAGGGCTTTTAACTGCTACGCAGTCATGACTTTTTGACCTATTGCGCTCATTTTGGTTTCAATCGGCATATAATGAACCAAATTTTCACCCTAGTACATTTTCTAGCCAATGGAGGTCGCTGTTTTTCTATACAGGAATTAGTTTCACCATCACTGCGATAGCCTTTGTAATTACATAAATTTTCTGGAAGAATCTGACTGTACTTGAGGGACCCAAATTTGTTTCTTGTGGACGCGTACTTTACGATTTTGTTACGCCACTGCGTCAAATAACAACAAAATGAGATTCACAATTATTATTATCATCTACGTCCTAAAATTCAAAGTTAACTGGTACAATTAATGTACAACAAAGACAAAATTGCTAATTAAAAAAAAGTCAAGTTGCTGTATCAATTGATTACACCAAAGATTTTGGGGCAAATTACTATCGTTTTAAGATTTGTTGATGTCGAAGAGCTTGTAGATAGATACTTTGGGCCGCTAGAGAGGATTGTGGTTTAGCGCACCCCCTTCCACTCACTCTATGAAGCACCGACATTTTATGTGCATCCTTCGATATTTTCCACTTAACCCATGGTGTGTGTGTGTGACATTTACATGCTACAAATTTTGAAATGAGGAAACAAAGAACGACTCATTAAATAATATATAGTTATATTTAAAGATTCAGTTTGTATTTCTGATTTTTTAAAAAAGAAGTTTAGGATATTTCAGCTGTTTTACTGTCTAATGAACATGTTAAACAACGTACTATTACTACTATCTTGGTTAATGAAAATTCCAGCAGCGTGTTACTGTAACTCTGCCAAGTGTAAATTTCTCTGTCGCGTACTATTAAATATAATTTTCGTCAAAAATTATTATTATAGGCTATTATATAAATATGATAATTTGCTGACGTTTCCTTGATGACTGAGTATCGATTTACATTGATACTTCAAACTTACAGAACGTATGGGGCCTTGCATTCTAATCTTGCCCAGGGCCTCGCGATATGTTACTACGCCACTGTAGTATAACTAAGATATTGTAACTTCTCAAATTAGTTTCATTATTATATCAAACCAACTACCTCATATTTTCCAAATTTGTTTCGAAGGTTTTGGAATAGGTTTCTGTGTCATGTTCATTTTATGTCACTTTTCTGGTCTTGAAATCGTAAATCTTCTCTCAGTTTCATTTTTACGTTGTTTGTTTGTTGAAATGTGTAAATAGCATTGCCTGCTATTTGCACCCGTATGAAGATGCATGCTAACAATTATATTTTGCATCGTATTACTATCAATGCGGTCTGTAGAACTAGATAACTAGCAACAACATGAGCGTACGACGATTTGTTGAAAGAGAAAGATATTCAAAAACCTTTTATAATGCAGATTCTGATTTCATGTGCCATTTTATGGACCATCATGCCTTAGTGTTCAGGGAGGGAATCTTGAGCACCTAATTCGGATAATGAATTGGCAAAATTACACCAGAAAAGTAATCTGTTTGATTGATTCATTTATTTGGTCAATTTATGCACAATAAGGCTAATCGCGACTGGACCTATAGTTTAAAGTGAGATCCGAACCACCATGTGCCACCACCAAGGAAAATTAAACTGTCTTTGCCCCCCCCCCCCTTCTTTTTCACCTTGGCCCCCTTGTTTTGGAACCCAATCACCGCCACTAGCTGCGAGTGATACAAATGTTTTCTACCAAGGAATAACTGTCTGCAATTCCAAATTGATAAACGTGTTGAACATTTTTGCTCCTTGACGAGTTTAGAATCTAAAAGTTGGCAACGGTGACTGCATGACTCATGTATCTGGAGACTGTGCAAATCCAGAATGAGCGTTCCCTGAAGATAAGCGAGCTTCGTCTTGCAAGGCCTTCCAGTTACCCATGGGCCTTTGATGCTTGACGGGTCGAAACCCAGGTCTATAGTTTTACTCGCCCGCTTGCCAGCCAGGCTGGCCTAGTAAGCGATTCTGGTCGATGTGCAGCTCTCTGGCTACGAGCGCACTATTTAGCATAGCGCTAACCCGCCACCGCAGTTTATCATGCAGAGGTCCCTACGCCAGTGGCGTATGCTGGGTCTAAAACATGGGTTATCTCTTTTATCATAATGTTCAAATGGGAGGCTCTTTTTCGTTCAATTTCTTGGATTTTAAGGTGATGTGACATTACGATTAAAATACATACATTACAATTTACTAATAATTATAAAAATATCACTGTTTCATTAATATAAAAACAAGAAGGAAAACATTTCAAATATTTCATGGTTATTTATAAAATATAGAGGCCCATATTGTGAAATATTTATGTAGGCCTACGTGCGAGAATAAAATATACGCGTATAATAAACTTTTTACCTAGAATATTTAATTTGGATAGGAACTCCATTCTTCTCTTGGCAACCTTTGTGGTAAAAAGGTTATTAGGTCCCGGGCTCAAATCCAGGCATGGACATGGGTATTCTTTGTGAATGACCCTTCATGAATTTCATCGTATCGTCGCGATTAGCTAAAGTGGCAGAAGAGCAACACAAAATAAATCAAATCCATTCTTCTCTTCTTTGCGATGCCAGAGGCTTGCATACCTTCACGATTTGAAGTTTATCCTCATGCAAAAACAGATTAAATTGTTTCGGCAATAGTTCGTTAATTATGTCATTCAGTTTCATTCACTACACGACGCAGCACAGATCATTCAAAACATATATACGTAATTCACTCACTCAATACACTTAAGAAAATCCACACAGTAAGAAACCTAATTTTCTTAAACTTCCTTCAAAGCGATTTCCACTCGTAAAATGAACTTGTCATCTTCGGCCAGTCAGTCTACCCCAGCCAGTCATAAACAAAGCAGCAGAGGGGTTGAAAACATCGTAAAGTGTGGTTGGTTGAAGTTCAGCGGCCTGCGAGTTCTGCATGTGTTCGATGGGACAGTGTTGTTTTGGCCTAGAGGACAAATTCCCTATCACATTTCAGCCACTCTTTTCCCGTTCGTGTATTAGTAGTTTAGTTTCAAAATTTCCCTTACCTGGGAAAATCCCATGCTGGTTAGCGCATTGGCATCGCTGTAAGGTTTTACCGCCGTTGTAAAACGAAGAGTTCCCTGTCTAAGAAGCCACTACAAATATGTCACCGACCGCCTCCAGGTGCTGGTCGGGGAAGAATCTAACCGCTGATGTCTGGTGGTAGTTTTAAAGCAAAGGAGTCCATCCCCATGTATAGAGCGAGCACAAGGAAAACAAACCTTGGACGAAAAATCCCTGCGCAGCTCCTCCCGGGAGTATGGTGCACAGGAGTCGTGGGTTTTATACTATCATTTTTTCCCGCGGTCGTTGTTTGAGAGTGAAGCATCGGTCACATTTGATAGTCGATTATTTTCTGTATTTAATCTGGTAGCCTAGAATATATGCACCTGCCCTACGCATACGGTGCTTACTCTCTGTGTGTAACGATGCATCCAAAAAACTTGTCTTAATCCATTGAGGGATGGCCACTTTCTGCGAACTGAGAGCCTGAAAATCTGAGAGCATAATATACCGAAACGGATTATAAACCTCTTCCTTTTCGAGCAAGGCCTCATCTCCAGGAAGCTATCAACTCGCGGCAAGCCACGGCACCTAGCGACCTGTTGAGTGAGATGAGTCAAGGCAAAATGGATAATAAACCTTTTCCTGCTCCCACAAAAATAGGCAATAATTAGGCTGGAGAGTTCACTGAACTAACAGATCTCTAACTATGCACTGGTAACGATCAGGCTGGAAAGTTCATATGAACTAACTGATCTGAGACTATAATAGACCGAAACAAGTCAGAACTCGGTATTTATACCTCAGAGAAATGACCTGCCCCCGCAACCACCAAGGCAAGGCCCTATTGTTACCTTTCAAACGGAGAAGCCGTTGAGGGATCCCAACCGTTGGCTTCCCCGACTACCGGGCAAAAAGCAACCTAGGCCAGAGCATTTACAAAGAAATAAATTTGTACAAATATACTTTCCAATTTCCAGCTGTATGCATAAAAACCACACAGCAGAAGTCAACGTATTCTTGGTGCCTCACATGAAAGCTTTAGTGCACCTGCCACATTCTTATCTTGCACAAACGAATCTAGCTGCAGTTCATCATGTTTGATGATTACATCTGCAACAATATAATCTTCAAGACTTAATTCATCCAAACATTTGGCACCAATAGTTCTTGAAGTTATTCAGATGCATTATTTACCTGTGCACTGGTGGATTCTGGAAAGTGCCCCAAATAAGCCAAAGAAGTGGTACAGTGTCTCTCAAAAGTTTTAGGACAACGATATTTAAAACGCAACCCCTCCGGTGTAATAAAATTTTCGTAAGTTTTCGATATATCCCATTGTGTTCATTCTCCACGCAGTGTGAAACGGAATGATTATTTGGAATTAACGTTGGGGGAGAGGAGAAATGTTAAAAAACGAAACCTCCATTGCAACGAACTGAGAAGTGGAGAAAAATTGGATAATTCTTATAAATATGAAAATTACATTCACGTTTTACTGGTATAATCACAGGTAGAATCAAAGATCTTAAGTAGCAGATTTTATCTCGCTCTGTACTCAGCCAAAAGACATTTCGCACCGATCTAATACATTCTCCAATTCATTTTAAAATATTATTGAATGTTTCATGTCGATATTTTGATCAATGCATTAATTCTTGATGCTGAGAAGATATTTTCCACAAATACCTCATATCTCCTCTCCTTTCTTCTCCTTCTTCTCCTCTGCTTATATGTCATATCGCCTTGCCTCCTGTTCTCGCCTCTTGTCTACATCCCATTCTTCTCCACTCCTCTTATCTCCTCTCCTGTCTTAGATTTCCGACTCCACTGAACTCTTCTTTTCGTTCTTCTCATGTTCTCCCTTCTTCTCATCTCTTCCTCTCCTCTATTCTCCTCTTTGCTCCATTTTCCTCATCTCTTCTCCTCGCATCTTTTCACTTTCTCCTCATTACTTCTCCTATCCACATGTGTGAAATTTTTGTTCCCTCCTTTACTTTACCTCTTCCCCTTTTGCTCTCTCCTCTCATTTGTCATTCCTTTTGGTTTCCTCTCTCCTCTTTTCCTTTGTTTAGACTCATCAGCGATGAAATACTAGAGAATCGATTTTCTTTCTCTCAGAAAGTATTTCTTATTTGCGACAAATGTAAAACTGATATTTTTTTTTAGTCTTATACAATAATACTTAGTTTTATTTCTTTCGCGTGTTTCATAAATATCTATTGTGCATATGGCAACCCTGAAATTGAGCCTAACTCTACACGCAACCCACCAGCACCTTAAGTAATTTGGGTTGCCTAGTTTTAAATGTCGTTGTCCTAAAACTTTTGAGAGAAACTGTACATGTTCATGGGGGAAAAATCGCAAAAGATGGTGCCTCGAATCTTGACAGTTGACCAGAACAACACATTCCATTTCATATTTTACACAATACAGAAATGTTTGATAGGGTCCTTACCGGTACCGAAACATGATCTTTTCAATTGAGAAAGTAATTACTAGCCATTGAATTTATGAAAAGGAGACACAAATGTTCTTTAACTGGAATAGCGTTACTGACAAGATTCACAAGAGCGAACATACAAACACAACAAATTATCTTTACGTTTGCCATAGTCTGATGTGAGTGGAGTTACCATGATGGCAAGACAAAATGTTGTTCTCAGTCTGTCGCTGGGGAGCACACCCAAGCCCTGGATACCTAGCAACAGAAATTGTTTATCTCGGTGTTGCCGCTTATCGGATTATTCTTCCTGCGATCAGTTTTCATGTTGATGGGAGAGGACGTGTTGTTTGTTTGTTGCGTTGCTGTGATATTTTAACCGGTCCGTTTGTTTAGGTTTATTGAATTTAAGAGTATTCTTTGTTGTATATAGCATGTTGTTTTAGTGTGTTATTTTTTTGTACATAATTTTCTGTGTTCTGCTTGAGTGTGTCATGTGCTTGTGTGAAGAATGTCAAGACAGGAGACAATTCTCGAGATGACATGTACCAAAGAGGCCGTGCACTAAAAGAAAAATGAATTCTTTTCAAAGGCCAAACGTGGGAGATGGTTTGTTCTGAGTGCAAATAATTTGAGCAAGGTTTGCCCCAGGTACTCACTTGGGCTGAGTCGACCCCAGAGCCGTTCGGGATATTTGAAAAAGTTCCACAAACCACCGCGGGTCTCCCGCGTGAAAGTCAGATGCCCCACCAACTGGACTTTGTGCAATTCAGTTGCGGTATAATTGAAAGATGGGACTTTAATGGCGACTTCAGAAAAAATGGTTATTGCAAGTGTATATTTTCAGAATGGATTGAAAAGGTAACCTGTAAACAATGCTTGTTTCGTTAATTCGTTCATGTTGTAAGGGAAATGGAAATGAAGAGAGAAAACAATAAGACATTTCATCATTGTTGTTGTTATCGTTGTTATCCAGTTTTCCTCGAAAAACAATGACACATTTCATCATTGTTGTTCCTTTTCATAACACGTTTTCCTCGACACAGCGTCAAACGGCTGCACTGCATACTGTACCGTACCGTACATCATGATATGGCAACACTGTGATGCATGTTCCTTCAGCTCTCAATACGAAACTAATTTTGCGGCAGGTATAAAACTATAAATGCAGGTATCCACAGGAAAGTTAAATTGGTTGTACAACATACTTTTTACCTTCGCACATGTAGTACCACAAACATTTTAACCTATGGATACTTGCTTTTATACTTTTAATGCGCAGTCTCCAACTTGTGTCAACCTCCATGGCAGAGGTTAACACAGTAGAATCTCGGGTTCAAATCCCAGATTGGACACGAGTGTTCTTTTTGAGTATCCTCTTCAATTTCATCTCTCATTTTCATCGTTGCAATTAGACTACAGTTGCAGAAAAGCAACATTTTAAGTGCTCTTGTTTAAAAATCTACCCCTGAAGAAGCCAACTGAACTTGGCGAAATATAGGATAATCTTATGACATGTTAAGATGAGTATGTTTTATCTAACCTTTGTCAGAAAAGTACCAGGATTGATTTTTTAATTCTCAAACTGTGATTCTGAAACACGCGAATTGGGTGTTACTTAGTCACCTGATGTGTGTTGTGAATATATATGTTCTTGGAAGTGGTTCCACGTAACCACCACCAGGTGGCAGGATTGCACCTAGCAACAATGTCTGTCGTGTTGGCTTATTTAGTTGGAGCTACACAGGTGACTTGATGGATGCGGAGTAGAGTTGGAGGAATGCGTTAACATTAATTACTGTGTTCAGCTAGGGTGGGTAACACCTATGGAAACAATCATGATACAGAAAGCTTGTGGTGACCAGACATCGAGAGAGGCTGTGTGTTTGAATGGTACAAGAGGTTTCGGGAGGGTAAGGTTTCAGTGGAAGACAATCCTCGATCAGGCTGGCTTTCAACAGCACATATTGCCAAAAATGTGGATTGTGTGAGGAACTTACCGTATTTACTCATGTATAATGCGCACTTTTTTCCAAAATTTTTGCCCCCAAAAACTGTGGTGCGTATTATGCATGGAATAATTCAGACAGCCAACATGAAACCGTACAGGGTCATTCCATGATTTTGGGACACTTGCATTGATTTTTCCTCTTTACGGAAGCCTATCATGTTATATATCGTTGTAAAGCTTGAATCTTGCAGTCTCTGAATATGGAAACAGTATTCCATACAAGATAACAACACTAATGTGAAATGCAGTTGAAGTAAGTTCATAAAAATATGAAGAAACGTTCTGATTTTTATGATACTTTGGATGAAAGAAAACATAAGGAAAGAGATAATAAAAATTAAAATGTATTACTGACCAAATAATATGACATACATGGAGTGTGTAAATTCCTTAATGGAAGAAATTTTGTGCTGCTAACTGCTATTTGGAAGGTCCTGAATGTGCCTCGTATAAATTTTACATTAGTCATGGAAAAGAAAGTATATATTTTGAAAAAGAAGGATTGAGCAATTGAATAGGTATGACGTCATTCACTCTTGATCAGCATAGCAACAGATTTACAACCTACAACTAAAAAAGCCATTTCTTGAAACTGGATTGTACTGCGCATTATATACGATATCTAATTTTTTGTCACTTTTACCCATCCAAAACCAGAGTGCGCATTATACACGCATGCGCACTATACATGCGTAAATACGGTACTTTGAGAAGACCGTCGTGTTACAGTTCACATGATATCAAATGCTGCCAACCTGAGTTGTGGATGATAATACAAGGCCCCATATTGATGTATCGGTACAGGAATATCTGAACAAATTTTGTATCTTTCCTCTTCCGCATCCTTCATATTCACCCAATCTGTCACCATGTGATTTCTTTCTGCTGAAAGGGAAGTGACATCAAGATATTCCAGCAATCAAAAAGGCTTCTCTGCTTGCTTCTGACACCTCCGGAAATGATGGCAGCTTGTGTATAGATAGTGGAGGCGACTACTTTGACAAAACCAAGAACCATTAGTTGGAGAAGTGAATATATTATCTAACAACATCAGCCCTGGAACTTTTCTGACCAAGTTTATAATACTACCGAGTTTATCTACTTTTGGATATGGGAGCCTCCTACTCAATAGGTTTCTAAAAACACACACTTATGATGTAATAAATTTATTATCAAGTGTACGTATTCATTTTCATTCTTTAGCACTCAGTACTCAAAACATAAAAACAACATAAAAATGTACTGGATCTTTGCAGACATCAAATATTTTACAATTCTACATGTGTGTATATATAACAATTCAACTAATAATGAACTGAGCAGAATATATAAATTACCATGAAGACAACATATAAAAAATAATACTGAAAAATATATATGAAACTACATAATGTGGTTTATGACTTCAGCTTTCATTCTTTACAGGTTTTTAAAATATACAAATCAGAACATGATGCCCTAGTAATAGTACTTCACAAATCATTAAAAAAAAGGTACTGATGAGCCTTGTATTTCATCACTGTGGGTGCCTATGACTAGAGACTTATAGATAACAATCTGTTTTATTAAACAGAAGAAAAACTTCAACTACTATAACTATCACAAAGGCTTAAATATCATGTTTGAAATGCTTGTATGCATCGCAAGTTAACGTATGGACGGGAAATATACCCAAATATTCAACAACATTATTCAACAAGAGCTAAGTGTCCTTCGGGCTTTGTTTGCTGTGCTTAGTCCGAAGCCTCTTAATTGTACTTGAAGGCAGAGATCCAGGAACTTTAAAAATGCTCTGAAATGAATAATAATAAACTTTCAATAACAGTGTAATTTATTCACTAACAGAAAATTCCTTCAATACCGGGTGTCCGGGCTAGAGATATACAAAAATACACACAAATTTTAGCATCTATAGAGATTAATAATTTTCTTGTCCCAGTTTTGTACAAAGTAACTTAGCAAGCTTCTATGTACGCTGGCACACATCAATGTGGGCATCATTTGTAGCTCGACAGATATCCAAACAATACTCAAGCTCATGCCAAGTGTTGACCAGCATTTGAGGAGTTATTAGCGCCAAGACATGCTGTCTCAAAACACCCTAATAATAAGCTTTTCTCTTGTGCAGAACATATTTAATGAAACCCCATGTAATAAAGTCTAATGGTGTCAAATCTGGGGATCTTGGTGGCCAGGCAGTTGCTGCATATGCGTGACTCAACAGCACAATTGATCATAACAGTTGGACTGAAAAGTTCGTAGGCTGACTCATAGATGGCGTTACTAGAATTAAATCCATGTGAGTTTTACTTAGTACTAACCTTCAAAAGATACGTGTATAAATTTCACAGCTGCCGGATAATTAGTTCGTGAGATATAGCATTGTGAGTGAAGCAGCTTTTGTCATTGTGAAAAAATGGATAAAAAAGAATTTCGTGTGTTAATAAAGCATTGCTTTTTGGCGAAAAAAAATACTGTTGAAGCCAAGGCTTGGCTTGATAAACATTATTCGGACTCTGCACCAGGAAAATCAACAGTTGAGAAGTGGTTTGCTAAATTTAAACGAGGCGAAATGAGCATCGAAGACGATGCACGCAGTGGACGCCCCAAAGAGGCTGTTACCGACGAAAACATCAAAAAAGTCCACAAAATAATTTTAAATGATCCTAAAGTGAAGTTGATCGAGATAGCTGAGACTTTAAAAATATCAAAGGAACGTGTTGGACATATTGTGCATGAATATTTGAACATGCGAAAGCTGTGTGCAAAATGGGTGCCGCGCGTGCTCACAATCGATCAAAAGCAACAACGTTTTGATGATTCGGAGCAATGTTTAGCGATATTCAACCGTAATAAAATTGCTTCCCCATCCACCATATTCTCCAGATCTGGCCCCCAGTGACTTTTTCCTGTTTGCAGACCTTAAAAGAATGCTCGCTGGAAAGAAATTTAGCACTGATGAAGAGGTAATCACCGAAACTTATGCCTATTTTGAGGCTAAAGAGAAATCGTACTATGAAAAATTGTATGACTGCTATAATCGTTGTATCGCCCTCGAAGGCAACTATATTGAATAATAAAATCGAATTTTGTGAAAAAAATATTTTTTACTATGTTAGCCTACGAACCTTTCAGCCCAACTGTTACAAGTGACTACTGAAATCTGGGATCGATGGTCTATCGACTGAGCTTCACTACGAAACAATATAAGTTGAAGTTTTCCATTATAAGCAGTTATTTTTGTTTACCTCTAGCCTGGACAGCCTGTATATCACATAATACTAGAATACAAATCATGAGTTTGTTGTCTAAGATACAAGCTGTGGTTCAAACAATGAAATGTACATCAAACATGACACAATTTACTCACATCTGTTAAAAAGGAAAATATGACCACAAATGGTCATGTAGACACATACTCTACAAAATCAACACATTATTATTTTTTTTTCACTAATCCCATTTTACATTAAACCTTAAATGGAATTGAAGAAAATAGTGACACTCTTGTTACGGAAGGGTCAGTTCTGACCTTTTAATATATATGCATATTCACAAATTTTGAAGCATGTGTATCACTATCTTGTTTTCACCTCGTGCCAACCTCATGAAAATAAAGTAATAAAATGTATCTTCAGCAAAATATTTATTAATCTTACACAATTTTATTTTTCTTGCGATGTAATCACATATTTATTATTGCTTTGTACGAGGGGCGTACTATATTGATTGACACTTTATAGTCCCATAGTCCACCATTTGAGAAGTGAGGACTGGCATATGAAGCTACGAGTCTAGTCTACCGATTGCAGGCAGCAGTACCGAAAAAGGATTCCCGGAGTTCACACAGCAGCACGTTCCGTACCTCATTGCACAACATGGAAAGCCACTATAATGGTCAGCGTTGGACAAGTTGGTTTCTATGGAGAGAGGGTGTGACCACAGCAGAGATTTCACAAGAGTACGCAGGGTGTGGCAGGACCTCGAACCCCAATTCAGCAATGGCCGTGGTTGATTCCCGACTGGTGTGGGAGCGTGCATTGTCGTGTTGCAGGAGCACTCCTTTTGCCCATTTTCCTGGTCGTTTTTTCCGAACCCATCTTTCGCTGCAGGGTGTTTCTGGACAGGCCCGTGGTTACCTCCATTTCAGAAAACGTGATGCACCTGTTCTCAAGAATGACTTGGTCAACCCGTGTAATGTTTCTTGGTGTTGTCACAGTCACTTTCCTTACAGAACTTGTCCCCTTTTCTCTTGACGTGTGTCCTGTTTTGCAGCCTTCGATCCCAATTGTAAACGGTTTTCCGTAAAGGCACATGTTCACCACACACTGCTGCCAATCGTCTGTAAATCTCTGCTGTGGTCACACCCTCTCTCCATATATATATACACAGGGCTTGAAAAATCACGGTCGCCTGTGATCTTTTTCTGTTATATGTACGATATTTTGATGATTCTAAGTTCAAATTGCAGTACAGCGTAAGTTAGCATACGATTTTTTTTTTATCTAAACGCTGTGAGCATTTCATAGAGTCCGTAACAATTTCTTACCCTTTGTCCCCCAACACACCATTTCCTGCATTCTCAAATAATGTAGCAATGTTTTGAATACCGTGATGCTCAACATCTTATACAGAGGGTTTCAAAAGTTGCAAAACCCAAACTTTGAAACTGTGGTATATCATGAAAATCATAAGAGATATTTACACTGGGTTTTCTGCATTATAAAGCCTCATCCATTGAGATATGCTTAAAATTATCAGTTCAATCCATACAGAAAATTATATAAATTAATAACTGACGGAAAGCACCATTCAAATTTTTACAGAAATGAACTTCTGAATAAGAAAAATATGTAAGAAATTATCGAAGGGTCATAATCAGACATTTGATGACTGATGCGATGTCAGTCTGTCATTTGCGACCAATATTTGTCATGTGCAACATTTGATGAATTTTTGACTGGCGATTTTATGGTTGAGCGAAAAGTGCCATTTTTGGGACATATCTTCGTATATGGCAACACTAGCAGGTCGAAATATTGACAACAGTCGCAAACATGTGTCTAAGTATTGGCTATACATTTACGTGAAAAATCGTAAATCAAGATTTTGTGCCGAAATTGGACTCTTGAGAGAATCCTAGGCTGCCCTTGTTTACATTGAATGCTCTTCGCTCACTTTCGCTGCAACTGTGCCTGTTTGTTTTAATTGATTCAGTATGGCGTATTCATTGGAGCAGTACGTGTCCATTGCTGAAGAGTATTTTACTACTCATTCTTACACTCATGTGCAAGAAGTTTTCCAATAAAAATGCCGTCGCTGCTTCTGCTGTAGCTACATCACAAAGCAACTGTTTTACAACCAACACCAACAAATGATCCCATAAATTGTTTAAGAGTTGGCATTTATTGAAGAAAATTAGTTCTCAGATGTCTTCAGCAAATTAACAATGTTTTTTTAAAAAATAATGTAATTGCCTTTATTTAGATAGATGCTAACATAAATTTATGGATCCAAAGATAGCCTACAGGATTAGTTTAGTACAGAAAACCCGGTGTAAATATCTCTTACGATTTTCATGATATACATTTTCAAAGTTTGAATTGTGCGACTTTTGAAATATACTGTAGTATGCACAATTGCTCGTAGGTGTTTTCCTGGTGCTTGATTTTCAGAGCTTGCACCTAGCTTTGAAGAAAGTTTTCGAGCACTGAATATATATATATATATATATATATATATATATATATATATATATATATTTATTTTTAAGAATCACTTGTCTGCGAATTCCTGGTTAATTGCGACAATGACAATAGGAGATGATACAATCAAATTGATGAAGAACACTTGCAAAAAACATTCATACCTATGCTGAGATGTGAACCAAGATCAAAAGTCAACCATTTAACCCTTAAACTACGGATTGTTCTATGATGAAACAAGGGGCTTTTTCTAATAGTATGTGGCTTTCAGGACATACTGCGTCTCAGATAATGATGGAGAAAATGTTTTGAGTTCTGCATGAGTCTTGACGTATGTAATTAGCACTTTTTCCAAGGTAATCGAAAACCTATCAGGAAATATGCAGGTGCAGTTTTGTACCTCCACGTCTGGGCATTGCCTGCATGGGGATCTGATGAAATTCAAGTTTAGTGAAAAAATATTTTTCTTTCTTCTTCTTCTTTTAACAGATTACAGAAAATTTGTTTTTTTTCTACAGGAGGCTTATAGCCAATGTGTGCTGATCAAAATAAGGTGTAATTTGTAACTCTAGCGTTCTTATTTCCAGAGATTTAAAATTTTTATGTAAAAGCATGCGGAATTTAAATGTCCTGCTGAAAACACATCTGTAGTTCAAAGGTTCACCTGCAAACATCTCCATTGTTTAAGGGTCAACACACATGTGATATTACTGTGTGTTAGTAAATTTTACTTTCATTGATAAACCAAGCAGAACTCTTAGAATGAAATAAAATGAACAAAATAAAGTCAAATGACATATATGAAAATTATAAAATATGTCAATTAACTTACAATATACCCATTAATAGTTCTTATGGAAGTGTCTTCATTTCTTACAAACTTCTGGTGCCTTTCTGTTTGTTAGTTTCTTTACATTTGGGGATATAAATAACTTACTTCTAAACTGTTATGTGAAACTGATAAATATAACACTAAAGTTCAAATCTCCAACCCTGAGACATTCTGTAAACAAAACCACGTGCATGCAGAAAGCATTGCAAACTCATAGAAGTAAAATAATCCACACGAAAATCCAGCGTTGTTACAGGATTCATTACATAAGGTAAAACAACAACCAATTTGTAGTAAGGGATACACTGCACCAAATGACGTCTCACTTTAAACCCAATGCTCTTTCTTTTGTACTTATTGCTTCACCTTTATGGTTAACTCTTTGCATCAGTAATCATTTTCCATACATTTGGCTTCTTTCTTGCATGCGAATTGAATATATTTTACTTGCATTCTTTTAGACAAAATGATATAACATGGTAATGTATATTTCTAAGGTTTGATATAGATAGGAGCGTATTTGAAATTTGTGGATTTTATGTAAATTGTATCTTACGTAAATAAAATATATAATGGGAATAAACAGCCATACGCAATGCTGTAAGTCCAATAAATATATTGATGATGATGATCAACACAAGACAAAGAAAGTTCATAAATTCATTGCGGTTGGAAACTTTGACAAGCATCCTAATAACGATTTTTAGGTAAATTTCTCATTAAGGGACAGACGGATGAAATTTGCTACTTTTTTTTTATTTATATATTTCTACTTACATATTCTGCATTGAGAAACATTGTTGAAGGTGGCATTTAGCTTATTTCACCGAAAGAAGCTATATTTGCGACATATCGAGTACGTTTTCTTGGTTGTTTCTTCCCTTCCGTAACACGTGAAATGGTTGTCACAGTTTCACCACCGTAGTCACTATGCAATGTTTCTACCCCACCACGCGTAGAAAGTGCAAGATAAGCTAAATTCAGTGGACCGCAATCGGCACAATTGCTCATTATTTACCGGTGAGGAGGAATGTCGGAAAGGTGAAATTCGTTATACTTACTATTTTTGGCCTCCTAATAGTGAATGTGCAGTTGAAGTTTGGAACTCATTTGGGGCCAGGTGACTCCGGCCAATTTCTAACTCAAGAAATATTATTGTTTGCAATAATTTTTGGGTCCAAATTTCCCACAGATTCCGGGCTCTGCCCCTGGGGTAATTGGCCTCCGGCTTTCTCTTTAGAGTCCCTGTTAAAGGGATGTTAGAAATGCAAAATCACAAATCATGATACATCATCAAAAACCACACGGAACTCTTTTGCGCCTCATTTTGCCACATCCTGCCACTCACTTTGTACAAACAAATTTCCATTTATGTGTACGTAAAATGTGCATCTTACATGTGCTACCACATTTCAGACATTCAATTTCTTCTTTAACAATACCATGCTGTACTACGAACTCTACAACATCTTCAACCCCTTTCAATTGCACCACACATCCTGCACACATCATTTTCAAAACGTTGAGCATGTTCAACTGAACATATGTATTTAAACGTGTGACCAGTTACATAAACGCATGTTTGGAAACACTGGCCCAGATTACATCATCACACACAGGCTACATCCACCTGGAAGTAAACGGATGGACGAGCTCTCGTGCATCGGTCACACATTTATATCGAAAAATTGATGATTTACCGGCAAAATTCAATGAACAATGCAAGAAAACACTTCCCCCAACTTCCAGAAATATAAAGAAACTGCATTCGGATAGTAATATCTCCTGTAAATTTGATGAAATCAGTCTGTCCCTTACGAGAAATTTACCGAATTTTTGTTCCACCAAATGTAGTGCACTTCGTAAAATAACTTGGTGACATGCCAAGGCAAGTTAAGTGTCAACATTTTGTAGGAATATGCATTGTAACTTTCAATGAGCTTAGAGATATGTGTACATAATGATATTTTATAACATTGGTTATTTTCTAAAAATAATCATGTGAACAGCAAGGAAGTAGTGCCACTTAGTAATATTGCCTGACTTATCCTTAGAAAAATAACATGCCGAGTTCTATGCGTGCGGGAAGGTCTCAGTGTTCTCCGAGCTTGTTTTCAAAACACCAGCAAGAACAGCCTTTGAAAAGGGATGAGAAACAGATTCTACTCAATATTTATGTAACGTTCTGTCAGTGGTATCCTGAGAAACCAGTAAATGAAGTGGTTAAGTTGGTATCCCAGTGCAGTGGTGTGTCAGTGTCTGCAGTTTTAAGGGTTATGAAAGAGAGAATGACCGGGAGAGTAACAATGTATGCGGCTGCATATTCGTCTGATGTTTTGAGAGCGGGTTCTCACATTCAGAGGCTCTTATATAAAATGAATAGGTGCGGCGAACTATAAGTGTAACAGCAGATCATTGCGGTCATGAATCAGCTGACGCGGAGTGATACATCGAATCGGTGAGACAGTTTGTTTACAGAAGGTCTCAGGGTTGGTGACTTACACTTTAGTGAAGTCAAATGCACCCATTTCCTTGGACTCAAATGTCCGTAGTTTCAACCCATGGTGAAATTGTTGGCCCCAGTCTTAAAAACCCTCTCTGCTATTGGATGTCACTATGACATTGGGATAGACACCATCAATTTGCCTATTTCCAGACTTATAAGTCAAAGTTTTCCTTTCAAAAAGGTTACTGAATATACTACGTAATGATAATAATCACAATTTTGGGAGGGAAACATAATGTGATGGAATACTTTCATCATTTTTTATCAGACTGTGCATCCCGAATTCTATTAAAAAAAAAAAAAGAAATATTCCAGGCATTATTTTGGAACAATATTTTTGGTTAAGGTTTTTATTGCTCAAAATTACTTTAACAGTTCACCATTAAATTGGTATCCCTGATGAATGAAATGTTTCTTTGTTTATAATGTGTGGAATAAATGATAAAAGAATATGTTAATAAATGCAAATGCTTGCACACACACCAGTACCAACAAATTTAAACAGCATTTAGAGTATATCAAGCCAAACAACTTTACTTAACTAGTATATTTGCAATTGTTTTGTTGCCATTTTTTATAAATATTGTATATTTCATTGTATTTTTCCTGTATATTGGTATTCATTCACCTAAATCATCTTCTATATACAGGTAATGGACAAAATAATATGAACACCTTGATTTGCAAAGGCCTATATACGCCGTCGTGGAAAAGGAACAACACTCAGCAGAGATTTCAACCATCTAGTGGCGATAAAAGCAAACATATCAGTCTATCAGAAGCTGGTGTGAGAGTTGCATGCGAGCAGTCAGTTATCCGTCAAATGCAGGTATGTCCGACCTTTCAGACTTCAAAAGAGGCATGATCATAGGAGCCCGCCTGGCTGGAGCATCTGTGACAAAAACAGCTACACTTGTTGGTGTAGCACGGAGTACAGTGTCAACTGTTCTGACAGCCTACAGACAACATGGAAAGACGTCTGCAAAGGAGAATAGTGGGCAAAAAACAAAGTTATCCAACAGGGATCGACGTGTGTTGAAGCGAATAGTGACTCGAAAGCACAAGACAACACTGTCCCAGATAACCGCAGAGATGAACAATCACCTCCAGGACCCTGTATCAACAAAAACCATTCAAAGGGAGCTGCATTCTGTGAACATTCATGGCAGAGTTGCCATCCCCAAACCGTTGGTGACTCCACGTAATGCAGTGACAAGAAGAAGGTGGTGCCAAGAGCACAAGAATTGGACACAGCAGCAATGGGAACATGTGATATGGTCAGACGAATCGTCTTTCACATTATTTCAGACCACAGGACGTGTTTATGTGTGGAGAACTCCTGCTGAAGCATTTGATATTGACTGCTTAGAGCCTACCGTGAAACATGGTGGGGGGTCTGTGATGGTTTGGGGGGCTATATCTTGGAATGGTGTTGGTCCACTTGTCGTCCTGCATGGGAGAATCAAAGCAGAGAAGTACTGCACCATCCTGGATGACCACCTCCATCCCATGGTTCAGACTGTTTCCCGATGCATGCCCGATCTTCCAAGATGATAACGCCCCTATTCACACTGCTAGGTGCATTGATGCATGGTTTGATGAGCACAGTGATGAGGTAGAACATCTCATCTGGTGTCCACAGTCCCCCAATCTTAACATCATTGAGCCTTTGCGGGGTATTTTGGAGGCCAAAGTGCGTAATCGGTTTCCACCTCCAATGACACTTTCGGAACTTGAGACTGTTTTGTGCGAGGAGTGACTACGTATTCCAGTTCACACTGTACAGGACCTTTATTTGTCTATCCCACGTAGGATACAAGCTGTCATTCAATACAAGTTTTCTGCAATTGCATTGGTGTTCACATTATTTTGTCCATTACCTGTATATAAAAATGGATGTGTGTGTGTGTGTGTGTATGTTTGTTCCGGCATAACTCTCGAACACCTGGAGCAATTTCAACCAAACTTGGTACACATATAACTTACAATCTGGAAATAAATACTGTGGGGGTAAGACACCCCTGGCACCCCTAGGGGTGGAGGTGGGAAGGTGTGACGTAAAAATAATTAAAAACGACCGATATTATACCGCGTTTGTTAGAACCTGTCCCCTTTCCTGCGCTAGCGATCGCTCGACAGTTTCGGTGCCAATGAGAAACGAGGAAAAAATCGTCTGCTGGGCAGCGAGGAGCGAATGGGAGCCAGAAGAGAGGCGCTTACGTAGACGCTGTTGCGACGTTGCGTATTTTAATTGGCTGCCTAGCTTTGACTTTCCCCAGCACGGAGAAAAGCCAGCGAACAGCTAGCACGGATGGGACAGGTTGTAACAAACGTGGTATAGTGTGGAATCCATAGCTTTCGGGGTCGCTAAGATAAATAGTGACACTCCCAATGCTGTTCAATTTATTTATTCTTGCTCCTGGAGGTGAAACTAAAAATGTTGTTTATAATCAAGTTTTTAGTTCAATTAATATTATACTGAATTTGTAAAAGATTTTACTTTATAATTTGAATGCTGTACTTACACTTTTAAATACCTGTAAATAAAATTAGTTACATTTTACACTATAGTTAGAAGTAATTATTTTCCTGTTTAATAGAAGATTGGGATAAATAAATACCTGGGTAATGCCAGGTAATCAGTTAGTTTACAATAATTGTACATGTAAAAGGAGATGAAATGAGGCAACATTTTCCCTCTAAATACAAATGGTTAATTTCTCCTAACGCAATAGAAAAATAAATTTAAGTAGCTTCAAGGCAGTCATGCTTAAAAAAATACTTACATCCATAAAATCATGGCACTGCAATACAATTGAATCTTTTGTTATTTCTTTGAAGCACGTGGCTAAAGATGTAAAGTCTGTAGATTCAAGTAAAGCAATTTTGTTTCTCTTCATTAGTGTCACACCAACTCTAAACATGATTTTTGAACCCTCATAGAACAGGCAATCCCAAATGCGAAGAACTGTCTGTAAATAAATACGAATTTCTTGGCATTACACTGAAAATGAATGGATCTACACAGATCTACACAGTACATAAGCAAGAAAACTGAACAGGAATCCAAGATAATGTGGACTTTAGACTTTCAGTGTTCGTAGGCTAGTGATAAAATAGTGACACACCTTTCATACTGCCAACATAATAGCTCAGTGGTAGACTTGGACAGTCAAAGACAGAGTTTTGATTCCTAATTGAGCAATATCTTCCACATTACTTTCCAGTAAGTTACATACGAATATCTAGCAAAATCCCAATTGTATGTCAAAAAATGTTTCTCTTGTTTTCATATACACAACAAGATTTCCAACTATTTCCAGCACTTAAAATGTTTAGTAGTTTAGTATCAATCAATACGCTTCATGTATTTCATGCTATTTTTTTTTTTTCCAAAACAATAAAAATACTTAAACAATAGACGGAAGTGAATTATACGTTAGACTTAGATGTAACGATTCTGTTAATTTAGGTGCTTGCTGCTACCATCCATAAGGGAACTTGGTTCGGTTCATGTCATTTCCCTGCATAGTGCTAGGAGGACTGGTTTATCTCTGTTTATGCATTCTACATGGGCCATCCCACTAATCTTCCTTGCTTTGATAAATTTTACTATATATTTCTGGCTTAAGATGGCATTTATCTCCTCATTATTTTTGGATCTCCAATTATCACCTTCCTTGATTGGTTTCTTATTATTCGTGCCCATTTTTCTTAGTTATTGTTCATCCTCTAGGCTCATTGTCCATACTTCTGCACTATATGTTAACACAGGTCTTATTATAGTTTTATAAATCGATGACTTAGTTTTTCTGCGTATCAGCTTACTCTTTAATAATTGCATGTTGGCATAGTAAGCTTTATTTCCTGCATTTATTTTTTCTCGTATTGTGTCACGAATGTCAAATTTGATCATTCATTACCATTCCAAGGTACTTAAAAGTTCTTACTGCTTCGAATATCGTGTCACCTATTATGAGATCATCATAATGTTTCACCCTATTGTTTAAGTGTCAACAACATAAATTTAGTTTTATTCATACTTGTTTGGAGTCCAATTTTACTTTGCTTATTCTTCAAGTGACACATATGCTTTCTTTAACTCTTTTTTTGTTCTAGTTACGATGGCTATATTATCAGCGTATGCATTAATCTGACTTAATTTGGTGAATATTGTTCCTCCAAAACAGGAACAAATTCAACAGGCAAAAAGGTAAAAAAAAGTTTCAGCCAGGCAAACATCACACAAGCTAATTGACACCAATGCACACAATTATTAACTTTCCCACTACTGCAACAACTGAAACCCAGCATTTGCAACAAACGCAGCAGATGAACTGACTACACTAGTGTTCCTAGTGTACAAACGACACAAACCGAAATTAATAGAACTATTACAAGTAAGTCTCGCAGAAAAAAATAGTAATTCACTTACATATCTTTATTATACTACCGCATCTTTTATTTCTCAAACATAAAAATACTTACTTCAATGGGTAAAACTTCAGCAAAAAGACAAACAAACCATTTGGTAAAGACTGCTGCCCATGGTAATCCAATGTCAGTTACATGTTTGTACACTTCAGGAACTTTTAACCTGGGAGGGAAGAGAAAAAAAACAACATAAAATTCATGGGAACAATAAGAAGGCAGTTGTAGTAGATAGATAAGACTATGCTTAGAGACAATTTAAGCTTTCTGCAATGCTTCAGAAGTAAAACATACATGTCCGTGCAGAGAACAGTTATGTTCACGAGGGTTTTATTCTGGACCAAAACTCCCATTTGCAATGAAATAGTTATTTATATTCTAACATATGGACAAAGTGATAACAAACTTGAAACTCTTGATTCATCAACTAGGCAGTGAGTTACCATATTCCATTCTATTCTACGTCCGTTATGTTATGATGCTCTTCTACCTCTCTCGTTAATCGTGCTGATGAGGATAAAATGACGAAAAGGAAAAAAGGAATGATACATCCATGTCTTAGCCACAGTTTTGTCCTTGGGCCTATGGCTTTCTAGTGCATGATATTGACCACTTCACAATATAGACTAGCAGTTGGTTACACAGAATGAAGAGTGAAACCTACAACTCAACCAAGACGAGAAAAACACAGAAAAGTCACAGACTAAAGTGGAGAGTCATTTATTTTCTCCTCTAGCATCCACTTCTTTTGTGCACAAGTGTCCCTGTATTGCCAGTGACGTGCACTAAGCAGTAGCGAGTCTAGCACTGATAGGTCAATCAATCTCACACCTTGAATTATTTTAAAATCACAGTATTTATTGCCTTCTGGAATCTTGTGCCTATATTTATTATCTTGACGTGTGATGCTTTAAATATCACCTTCAATCAGTTGCTACACCAACTGCCGAGGTCACCTTACGTCACTGCATATTACCCAGTGGCGGCTGCTTAATACGTGCTACCGTGCTATAGCACGTTACTCAATTTACTAAACTGAAAAGAAAGAAAGGGACACATTTCATAGATTGAAGAAGTTTAATAAAACAGTGAAATGAAACTTCTCACGTTAAGAGGCTCAAAAATTTGCAGCGCACTATAATATTTTCCGCACGCTGTTAAGCTACAACGAATACTGCGCTATTGGTTTCATAGCACGTTTTCACCACCTTGCGGTGTGCCGAATATGACCGAATGCCCCTCGGTTCTGTGGGGGAGGTATGGTCGGAGCCAATCAGCTCGCGAAATCAGTGTGCTAGCACGGTACGTGTTGTCATCTCAGTATAAGAAGAAATTTGCGGATAGCTTTACAGAATCAGACACGAATTTTTTTCACGCGGTTGATGGTCATGCACGTGGCATATGGAGCAGTCATTGTAAAGGACAGTTGTGCTCTGTTGTTCCAAGCAGTGGCGTATGAGAGGTTGGGGGCTATGAAATTGATGGGGGCTACATCCCATCTCCGAATTTTGCGTTTCGGATGAAAGCAGCAAAGAACTCAGAAACAAAAAAACAGTGTTAAATGCAAACACCCCTTAAAATGATCTCCGATTAGCATTTTTGTCTTTGAATAACTTAAAATGAAGGTTTAAATTGGTGACTGCAAAATATTTTATAGATTATTCTGGCCGTACGTAGAAAGCAGCTATGTGATACAGACGTTTACAATTCCAGACCCCTCGGGAAAAAACCCTGCGTACGCTAGCAGCTCCAAGTGAGTGTGTAAATTTGTATGTGTTTGGGGGGGGGGATAATTGTAAATGCAAGAAACAACATCTACCTGTAGCACGCATCTGTGACAAGTCACGAGCCACCGCTGATATTACCATATGCGTAACTTCCCCACATAGCTTTGTTGTAAAACTTCAACAATATTAAATATCATGCCCCTGCTTTTGCTGTCTATGCTTTTCCCCTTTATGATGGTACAAACACTTGGAACTGAATATAGGTGAAGACAATGCGTTGAAGAATGCTGCACATTTTGGCAACGCAGGAGCAGGATTACATGGTAGAAGCTGACTGCATCACCTACACTTCCTTCACTTGCATGGGGTTGAAAATTTCATGATACTGCCAAAGAGATTTCTCTTCTTGATCAAGCAGAAACAGCAATTCCATCTCTCAAGAGTGAAAATTCAATAAATAATAGTTGTCCAGCATGCAATGGTAGCAGATGTAGAGAGGCAGTTAAAGTTTCTATGCACTATGTGAGAATATAATTCATGAAAGGTAAGACTGACATGGAAAGCTATGTCTTGTTCTCACACAGGGAAAATAATAGAAAAAAAACTGGTGCATGATCAATATGTATATTCATCTGATATTTGATTTTCTGAATTTAAAAATGGTTTTCAAATCTGCACATAGCAAAAAGCTCATTTAAAAAATTCTGCAAAATTTTCACAATTTTTTTTTCACATTTCAAAATTTACTTTGCGTGCAATTTGCATAGCAACATGAAATAACTTACACAAAAGAAAACTTAAATGTATTAGTTCCTACATGCTTTATATACAGGGTGAGACAAAAGTAAGGTTGCATAGGTGAATAGCAACCATGGTTGCCAAACCTAACACCCGTGGCTTTTTACTTGTGGAGCCAAAGGTGAAGTGAAATCTGTTGATGAAAACATAAGTAAATCAACCCACCACACTAGTATAAATCTTACACAACTGAGAGCGTCAAATTAAATCATGCATTGAAGCAAATGGTGTGCATATTGAACATGTACTGTAACTGTGACCATTACATATGAATGATGTGTGTGTATGCAAGCACACATTTGTTTTTCTATTTAATCTGACTTTTGCTTCCCTCTGGATATGTGTGCACATGGGTGATTGGGCAATGATTATTCTAGTAAACAAGCAAATCCAATCGAGTTATTATGCAATAACTCCTGGGGATACAAAGATGTAATCAGTAGTACCTTACTGCAACATAAACAGTCTTTTTCAGTATGCCCATCTGTCGATGAAAGCCAAACATCTAATAGTGAACAATCAACATGTTCTGAACCTTCAAGATCTCAGAATCATAGAAAGATAAGTTTCAGTTCTTGTTTCAAGTCCACTTTATGCACAGAAAGGCCAATCGAGACCGGGCCCTACACTATGTGCCTCCACCATGTATAGAACCCAGGATCCCTGATTACAAGGTGACAACATTACCACTACGCCATCAGGAAGATCAGGAATACAAAGATAACATGTAATTTGGTGTGCCATGAGGCACATCAGTAACAACTTAATTCTGCAAAATATTTTCAACAGGACCATTCACTTTCCTGTCAAACAGTGAAGAATCTAAACATACCTCTTTTACTCACAACATAGAACAGTAGCATATACGAAATTTCAAGTCTGTCTGCTATTGGGGGTAGTATGAAATGCCAATGAAATAATATATTTTTTTAAGACATCAGTGATCTTGATTTGTCTGTTTAGCAAACTACGAGAAGTACAGAAATATATAAACTTTCAGTAACGAAAGGTGATCCAAAATGCTAACTTATTACATATTATACATCCTATATAAACTAGGTAAAAAGCTTTCTACATTAGCTGAAATAAGTTATATCTTCAAACATATAAACTAGTTTTTCTTGTATGTATGTATTGCTTGCATTCTAGAATTTAATTTAACAGAAAACATCAAGAAACTCTATGAAAGCAATGATGATTTTGAATTGCCTGATGATATTTGGGATTCATAATAATTATTATTATTATTTTAAATAAAAAATAATGTGATCAAATTTTTATCTGAAATAAAAATAAAACAGACTGCTTGTTTTTCACAGTTATGTTGCTATATTACAACAATGTAACATTTACAATATCCATTGTATAAGGGATTCTCTTTTTTATTAAAAAAATTCTTAACCATTGTTATAACTGTGTTTTTAGTCAAACTAAAAATAAATGTCTGATGAAGGGAGCGTGTGTTCTCCTGACACGTCACAACGAAAAACTGTTTTTATGCTTGTAATAACCATAAACTACAAGAGAAATAAAATAAACTAGTATTATTACATTTAAACAACAAGTTTTCAACATACTTAAAACCTTAAAATAGTCTCAATGTTATTTGTTAATCATCATCTTCCTCTTGAAGGTCTGTGTAACCAGCTCCGCGACTACAAAAATTGATCACTACATCGGTGATATTATCTTCCTAAATATGTTGTTTTCTTTAGCATTAATTCAGTAATTTTTGAGGCAAACAGCTATTTGGAATCCTCAGAACATGTTGATTACCCTTCAACTGATAATTTTGAATGTCTTCCACCTACCATTTACTTAGGATATCTTCACTTCTAATTTTGTCTTGTAAAGTTACTCCACTTAAAGACTGCGAAAATCTCATTTGTGAACAATAAATCTTAACTACATTAACAAGATGTTAAAATAAAGATATTAATTTGACGGAAAAAGCTAATTGGCAAGTCGAACTCCTGCATATCATTGCTAGTATTTTGCACATCAGAATTCTTGTATCAAGGAGGTTTGAGGCACACACAAATTTGTACTGAATGAAAATTCTATTGTTTTTCTTCTTCAAAAGGTTCTACAAGTATAAGTGAGCATGTGTTTATGCATGTGTAAGAAATTAAGGCTCGGCTGTATGTTTGGCGGAGCCAGGACAGCGGTTTCCCAATTTTCCTCTCCTTTCGAAAAACCGTTACGATATTCCAAAACCTGAAAAACTGCATGTGTTTAGAATTCCATATAGAGCATTTAGGTAAATCTTTATGTAGTTTGCTACAGCCATTGTCCAGATATTATCAATAGTTTAATAGACTTACATAGCCATGAAACTATTGAAGATATCTAAGCAACAACGAAAGCAAATCACATGCAATTTTTCAAATTTTGGAATATAACTAGGTGATTTTTCGAAAGGACAGGGAAATTCGAAAACAGCTGCCCTTGCATCGGCCAAGGAACAGTCGAGCCTTAATGGTATAATTTAAATTATAACAGTCTTATTCTACAGAATAGAGATATGACAGGTTCTGCTTAGTATCCAATGAGCATACTGCGATTAAATACAGTTCAAACAAAGTTATTATTTTCTACAGAGAGAGCAGTAATGTTTAACTCACAACATCTGTGACTTACTTACCTGACTAACTCAGCTAACACGTCAATGTCTGTTATTAAACCATCCATATTCCTTGTGTAGTAACAAGGGAGAATAACTTCAACGAGAACTTTAAGCAGCCAAAAAGCTGTCTCCTCATCCTTTGTGACTAAAAGCAGTAGACCAGCTATGTAATTAAGACCCTGTAATAGAAACCAAAGACATGATTTACATTCCAAACAATGCAGCAATTTGCACTCTGAAAACTGTGTGTGTCGATTACATTTTGATTACCCAATTTATTTCTTTAAAACTTAATACAGTAAAACCTTGTTAATCCAAACTAATGGGGGGTATAAGTTGACCAGTTTAACGAAATTCCAGATTAACTGAAATAACCTAAAAGAACAGTAGAAAGTGCATTAAAACTCCGTTTATAGCAATGAAACACATTTATTATGGTGTATTTAAATGGCATAGGCCTAAACACACTATACAGTACTGTAAAACGTAAAGCAATACTGTACATACAATGCCGTACATACACGATACCCATATTATGATGATGTGCCCGACGAGCCTGGCGAAACTCTTGCTGTGGAAGTTTGTTTGTGAAGTACATGTCTATATTATGTTGGGACAGTTTGGAATGTATTTCCTTCACTAATATATGTATTTTTTTTTCTTTGTCCTTTGCCTGCCGGATTACGCAAAGTGCGGCTTATCGGGGTCTGGATTAATGAGGTTTTACTGTACAAAATTAAAGGATGACATGTTTGATATGCATTGCATCTTAAAATATACAGTACTCAATACAGATACAGAAATACCACCATGCCAGCAGGAAGAATCGAATCACAGTTTAAACCCTTTACCCTAAATTTCACATACATAAAAATATACAGGGATAGACAAAACTAAAAATAATTCAGGAACTGCCCTTTTTACCTCAGAAGTCATTTAATGACACAGATGATACAGATTAAAAAAAAGTAATGGAAATTTCTACAATATTTTTTAATTTGAAAGTTCATGCAGCAGTTAAAAATATTACAGGCACCATGGCAACTCAGCACCCTGTATTTGACTACCACTGTTTTATTCTTTGCATTACGTAAGGGCTTCGTAAATTTTGCACAGAGGTTTTCACTCTATAGTTCATCCTTACATAGACTGGTTACATTGTCCATCCACGGTGTATGAAAAATTGTGTTTTCAAACAATAATTTCAGTGCAACTGTGAACAGGTACTGTATGATTGCACACATAGAGGATAAAATTACATTTTTCAAGGGCTTGTGGAATATGACACCTAAACAAGGAAAACCTTATAGAACTTCTTCCTTACTGTATTAAAACTATAGAACAGGTTCTTGGGTGCCAAAAAGAGGGAATTACTTATTTATGAACTCCACTTTAGGACTCTTAGGTATTTATAATAAATTAATAATTATAATTATGAATTAATAATAATTTTTATGAAATATAGCATTTTATGTGCTATTTGTGTTCAAGAAAGTCACTATTTTCAGTACAATAATGCTTTTTCCTCGTAGTTTTCTGAAGGTTTGGAATGTTCAAGAAAATCAATCGACCCACCGACTGTGAAGTTCGGTCTGTGATTAGTTTTCTGAATGCAAGAAATGTGAAACTGGTAGAATTCTTGCCTAGAGGACAGACCATAAACAAAGATGCCTACTGTGACAAATTAATCCGGCAGCGTCGTGCAATTCAAAGCAAAAGATGTGGAATGCTTAGCAAAGGCATTGTGTTGCTTCACGACAATGCTCGTCCACATACGACCCAAACTCAAAATTTGATCATCCACCCTACAGCCCTGACTTGGCACCAAGTGACACTCATCTCTTTCTTCATCTGAAGAAGTTTCCTTCTGGTCAGCGTTTTGACGAAGGATGACGACGTCGAAGCAGCAGTGCATGGATGGCTTTCATCTATGATGATGGGATACAAAAACCTTGTGCCACGCTACGACAAATGCTTGAACAAGTGGAAACTAAGTAGAAAAGTAGTTTAAGGTCTGTAGAATGCAATGAAAATAAAAAAGGTACAAAACTATTTTACTTTTTTTTTACACCCTTTCGGTACTTACTTTCCGAATACGCCTCGTAGTTCGCGAGCACCTACAGCGCAAAACCTTGCACCGAGCGATTATAATTTGTTTGCAAAGATGAAAGTGTGGTCGGGGTCATAACAATTTGAGAGCGATGAGGAGTTGATGGACAGTGTTCAGAAGTGGCCGAGTTCGCTAGTGGCAACCTTCTTCAACAAGCGTGAAGATGGTGCAACACCTACGACTAATCCCTGAATTCAAGTGAGAATTATGTTAAAAAAATAGTTTAGGTGTGGGCAACTTTCATGCATAATAAATATTTTATTTTCCGCTTTATTTCATGCCTCTCGGTGGATGATTTCCAAAGAGCTGTTACACACACGGTTAGAAGCTTTATTTATCTTCATTAATAAAAATTAAAATTATTCTACAAGGAGATTAGAAATTATGGAGAATCAGAACATGTTGAATTGTATTTTTTGCAAATACGCTGTATAAATAAACAAACTGCCAGAGTACTAAGTAAGGCAAGTGCACATGGGTAAACTTTGCAACTGTTGCTAGTTACCAAGGTTCATCTCTCTTCGATGAATAGTCACTAAGAATTGAATGGTTTTGTAGCCAAGATTTCATCTCAAAACAGCTTCCATTTCTGTTTTGTATGCTACACCTACTGTCCCTTTCATCACCTGGGACACAGATTAGGTACATACAGTGTTTAATAACAGGGAATTTCACACCATGAAGGGATATGGGGGGGAGGGGTGGAATTAGGGCCCCACACTTTCTTCATCACAGCCTAAGGTGGGGGTGATGTAATCAGCACCATGTCCCAGGCCACCTTTGCCCCCCCAAAGTTTCCTACAGGTACCTTGTGCCTAGCCTACCACCTCTTCTGCCATCTGAAGATCTTCCTGGACAGCAAGAGTTTAGACACTGATGAAGAAGTGAAAACAACAGTGAGTAACTGGCTATCATCACAGGCGACAGAGTTCTACCAGGAGGGTATCCAAAAACTCATAGTTTGTTAAGATAAATGTATAAACCAGCAATAAAATTATGTAGAAAAATAGAGAAGTGTATGTCAATTCAGAAAATAAATGGTTTTCGATAAACATTTATTACTTCGTTTTTATTGGAAAATGGACACTTACTTAAAAAATAACTCTCGTACATATTTGGTTACTTTCACCAAAATATGAAGTTAAATATGGACTTATAATTGCAAAAAATACACGACTGAATCAAGAAAGTGTGGGGCATTACCACCACACCCCCTATATGCCTTCATGGCGTGGTGCTAAGCACAGGGGAACACTCACTTTACCTTTTTAATAATATGACATAAGCTACATAAAATACAGAAGCAAATCTTGTATGTGTGCCGCAAAATCCTTGCTTCTGGCACTACTGTCAGGCACACAACTATATTCTGTTACGAGTATCTGTGGAGTGAGAGAATGAAAACAAATCTCTGAGCAAGTAGTTACGTGAGACTGCTCTACCAATGAGGAGGGGGAAAGTGACTGCAGTTACCAGCCTTCGCAGCAGTGTGTACTGCTTTGCTCTGCCCACTCGATCCCCCCCCCCCCCATCTTCTCTTGCGCTATGCGCGGCTTTGCTCCATACATTCCAGAGATAAATTATAGTAGCGAGGGTTGGTTTAGCAATGGGTTTTCAACGTGGGACTCTTCCATTGCCCAAATAATGTTTATAACAACCAGGAGCCAATGCTTGAACCCTCATTATCTATTGTTGTCAACAATTGTAAATAAACAGGAATTTCAAGTGTTTTACAATAGCAAAAGCAAATAATTGGGAGGTGAAAAATTGGAGAGAGAAAAAGATTAAAAAAACATTGTTTCGATGACAAAAAACTTGTAATTAACCCAATTGGTGGGTATAAAAAAAGGTTGTAAACTTTTGTTTGTTCGGTCTTTCATCAGTTATTTGCAAGAAATTCACCCAACTCCTTCGGTCACACGTTGACATGTAGTTACAGTGCGAATAAGGAGTATATGTTGAGAAATGTTCTGAAATATGGAAATAATATGTAAAAACAACTAAAATATGTAAAATATGATCCAAAATCTAATATATGTGTGTACAAATACGGAAAATAAAAACAATTCTTTGAGTCTACATGCCATGATGTAGAAAGATAAAAATATAACTTATTTCAGCTTCATACATAAACCCATTCCTTGGTTATTGCTAATATTGGTACTGAAACACCACAGATACGGGTCATTATCAGAAATAGACTCCACACAAACCATCTTGTGGACACATAATCTCAGACTTGAACTCGTATCTACATTAATTTGAATGTGGTATTGTATGGTGTCCAGTTGATTTAGTGTGCTTCTATTTGTTGTGTTTTTATAGGTACATTAGAAAGTTGTAACAAAAAGTTAAAATAAGAATCATAAACAAACATGTTAATGTAGGCATTTAAATCATATTTAATTCAATTATTTTCTCTTCCCTATTTGACACAATACGAGAGGCGTACTATAATGATTTATACTTTATTTTTTTTTTAGCTCCCATAGTCCACCATTTGAGAAGTGTGGACTGGCATATGAAGCTACGAGTCTAGTCTACCGATTGCAGGCAGCAGTACCGAAAAAGGATTCCCGGTGTTCACACAGCAGCACGTTCCGTACATCATTGCACAACATGGAAAGCAACTATAATGGTCAGCGTTGGACAAGTTGGTTTCTACGGAGAGAGGGTGTGACCACAGCAGAGATTTCACAAGAGTACGCGGGGTGTGGCAGGACCTCGAACCCCATTTCAGCAATGGCCGTGGTTGATTCCCGACTGGTGTGGGAGCGTGCATTGTCGTGTTGCAGGAGCACTCCTTCTGCCCATTTTCGTGGTAGTTTTTTCTGAACCCATCTGGCGAACACTTTCCCAATATTAAGGTGATCCTGCACGATTCACTGCAGGGTGTTTCTGGACAGGCCCGTGGTTACCTCCATTTAAGAAAACATGATGCACCTGTTCTCAAGAATGACTTGTTCAACCTGTGCAACGTTTCTTGGTGTTGTCATAGTTACTTTCCTTACCGAACTTGTCTCTTTTTCTGTTGACGTGCGTCCTGTTTTGCAGGCTTCCACCCAATTGTAAACAGTTTTCCGTGAAGGTGTATGTTCATCACACACTGCTGCCAATCATCTGTAAATCTCTGCTGTGGTCACACCCTCTCTCCATAGAAACCAACTTGTCCAACGCTGACCATTAATATCGCTTTCCATCTTGTCCAATAGTCCGCTGGCAATGATGTACGGAACGTGCTGCTGTGTCAACACCGGGAATACTTTTTGGGCACTGCTGCCTGCAATCTGTAGACTAGACTCGTAGCTTCATATTCAAGTCCTCACTTCTCGAATAGTGGACCATGGGACCTGAAAAAAAAAAAGTGTAAATCATTATAGTACGCCCCTTGTATGTTAAACCTGGGTGTTGCAGCCACTTCCTGCACCCCTCTTTGTGCCCCTTCTGAACTTTTTCTATACTTCTCCACTTCTCTTTCCATGTGGGTGTCTTTACAAGAACTGGCAACATCGAAGGGACATGATAGGAGCTGTATTTATACGACAACAGAAAAGTAATTAATTACATACCTGGCAGTATCCAACTTCCTTATTCGCACTTGCATATGCAACAAGAACGTTGAACAGTTTTTCTTGGTGAGCTGCCTGATTTTCAGCAAAAAATATGTTATCTGGAAATGTTCGTGGTAAGTCAATTTTTATTGTTTCAATCAATTCGTCATCAAGATCTGCTTCTAAGCAGCTCCTGTACAGATCCGGCTTCTGCTTCTTTAACTTGTCGGCACCACTTATCGTCATCCAAACCTGAATTGTAAATCATATGGACATTGAGAGAAATCAGGAACCCATCATGGATATCTGAATATATTCACAAAGAGATTAATACACAGACATTTCATACCATTTGCCACTACTTGCTATTTACATCTGTAAGGCAAGTGCAATTTCTAGGTGCCAAGTTCAAGCTGATGTAATTATATTTTCTAACAGATTTAATAAATAAAATCTGCAATTTTTTCAGAACTAAAGAAGAATTTCTGTTTCAATTCACTTGGAAAATTATTTTAAAAGCAGCACTAATTAAAAAGATACTCTGAAAATATTCTTAAAATTATTTATTTTATTCATTTTTTTACTATTAATAAATACAAAAAAATATAATAATACTTAATACTCCTTCAGTTTCATTTATAAGAGCGAACAGTAAATTAATACTGAGTCTTGTATGCACTGTATAACTTTATCCTAGGTTCTTGATCTTACTATAATATTTCTGCTTATTCATTCAGCTTAAAAACTTTTGAATACAAATGTACAGAAACTGGGTAGCAATTATCTTGCGCACATAATAAACCAAGGGTTATTTATTAATTTATTTTCATGTATGAAGTTTTGCACACACTTAGTGTGATAAAAAATAGCTTGTGACATAGTAAAAAGTAATAATTATTGAAGCTTTCCTGGCGGCAAATGATGATGTTTTCTCGGAATATCAACCAGTGAAGTGAATCCCTGAAGATAAGAGTGATGTTGAAGTGAATCCCTGAAGATGAGAGTGATGTTGAAGTGAATCCCTGAAGATGAGAGTGATATTGAAGTGAATCCCTGAAGATGAGAGTGACATTAACTCTCAAAGTGAATCCCTGAAAATGAAAGTGATGTTGAAGTGAATCCCTGAAGATGAGAGTGATGTTGAAGTGAATCCCTGAAGATGAGAGTGATGTTGAAGTGAATCCCTGAAGATGAGAGTGACATTAACTCTCAAAGTGAATCCCTGAAAATGAGAGTGATGTTGAAGTGAATCCCTGAAGATTAGATTGATGTTGAAGTGAATCCCTGAAGATGAGAGTGATGTTGAAATGAATCCCTGAAGATGAGAGTGATGTTGAAGTGAATCCCTGAAGATGAGTGACATTAACTCTCTCAAAGTGAATCCCTGAAAATGAGAGTGATGTTGAAGTGAATCCCTGAAGATGAGAGTGATGTTGAAGTGAATCCCTGAAAATGAGAGTGATGTTGAAGTGAACCCCTGAAAATGAGAGTGATGTTTAAGTGAATCCCTGAAGATGAGAGTGATGTTAGCTCTCAAAAGCTAGGAAGTCTATCCGGAAATCATCTGTCTGATATCCCGAAAAAATCTCTTCATCATAACTAATAGTTTTGGTGTGTTCAATAAAATTGCAATTGAAACATATTTATTTCATATAAAATTTGACAGATAATAATAAGGGAGTAGAAAACACTCACTAAAAATTTTAAAAAAAATCATTGTCAAGAGTCGCATCTTCAGACATGGGGAAAAAAAATGGCACAAATATACTTGGTACAGAAAAACTTGGCTCTCTCACAAGGCTTGTCAAAAGCTGAGAGTACCAGAGTGTGGTGTGTGTGTGTGTAGGGGGGATGGGGAGGTGGATGGGGGGTTGAGGTGTGGCAGGTCCCTTTGGGGGTGGAGGATAAATTTGAAGTGGCAATGTCAATCTGGAGGGTGTGGGAAGTTCTGGTGCTTGGAGGACATTTGAAAACAACTCTGGGCTTGTCGGAAAAGATTTTCTGGTGTTGGGATCACTGTGAAGAATGAGGAGGAGAGAAAGCAGAGCGTGCCTGATTTTGTTGAGGTGGTATTAGGTGACAAGTATAGGGAAGTTGATGTCACGTTTCTTGTTGGTGGTGTATGAGGCAGCTTGGGATATTTGTTTTGTGACTAGGGTGGAAGTATAATCACTGTTCACCAGGACTTGGTATAGGCAGAGGATGTAATTCTGTTGGGAGGTGGATGAGGTGTTACGGTGTTATCCTCTGACAGCCAGGGAGAATGGGAATGTGTTCTTGGTGTGGAATGGAGAAGTGCAAGTACTGCATGTGGTTGGTGGATGTCATGTGGACGAGGTTTTCAAATGCCCTTCTTCAATGTGTACATCTCTGTAGCAGGTGAAGTAGTGGAGTCTGTGGTGTTTGCTTATAACTCGTATAATTTTAAAAGCTCCACCAGATTCTCCTCGTTATTCTAACAAGGAGTTTTGCGTCACCTAAACCATAAACATGATTTTGTATTTATTTAACGGGTGTTCATTGTTAAATTTTTAACGACATGTAGGATAAAAGGGAATTATTTATTTCTCCACGTGGGTTTTATTATATTGTACAGACAATTATATATATATATAGGGAGAGATTTTTTGTTAAATTGTTGGGGAGATGTTTCTAATTGTCCGGGTGACAATTTGTTACAATAAATGGACACTAAAAATGAATTTTGACGTATCCAATAGTTCTTATTTTTACGTTCACTAGCTTTCCACCTTGTTTTGATATACACTGGCTGACAAAAAAAGTGAAGCACCCAGAAGGAGTGGTCGAAGATTACCCCATTTCGGTATACCTGCATACCATTGATGTATGAGTAAATGATTAGATGTACAAGGATCTGTAATGTGTAGAACGCCCACCAGAGGGCATTTGTGACGTCACCTCCTGTTGCTGATAAGGTGGGACCAGTCACCTGCTGTGAGTCAGACAGTGCAGCACGAAGTTCAGAGAGGAAAACGAAGCACCGGCAATGCCTCGCAGACGCATTAGACAGCCGATCTGGCAATTGACAGCATTTGACAGAGGCTGCATTGTGGGACTGCATGAGGCAGGTTGGTCGTATCGGGCAATTGCCAGGCATGTGGGCCATTCAGATGTCACAGTGGCCTGATGTTGAAATCAATGGGTACATGAGGGCACCCATACACGTCGTGCAGGTTCAGGTCGACCAAGAAACACCACCCTGAGGGAGGACCGTCATATGGCGCTCCAAGCAGTGCGGGATCCCACAACTTCGGCACCCGTCATCCGAGAACATGTACTGGACACTCTACAACATCCTGTGAGTTCCCGCACAGTGTCTCGACGACTCGCATCTGCCGGATTCGGGTCCTACCGCCCCATGCGCTGGTTGCCGTTGACACCACAACACCGACACCTGCGGTTGGTGTGGTGCCGTGCTCGGGAGGCATGGACAGAGGACGAATGGCGTCGCATCATGTTCAGTGATGAGTCCCGCTTCTCCATGACCTCCGATGACCATCGTGTGCGGGTGTGGCGGCATCGAGGGCAGAGGGCACATCCTGCCTACATTGTGGAGAGACACACAGGTGTGACCCCTGGCATCATGGTGTGGGGAGCCATTGGATATGCGTTCAGGTCACCTCTAATAGTGCTTCGGCAGACTTTGACGGCACAGCGATACATCACAGACATTCTGCGTCCACACGTCCTACCCCTTATGGCACAGCACCCTGGGACAGTGTTCCAACAAGATAATGCACGCCCACACACAGCCCATGTGACTATGGACCGCCAAGAGCATGTTGAGGTCCTCCCGTGGCCAGCACGATCCCCGGACCTCTCCATCATTGAACATGTGTGGGATGACATTGGACGGGGACTCCGTCCTAGTGCCAACCTGCGGGATCTGGAGGGACAGCTGCAACACCTGTGGACGAACGTGCCTCAGGAGAGGATCCAAAGGCTGTTTGACACTATTCCGAACCGCATAAGGGCATGCATTGCGGCCAGAGGGGGTGCGACACCCTACTGACCTGGCGCCACCATTCCACCTGTAACTGCCAACGGGCTTGACTCTTGCATCCTATATTGTAATCAGTTCAATAAAGGTACATGGACTTTCAGCATATGTAGTTTCATTCACGTCCAACCACTCCTTCTGGGTGCTTAACGTTTTTTGTCAGGCAGTGTATATATGTTGAGAGCGTTTCAGTTTTCGTGACTAGACGACCACGAACACGGAAACCAATATTAAATCTCGACGATTAGATAATCTGGGAAGTATATGGTATGGTGGGGATTGGTGCTCGTGATCCACGTTAATTTCGGAGTCAGCGCAAGGGGGCCAATTATATCTGTGGTCATCGTTTTGGAATGAATGGTGATTTTACCACAGTGGCAATAAATGGTGGAATAGAGCAAAAAAGAGGAAAGGGTTGTGGGTATTTGAATATTCGTACAGATCTAGTTTTTTTTTTGACAACCAACCTTTTTTGTGGCTCTATTTTTTTTGGCCAGTGCTGATGTGAAGTGGTCGTGGACTTACTGGTATAACAAAACCTATTTCATATTTTTGTTTAGCTTCCAAAATTTATACCACTATACTCAAAGGACGCAACCACGTCACAAGTCCGAAGGAAGACCGTCATGGCAGGATGATCCACAACCTGGACCATCTGTACACCATCGAATAAGAGGTCATCATTTGCGACAGTGACAGATGGTCCAGGTTGTGCATCATCCTGCAGTGACGCTCTTCCTTCACGAAACCACCGACTCCAGAGAGATAAACAATGTTCCCCATGCACTGCCATCATTCGACGGTGAATATCTTGTGCACTAGCACCTTCCGCCACCAGGAAATGCACGACTGCTCGCTGCTCTTCCTTACTGGCCTCCATGGTATGCCGGACGGCAAGTCCCTGCACATCTGTACTTCACAGGCTCACACTCGCATTGCTTCCCACAAGCTTGCGACGTGACTGTCATCTTCCGGGCAACTACTTAACCCCCTTCCAGTGGCATCACGGCATGAGGTGGCCTGTTTTCCACTGACTGACCCTTATAGTAGAGGCTGTAAGACCCTCCAGGAGGGGTTTTGGGTGTGCACGAAGTCCTGGATTTTGATCAGGTATGTGGTTGATAGGTAAACAGGGCTGGTTTCGTATGTGGAGGAGTCTGCCAGCTGGAGACTGGCTTCAGCCAGCTAATGATGAGATTTCAAGACCACTAAGGTGGGCCTCTTGTCAGCCAGGAGTATTTGGATGTCATTTATTGTGGAGGAAGGCATCTAGGAATGAGCTGTCAGAGGTGGGAGTGGTTTGGTAGGCAGGGAAGGAGGAGTCAGAATTGATTTTGGTAGAAGCTCTGGGAAAGAAGGTGAAGACTGGACAAGACAGCCATTTCAGCAGTGGCGAGTTCATGGCTGGATAAATTAAGCCGGTCTGGTTACTTTGAGATGGGTTAACGTCGTTGGTAACTATGGACCTGGTAGGGGTGGATTTGTCCTAGGACTGCAATGTTTGAGAGTGCAAATTTGGTTTGGGAAGGGGGATTCAGTAGTGTTGCAGGGGGATGAGGAAATTACAAGGAAGGATCAGGTAATAGTGGACATGCCGATTTGGGAAGGATTGATTGATGGATTGATTTGGTGTTTTAAGTTCACTTTATGCACAGTAAGGCTAACCGGGACTGGACCTACAGTTTAAAGTGGGATCCGAACCACTATGCACCTCCACCGGGTATTGAACCCGGGACCCCTTGATTACAAGGCAACGATTTGGGAAGGAATTTGGGTGGAAGTGGAAGAGGACAGCGAGCCTAAAATTCTTGACAGCAGAGATTGGACAGTTTTTGAAGTTGTTAATTTTTTGGTGGCTATCACCTGGGATCAACTACAAAACAACAACAATATTTTCGTTAGAGACTGGATGGAAATTGAGAGTTTTGTGGCATGACGTAGCTGAAATTCATACATGGCATGGGTAAGTTCAAGAGTACAATTTCTTGCTAGTAAGAAGATTGTGAGTTTTATGGAGGGGGCATGACAGGAATAGATAGTTTAGGTGTAAAGCTGGACCTTGCACATTGATTTGTAACGATTTTCAGTATTTATTCTATTTATAATTTTTATACTGACAAACTTGTTACAACTCCTTCCTTGTTGTTCCATTATGCGATATATGCTCAAAATACATAAATGAATTGGAGTTAATTGCATCACCTCTCAATAGATGGCAGCACGTAACCTTCTGTCAATTCAAACCGGTTGTCACGCCCTCTGGCAAACAACTAATGAGTTTATTTTCCTGATAGAGCACACAGTTCAACGGTTCTCTCTCGGGCAGTTGCAAGGGCAAGCAAGTTCTTTCCGACTCCCCCTCGCTGAGCAGCAAGTATTACGTAATGCGGAAGTTTTTGACTTCAACGTACGAGTGGAACATAACGTTTTGACAGGAGGTATGGCATAGTTTGAAACGGGCAGTTTTAAAAGTAAATCTACGTAAGTTGTCCAGTGCACGCTTATGTACGAAAGTTGTAGTTATGGAACAAATGAAGTCTACATACGCTGAAATTCGACAAAAAGATGCAATAAGGTGAAATTCCAGTTGCTGTGATACGTCCCGCGTGTTACTAGTCATATCCCTTTTTCACTACACGCTGGCTACTTAGGACGTAAGATGGTGGTAAGGAAGAAAATGTGGAAAGCCGTTATGTACTAGTTCAGGTATGATTATTTTGGATTATTAGTGACGTAGTTTGGTGGAAAGATACATTTATGACCCAACCCCTCTTTGAATTGCAAATCACTGTACTGACTGTTTAAATTTTTGAAAAGTGAAACAAACTATAATTGTGCAAAAGTAAGTAAATGCAAACTTTAAATTGCGATATAAGCAAAACGAGAACATTGATTAAATATGGCCTTTGGTGTAATTTGGTAACTTTTGTTTGAACTTATTGAATTTGGAATACATACGTAAAAAACCACGTTCGTAAAATCAAAGAACACAAAAGTGAAAGTGCAAGTAAATTAGAGAACGCAAATAAAAATTGTTGAATTAAATATTTGGTTTTGACTAAATAAGTTCGCAGATCACAAAGTAAAGAGAACGTCGTGTAAAGTGAATTGAGTTAATCCTGACGACACAGTCATTTTAGCCCACGTTGTTTTTCAATACTGGTTTACCTTCTCCTATAATCGAGTCTAACCCTTTATCTTTGTGAGCAACTATTGCGTAGTAAATGAATAAGCATTAATTTGCGGAACAAGAAGGCACATGAGTATATTTGATTAAATCAAAATGATACGTTAGTCAAATTGTAAGTAAACGCTCATATGAGTAGTTAGGTTGATTTTGGCGTTGAACGCTGGTAAGATAATTTTGCTAATTAAAATTACAAGGAACATCTCTGTATTTGATTTTTAGTATGTATATATATATATAAAATAATAAAAAAAAACATGCACATAAGATTTATGTTGTAACTTGTGTTAGTTATGTTCGCAAAAAGGTTGATGTATTTAATTGCAAGATTGTAGTAAACTCTCATGGTACATTAAACGTGCCAAATGAATTGTAAGTAAATGAGCAATTTTATACATGTCAGCATATGATACAAAATGAATTACGAAATAATGCATCCTTGAACAAGGATATCTGTAAAAAGTTATTGCTACGAAAACAAATTGTTGTTGCATATACACACACATATATATATTTAATCAAAAACAAAAATAATCTTCTCTCTTGTTACTTGTTATATGAGAAATGGAATTATTGCAAAATTACGTAAATTGAATAAACCTGTTGAATTGTTGAAACTTGAAGCTTACCTCTTGGTTATTTCCAACCTGACATTAGATTGTCAAAAGTTGACCTCAGTAGAAAATCATGCGTAGTTAAAGGTGATGGTAGATTAGTTAGTGATATAAGATCTGGGTATACATAAGTGTATGATAATCATGACATATGTTGTAAAATGCAAGTTCACAAACTGGAAAGTCTCATGAATATATTTTTTGATTTTCAGGTGAAAACACTCTGTTCTTATTGTATTTCAATCGCGCAAGCTTTATTTGGGCCCAGTGCAAGACTAAACAATTGAAGTCCTTAGTAACCTTGAGGTGTTATGAACCACATGACAAATACCTCACACTTCCTACGATTTTGTACGTTCTACTAATTCTTGATTAAAATCCCAGCCTCCAATTTAAGATAGTTATGGTAGCTTCTCCCTTTGATTAAAATTAAAGTAAGTATATCGTTACAGAACTCACACTTCTATTTCTGGCATCTTTCTTTGACTAAAGATGTGACCCGCGACAGTGAAAATTTAAATTTTTCCACTGTCTTGTTAGTGTTTCCTATTTCCTTCATATTTGTATACATATATGTAAAATAGATATCTCGATAGATAGATATATGAAGGTCAATGCTTCTCTCTCTTTTACTTATTCACGAGCATTAGCAGAAAATTTTCAGTTCTCCTTGTACTGGAAAATGATTCCCTACTTATTCAAATAATGCATTCAAAGCAAAATTATCTTTACACCTAGAAATGAACTGCACTCAGTGCCATAGAAAACTTGCCAGTAGAGCATGTAATGGGTCAAGTTACTATCTAGCAAACAATAACACTTTGAAACATCATCTAAGTACAAAAATATTATCAGAAATGATACATAAGAGAGTTACTTAAAGTATCATCATCTGAAGTTAGTTCCACATTATGCTGTTTAAAAATTAATGAACATATATACAGTACAATTTTAAATCTTGTAACTTGACTTATTACATTCATTAAAGCAATTTTAATACAACACTTTTTATTGTCTATGTAATGCATTCCACAAGCCAATCTAACCCCGTACACAACACAAAACACTACACTTGAATACTACCTTTTGCTTATTAATATACTTTGGTCAAATGCCAGAGCAAACTCAACTCTACCTGTTGAATATTCATGCTATCGTGGCTGTGTATATCAGATGCACCCACAGAAACACGTTGCTTTTATTAAGCCTGAAGCCTGCAGAGAAATAACCTTCGTCAGGACATCTTCAAGCTACCAAGTAAAAAAGTTTTTGCTCAGGTTGAAATGTAAACAAATGCTTGGTTCATAAAGGCTGACATAAATCAGCACAGAAATGGGAAATTTACAAGCTATTAATAATCTTTTGTTCACTGCACTGTGTTGAAGGATTTGACAAAATCATTCATTCAATAACTACTAACAACTTTAAAAAAAGAGAATTCAAATCAAATCTAGGTTCTACTATATTTTAGGATGAAACTTTTTCCAAAGTGCAGTAGCATCACAAGCATCATTGTAGCCTCCTACCATGGCCTAAACAAGATACATTATGTACTTGTATGTACTCAAAAATTCGGATAACAACATGTGTTAACGACATGTAGCTGGCCCCCGTGGCAGAGTGGTTAGCACATCACACTACGATGCCAGGGGTCCTGGGTTCGAATCCCAGCCTGGGCATGGATGTTTGTGAGTGTTCATTCATCAATTTCATCACTTCATCACTCATCCCATCTTCGCAAACTAGCGAAACTGGCACAAAAATGCAAAGTAAAATAAAGCAAATCAATCAAATGACAGGTAGGCTTTCAACCTGCGAAATTACATAACTGAGCACCGATTTCTCGATAATTCTACAATTCATTCCAATCTGAATTCAGATTTTCTGTTCTCACAGCTGAATGTAAATATTTGATAATACAATGTTTATCTGGAAATCATCCTCCAGTGAGCTGATAAAATAGAACAAAAAAAAAAGGAATGGGGAGGGGGAAGTTGGTATATACATTTATTAGAGGGCTGAGGCGATACCATTTTAACCGATAGCCATACCGACACTCTCACCAAGTCCCACCAATACTAATACTGATACTTGAAAATTGTAACCAATTAAAAGTTATTGAAAATATAGATTAATTAGCTGATTGCCCGGCATTGCCTGGGTGTAAAATGCACTTGGAGTTGAAAGGCATTGGGAGTGTCCCTATTCATCTCAGCGGCCCCGAAAAGTATGGATTCCACACTAATATCGATTATTTTTAAGTCACCCCTATCCACCCCCACGACTAGGGGTGCCAGGAGTGTCTTGGAGTTGAATGGCATTGGGAGACTCACTATTCATGTTAGCGGCACGGAAAGTATGGATTCCACACTAATATCCGTCATTTTATATGTCAGTCCCTTCCCACCTGCATCCCTAGGGGTGCCAGGGGTGTCTTACCCGACCAGTATTTCTTTCCAGATTGTAAGTCATATGTATACCAAGTTTGGTAATCTTGAATGTCACCAATTAGCTTAGAGACTCCGAAAACTATGGATTCGACACTAATCTAGGCCATTTTTGACATTATATTTTTCACCCCCTCTCACTCCCCATCCCGATAGGTGATGAACTTGGAGTTGAACGGAATTGGGTGAGTATTCTACTCCAATTACAAGCAGCAATTTACCAGAGTTATGCTTCAAAATATTAAAAAAAATAAATGAGAATACAAAAATATCTATTATTGGTGCATAAGTCCTCGCAACTATTTTTTTCCCCGTGAAAATGTGGGACCGGCACAAGAGTCAGAGATATAGAAATGGAAGAGGGCAGTGTATGGTACTGTGGAATATATGAACAATGCAAATTATATCTAGGCTGTTCGGAATTGATTGAGACTGTATTCCGTGTGCCTATATGCAATAACCAAAAACGGAAGTGAGGGTGATGTGTAACAGTGGTGACCTTGGACTGTGTGCCACCTAAGTTTCATTTTCCAAGCTGCAGATGGCACGACGTAACCCTATAAACTATTGGGCATCAATGATATTGAAGCTACGAATACTCTGATTTTATAAAGGCAGAATCTGACTCACTCATAACCCAAATAAATGAAATGATAACAAACTCATTCAGACTATTAGATGTAGATAACCGGACAGTGTTGGTTCATTTGGTGTTTTAAGTCCACTTTATGCACAGTAAGGCTAATCAGGGGACTGGACCTACACTTTAACGTGGGATCCAAACCACTATGTGCCTCCCACCGGGTATCGAACCCGGGACCCCTTGATTACAAGGAGACGATACTACCACTGCACCTTCGGGGAGGCCCTTCATGGAAGTGAGGTTGTCATTTAGGTGCTTAAGGAAAAGTCACCACAAGTAGGGGCATGGGGTAAAACCAACTCTATCTCTTTTAATGGAATTAATATGTAGCATATTACCTATATACCAATTATGAAGATTTGATCCAATCCAACGGCAAACAGATACAGTACTTAACAACACCAGTTTGAGAACTGTTGAAAAACAGTCTGCTACAGAGTTCATCAAAGTCTGAAGCTACTTTCTAACCAAGAGTGGATTCATTTTTTTACAATTTCTTGGTTAATATTAGGGATGTGCCGAAGCCGATTACAGATGTATGAAAATCGGCAGAAATTGACATATCGGCATCGGTATCGGAATCAGCAAAAATCCGATATTTAAACCGGTACAGATTATACTAGAGTTTTACCTTCTAATAAGTTTTATATTCTAGTTTTGTAAGATTTATTGAAAATTTGGTTATGATTCGTCATTATTGTAGAGTTTTTGTAATACAATTATTTCAAACTCTCAGAGGATCAACCTAACTATAAATCTGAAACAAAACAGTATATTGCTGAACCAGGATCTGCTGTTGTATTGGAAATTCAAAAATGAGTATTGAAACCTGAAGCAAGTGCTGAGAAAATACTTGAGCATACCTGCTGCGTCAGTATTCAGTGATTGAGTGTTCAGTGTTGCTGAACAGATTTGCGATAAGAGAAGAAGTAGGTTACTTCCTGAAGTGCTTCCAAATCTCGTGTTTCTGAAGTTGAATCTGGCAGAACAGGAATTCATTTTGCATTTCAAACAAATGCTTGTGTACTAATGTTAAATCTCTAGGTTCATATAACCTTTTGTAGATGCAACTGTACATTCGTATCTCTTGTGAATACATATGTATATGCATATGATATGCAATAGAAATGTACATACGAAATTTATTTTGGTCATGCAGAAAATAACATCCCATTTCTGTTTAATAATCTTTATGTATCGGAATCGGTTAAATATCGGCATCGGTATCGGTTCCAAAAATTATCGGTGAGTACGTCGGCATCGGTAAATTTTCAGCTTCGTCACATCCCTAGTTAATATAAATTTTAAAATGCTTCAATCAACATGCCTACCTACACATGCAGTGTAATGAGGCCATCCATGCATGAGCCACTGAAAATATCCCTGCACGCTCCTGATCAATGAGTTTGCAATCCAAATCCATGCCTTTTGTATTTTGCTCACATACGTAAGGATAACAAAATTTACAATTCTAGAAGTTTCAAATCTGATAAAATTTGCATGCAAATTTAGCAATAAACAAATAGAATGGTGCCATCTTACTTGGGGGCAATTTAATTGTATAGCAACAATTACAGTCAACTACTGGCTTTCATGAAGTAGAAAAAATTAGATTAAGACAAAGAAGAAATGATTGAAACATTACTCTATAGTTGCAATTATTCATTTCATCCATGTATTTTTTATCTTGATATTTGTTAAAAAAATAATAAATAAAAAAATGTGCAATTTAAGGGTGGGGGTGAAACTCAAAAGATTTATTTGTATAAATTATGTGGTGTTATTCAGTTTTCAATGAAGATGTATGTTGCCTTGTGAATGTCAATTTCATCATGATGGTTTCAAGTATTCAAAAGTGGAAGAAAATTGCATTAAGGAAAATACAAAACAAACAACAGGTGGATTCAATGAATTTGAAGATGTCTGTTGGTAGGTTTAATACAGCGTGTCCAGCTTAAAAGTCCAATAAAACAAAAATCATTATGTGTAATATTTAACCAAGAGCACCTTAAGCCTTACTTAGTTTGAAAGGTAATCTTAAAATGTTTTTTTTTTTCTGCACTTGCAAAACAACAGCACTCGTTGGTTTGCTCTCGCGAACTGAATTGAACAGTCGTAGTGTCAGTAGCTATGTGGACTCTTGGGAGTTTTGTAAAGTCACAAGTGTACCAGACACGAGTTTGTGACCTTGATCTACAACATCGCATTTCTGCTGCAATCCGAAATGTGACTCCAGTAATGCTGAACAACACATAGAAAATAATATGCAGACACAAGAAATTTAACATCACTGTGGGATTATTGAAACAAGCATTGAAATTCCTACAATGCATATCCTTTACCGAAAGGCAACCTCCTTATTGATGGTGGTTTAACATGCAGCAATGAGTTAATAGGTTTTCTTTTTTTTTCTTTAGGTGGGGGGGGGGGGCTTGAACTTAATCTCAATTGGGATTTCCATTTTGTTTCAATGAACAGCAACCAGCTCGGGTCAATAATGTTGAATGGTAGACTTTCAATCTTGCCATCAAAGGTTCCATGTTCAAATCCCAGTGTGTGCATGTACGGGCATCGGGAGGGGGGGGAGAGGGGTCAGTGGACTCCCTTGCAAATTGATATTGTTCATTTCAAGATACAAGAAAGTCGAAAGTTTGTTCCCCTTATTGTTAAGAACAGAAGTAAAGTTCATTTAGTTAGTATTCGAAGAGAATAATCAAAGTAAAAATGAATTGGATGGAAAACATTGAGTGAAATATACACGAACAAGGTTATATTCTACCATTTCATCATCCAAAGAACAAATGGTTCTACAGTTTTCAAAACTCTAAGAATTACAGTTGTAGGTGAGAGGTCACACAACAAATTTTATGGAAAAAATCCCCCTAACATTTAAAGCCTTTTCTTGAACAAGACGTGGAAAGTTAATATCAAAATGCATTTCAGATACTAAATACAGAAAATAGTTGTGTTGGTATTCACTCGTTTTTGTGGATCGAGTCTTCCCCTTTATCTAATAATTATTATTATTATTATTGAAGAGGTTTTCTCGGGCAATCAGCCAGGTGATTGCCCGAGAAAACCTCTTCAATATGCGTTGCCAGGAAAGCTTCAAGAATTATTTCAATTATTATTATTTCAAATAAAATTTATTTTTGTTAGTTTATAATATTTATTATTTTACTACTCTTCAACTTTTATTATTTGGCCCCCCCCCCCATGCAAAAATTTATAGCGACGCCCTTGTGTGCATGGATGTTCTTTCTGAGTGTCTTTCCATCAATTTCATTATATCGTCACTCATCATCATCATTACAACTAGCCAAAAGTGGAGAAAGGATGCTAGATGATAATAATACAAATACTACAATCCAGCAATTTACCAGTTTCAGGACCACTTGTTCACTTTATTTTTTAATCCACTAAAATTTGAAATCTAAATATGCCACAGTCTCAAACGACATCTTGTAATTAGAGTTACATAATGTTTTATATTTTGTACAAAGTTACCTGTCATATAAAAGAAAAGTAAAAGAATTACCTGCCCCCTGTATGTTCCTGGAATTCCTTTCCTAATGTATCTCTTGACGGTGAGGTTCCTTTTCAGGGATTTCCCATGTCCTATCAATCCGCTCCATTTCTTTGCCCTCTTTGTCAAAACATGAAGATATTGTTGCATGAACTCTTCATAGCTCTCATAGTCAAAATCATCTGGTCTTTCAAAACCATACTCGTCAACCTTGCTGCAAAACATGAACAAATAATACTTATTATAAGCATGAAATGCTCCTTTCTTGAGATAAATCGGTAGTTTCATTTTTTGTTTGTAGATACAGTGTATCATAAACTTCCCAATAGTGGGCTCTTTTCTTCTTCAGTAACTGAAGAAAGCTGATCAAAAACTCAATATGCCGACCAAGGAAGAAACTTAAAAGGCTGTCGCAGAGAAGGTGAGACAGATTTTTTCCTGGCTTGGCAACACTGCGTATGGTTTCGGCACTAGTAGGATGACTCATTCTGTTTCCGTAGCAAGTTGTCACATGTTGCGAAACCATGTTAGTGAGCAGTTGTGTTGATTTATGTGGAACGTGTTTCGTTTACCCCTCCAGGTTTTTGTGTATAATATTGCTTTTCGCAATAAGTATTCAAGATGAATAGCGACATGCCATAAAATGTTATTGGCGGTTAGGGAAAAGTGCTGCGCAAACATATGCGATGTTTCAACAGGCATATGCCGATCAAGACAGACTGAGTAGAGCCACAGTATTACCAATGAGTCATTGAGACTCTGTGCCAGCACGTAGCAAAAAAGAGACCGCATTTGAAGAACTCCTTCACAACGCATGCCCGCATACCACGTGGGCCTTTCAGGATTACGCAACGAAGAGAAAAATATAAATTTTCCCGCATCCAGCAGACAGCCTAGACCTTGCACCCTGCGACTTTTGGCTATTTCCACTTTCAAAGGCCGCTTTACGTGGTCGTAATTTCATGATGAACAAAGAAGTGATCACCGCAGCGCAAGTTTTCTTCAGTTCGCTACCTGACAACGAATTTTCAAAGACATTCACAAAGTGGCAGGACGCGTGGACACTTGCTTAGCTGTCAATGGTGCCTATTTTGAAAAAGATGTATATCTACTTGATATGGCTGATTCTGAATAAAAATTTTGTAATTTGTAATTTTTTTGATTAATTTTAATGATTCTTGGAGGGGTTCATGTACATGCTTGTCTTTTAACTGCTACGCAGTCACGACTTTTTGACCTATTGCGCTAATTTTGGTCTCAATCGGCAGCTAATGAACCAAATTTTCACCCTAGTACATTTGCTAGCCAATGGAAGTCGCCGTTTTCCTATACAGGAATTAGTCTCACCTTCTCTGCGACAGCCTTTGTATTTCTAAAACAAACTAAAAGTTATGTTTCAACAGAGAAACAGGACATGACATAGAGTGGGATGAGGCTAAGCAGATAGGAAGGGAGAAGAGAATACTAGTGACAAAATTGAAGGAGGCCAAGGAAATAGAGAAGAAAGGAGAAGACAGAATGAACTGGAATGGGGGACTGAAGATAAACAAAGAATGGGAAAAGGTGTTAGAAAGAGTGGACAGGACAAGAGCGAAGGAGGAGAGAAGGAAGAGGAATGAAGAAAGAAAGAAAGGATAAGGAAAAAGAGCATGAGATAGGAGTCCAACCACGTTTGTGTCGCCCCAGTCAAATCTGGTCATACTTCCATTTGGAAATAGGGAGTTCAACATCTGCGTGTGCATAAATTATCTATGACTTGCACAAGATTCGAATGTTCGGGAATTAATCTGCATTTCATAAAGATAACAAAATTAATAATTATGCAAACGTTTTTGGCATTGGAAAAATATATTAGAAAGGTACGTTATTTACAACTTTGATTATTTTATGTAAATATTGTAAAAATCTAAATTGTATGATGTACAAGGGTCGTTCAAGGTTGACCGGGACTTTTATTTCTGCAGAGGAAATAGGTAGCAGAAGAAACACCAAACTATGTCAGTTTTTCAAAGTATTCTCTGTGCGCGCCGAGGCACCGTTGCCATCGTTCTGGCAGCTCCCGAATTCCTTTGGCGTAGAAAGAACTTGGTTGTTGTCGTAGCCACTGGAGGACATCGCTCCGCAGTGCTTCGTCTGTCGTGAATTTCTTCCCTCGCAGATGGTCTTTAAGGGGTGCAAACAAATGATAATCACTGGGGGCTAAATCTGGACTGTAGGGGGGATGGAGCAGAACTTCCCAGCGCATGTCGGCCAGAGTTGTTGTTGTCACATTGGCCGTGTGAGGGCGGGCATTGTCATGGAGAAGAATGACATTTCCAGACAACATCCCAGGTCTTTTCTTGCGAATGGACTTTCGTACAGCACCACTCAACAATGTGGAGTAATACTGGGCATTAATCGTGCTCCCTTTGTCCAGAAAATCCACATGGATAACGCCCTTCATGTCCCAGAAGACACTTGCCATGATCTTTCCAGCGGACGGCTGCGTTTTGCTTTTCTTGGGGGGCGGGGAACCTTTATGCCGCCACTCCATGCTGCGTCTTTTGGTCTCTGGGGTTGAATAGTGCAACCATGTTTCATCACACGTGATGATGGATTGCAACAATTCATCACCTTCTGCTCAAAACCGATTCAGAAGCTGTTCACAGACCGTCCTGCGTGTCCACTTCTGATCGAATGTCAGCTGGCGGGGAACCCACCTTGCACAGATTTTGCGGAACCGTAAGTGGTCGTGAATGATTGTCTCAACACTCCCGACACTGATATTCACCTCGGCAGCAATATCCCGCACTGTTACTCGCCGGTTCTCAAGAATCATTTGCTCAACACGTGCGATATTCACTGGTGTGACTGCAGTCGGGCGAATGTGTCCATGCGCTTCATTTGTCACCAGCTCCCGTCCTTCGTGAAACTGCTCACACCATTCGTACACTCTTGTCCGCGACACCGTTTGTTCACCATACTGTGATTGCAATCGTCTGAAAATCTCAGCTGGATTCACTTTCTCCTTCACGAGAAATTTGATTACACACCGCTGCTCCACAGCCACAGACACACTGCTTGCCGTCATGTTCGCTGCAACTGCTGCGCATGCGCGAAATATGTCATGCCGGGCGCTAGTTACTCGCGAAGGAATACATTACATCACCCGCACATTTCATCATGATCCGGCTATTCATAGATTTTTTACGTACGAAAATCCCGGTCAACCTTGAACAACCCTTGTAATTATGTAAATCCATAGATACGTGTAAATATTGACCAAGTTTCCTTGGTATTTTGTACCATTTAGTATAAAAAGGAACCAGATTTCTGTATATTTCGGCTATCTTACCCGATTGCTGGTATCACAAGTCTACCTCGTAGGGAGAACTGTCCGGTCCTTTGTGGACGCTGCAATTTGCCTGGGTTAGTTTCTCATAAACCTACTGCTTCGGCTCTGGGTTCTTGCGATACCAAAAAGCAACCGTGAATAATCTTGGAAGGGTTACCCATTACAGATTTGCACTTAGATCTGCATCAGTTAACCTGAATCCAAGATTGCCAGTGGATAAGTGATACTGTATACTGTGCATAAACTATAATAAACCAGACTTTATCGGAAGCAAGTTCCATACCCTTTCATTTCTAACTTAAGAAAGGTATAAAATCCGACACCAGTGACCAAGTCAGGGCCTGCAAATTAGTTACCCTAACAGCTAACTGAGAAGTCCGATAAAGCGTAACTTAGCAACTCACCCTAGGCCCTATAGGACCAGTGTAGGTGCGTGTCACGTTCCAGATGAAAGGAAATGTTTATCTAAATCACCTCTCAGGTGAAATAACAGTTGACAGGAGAAGGCCACCTGATGGAACACCTGGAAAGGAATGTTCCAGATAAACACCTTTCTAATAATCTTGTGTTCGAAGGGGAGTGATTTGTGTGTGTGCGTGTGTGTATTCCTGTTTTGTACCTTATTTTATTTGTATTTGGTACAGAGTCTGAAGGTTGAAACATAACACTTAATTTATGTTTGAGGTTCCAGTTACTTCCTGTCAGAAACAACACGGGGAGGAATGTTCATTTAACTTTTGGTTAAGTACTGTAAATGAAGTTTGAGTTTTGTACCTGCTGTAAGTAGTTATGTAGTTCGCAATAAACATATTGTAATTCTGACTAGACTTCTAGGCAATCAGGGAGGGATATGACAATTATAATATCTTTATGAAACCTTCCTCTTCCCTGAATACAACCTGACAAACAGGTATCCAAAAACGTTCGTGCTGCTGGAACGAAAAGTAAAAGTCAAACGGCATGTGTCGGCAACCCTGTCTGGATGGCATCAAAAGTTTACATTCCTGGCAACCGTCAGTCAGTGCAGAGTTGGGAGGCGTGTCGGTCGCATAGACAGCAGGTCTGTAGGAACTACAATCCTGAAGGGAACATGTCAGTGTCAAAGGACGTTTTACGGCCGTGTTTTACTGTATGAGTTCAAATTGGGCAGCAATGCTGCAGCCGCTGCTCGAAAGATATGCTTCGCGTTTGGAGAGGCATATGTGAGTGAGCGCACAGCGCGAAAGTGGTTCAGTCGCTTTGCATCGGGCGATGAGAGCCTCCAGGACAAACCTCGAGCTGGATGCCCCGCCACTATCGACGAAGCCCTGCTGAAGGAGATCATCGAGCGAGATCCACAGCAAACGTGCAAAGAACTTGCACAAGGGTTTGGAGTGTCGGAGGAAACCATTCGATTGCATCTGCACAACCTCGGGAAGACTTGGAAGCTCAGTAAGTGGATTCCTCACGTTTTGTCAGAGGACAACGGCTCACCATTTGCGCATCATTCTGTCACGCCACAAGAAAGCTCCATTCCTGGACCAGATATTGACATGTGATGAGAAATGGGTGTTATACAGTAACCGCAAAAGAAAACATCATTGGTCGTCCCCTGGTTCTGTTGCATTGACTCCCAAAGAAAACATTCATCAAGAGAAGGTTCTGCTCTGTGTTTGGTGGACCAGTGCTGGTGTAGTGCACATTCAATTCCTAGAGCATGGCAAAACCATCACATACGAGGTGTACTCGTCCCAGTTGCAAAGGGTTGCAGCTGCACTGCTTCCGAAGCAGCCAGCACTAGTCAACAGGAAAGGAGTGACCCTTCTTCAAGACAACGCTAGACATCATACGGCGTAAGCGGCCAAGGAGGTAATCAACACACTTGGTTGGGAAATTTTACCTCATCCTCCATATTCCCAGGACATTGCCCCATCAGACTTTCACTTGTTTTTGGCCATGGATAACCATTTGCGTGAGCAACAGTTCCGAAACCGAGATGATGTCACACAGGTCATAGGACAATTTTTTGCTTCTAGGGACCAGAACTTTTACAAACGCGGGATTTATAAGCTTGTATCACGTTGGGAACATGTAATTGAAGCTGAAGGAGCTTATTTTGCTGAACAAAACACATTTGCCAGAAATTACAGAGTCTTTATTTCTCACTGCAATATACGGCATGAACTTTTTTGTATACCTGGTATCTACTAGGGTGAATCAAAAAGTAAGTTACACCCGACCTGTGTTCGTGTACTAAGAGAGATAAAATAATATTGCTTGGAGGCAACACTGTCTGGAATGTCTTCACACACCAGAAGCAGCCGTGCTTCAGCTGGTTTAGTATGCGAGTATTCACAGTGTCAGTATGGCGCGTCGTATTGAGGTAGCGTCCAACATTGAGGTGTGCTCCATCGTCCCATTTTTGTGGGCACAAAGGCATAATCGAAGTGAAATCCATCGCCAAATTGTCGAGGTGTATGGTGAGAATAAGATGACAAACCCTATGATCGCAAAATGGTGCCAGATGTTCGAAGAGGGAAGATCGAACATGAACAATGAACCACATGTTGGGCAGCCTGACACTGATCAACATCGACAACGTGGAGCGTGTGAATGCAATCATTGTTGCTAACCGCCACGTGAAAATTAAAGACATTGCAAGTGAACTGAACATATCCTATGGTAGTGCATCTATGATGATTCATGATCAGATGGGTTATCGTAAACTGTGCTCTCGCTGGGTGCCCTCCAGCAGGGTGAGAAAATGAATGCTGCTCTGTACTCTGACATCTTGCGAAACGAGGTGAGACCTGCAATCAGGTGCAAGCGGTGAAGCTTCTTGTCATGAGGTGTCATCCTACTGCAAGACATTGCACGTCCCCACGTTGCGGAACACACTATGGACATCATCACACAAATGGGTTGGGAATGTTTAGATCATCCCCCTGCATCCCTGACCTATCCCGGAGTGACTTTCATGTGTTTAGCCCACTGAAAGCCTCGGATACACAACTGCAGGAGGCGGTCTTACATTGGTACTCACAGCAGCTACAGGATTTCTGGGACAGGGGCATCAAAAATCTGACGAAGCGGTGGGATGCCTGCCTCAACAACGCAGCGGAGTATGCGGACCAGTATTAAAAGGTAAGTCCGTACAACTTTCATTCCGGTTATTTATTGACTGTACCAAATACATGCATGTGTGCATATGATACATAATTTTTTGTTTCTGATATACTCGTGATGGATTCATGAACATATTTTTTGACATTTTTAACAAATTATATTTCAGTAACTAAGTATTTTTGCCGTAAAGATTCATTTTTCTAAATAATATAGAATAAATTATGCCACATTTAACTTTAAAAATCATCTACAGACTCACTAAAGTGTACATTTTAAATGAATACCAGATACAGAAAATTTGTCAAGTTCCAGGTTAATTTATTACTACAAATATGATCAGGGGCCATCATAAGTACTATTTCTTGAAGTTCATGGTTCTTGTTTTCCAATTATGCATAACTTATAAACTTTGCTATGTTTTCTTTCTACACCCCCAAAGTTTCATTACTCATGGGTATCCCATTCCGATTTCATTTCCAAATGTGTTTACTCTTTGAAACTGATGTCTGTTTGCACCAATGTCGATTTACTCGCAAGTAAGAGTAAACTCAGAGTTAAAACATGAATCGGCTGATTATCTGTTGCACCAACGGAAATGCCGGGTAAGCTGGGAGTAAAAGGAGGGTCAACTTTACCCTTCAAGATCAGCAAGTAAAAGTGGAGTTAACCCACGTGCAGCAGAGTAATGGCTGCCATCTGCAACCGGCAATGTATCACTTCAGAATTTCAAAACTAAATAAATGTTAAATAGGAAATAATAGTTTCAAACTGTGCATCTCAAAAGCAAGAAATATATAGTATGATGCTATGTATATACTTTGGGAGATGGTTACTGTACATATTCTGCAAAATTGGACATGCAATACAAGCATACACATACATGCAGAAACCCATAGCAATGTAAACATTAGCAATAAAAAAACGATCGTGAATGATACATTGAGATAGATGTGTATATATACCGGGTGGTCCAAAAGTCCTGGAACGGTCAATACACATCGAATCGGAAAACGAAAAAATATGTGTCTAACAAGTGAAAGAAAGCTATTCAATGATATCACACCTGGGGGTGGGGTGGGGGGCAACTGTGAAATTTGAAATGGAAACCCCCATTTTGTATTGTAGAATCAGAAAATACCCAGGTTTCGGTACTACATTTCGCATAACACAGGTACAATGACGTGGACATAGTAGTATTTTGTTCCCATCGGGTTGCTTGTAACAGGTGAGTCCCCTCACCTCTCACCATCAGGGCGCTTGTTGTAGGTGAGTCCCCTCGCCTCTCACCATCAGGGTGCTTGTTGTAGGTGAGTCCCCTTGCCTCTCACCATTTGGTATTCTCGTCAACCTCAATTCATTTTCTGCTCAAATTGGTATCCCCCTTTTCTTGGCACAGTCCCAACTGAAGATACACACCATTGGGAACATTCTGTAACATCTCCAGACTAACGGCATTTGACACTGTACGAATTCTGTCTTTCAATTTCTAGATATCGTTGGGTTTGGTTTCAAAAACTTTGCCTTTCAAGTATCCCCAGTAGAAGAAATCAAGAGGTGTCAAATCGGGTGACCTCGGTGACCACACTATGGTGCCCCTTCTACCAATCCACCTGTCAGCGAAAACGTTGTTCAGCACATTGGGAACAATTAAAGCAAAATGAACTTGACCTCCATTTTGTTGATACCAAACATTCGCGAATGCATCTCATTTGTCAACAAATTTACGTACTTTTCAGATGTCAAATTGCCATCAATGAAGTATGACCCGATAATACGATTACACAATATTCCAGCCCAAACGTTAACTTTTTGCGGGTACTGTCTACGATGCTCCCTCATCCAGTGGGGATTCTCTGTTATGCCGGTTGACAGATCCGCTCAACTCGTCAGCTTCATCGGAGAAACAAGTTCACCACAGAAATTGATTATTTCTGTCGAATCGTACCTAGTCTTACCATAAATACTGTCACAAAGTTTTAAGTAAATTGACACAAAATGCTGAGAGATATTTTAATATCCTAATAACATTACTGAAATGGATGCATGACAAATCAAAATCACAAATCATTATTCAAAATGGCCACGCTTAGCATGCACACATTCCGTAAGTCTTTGTGGCCACGCACCAATTGAATTACACAACACATCGACTGGAAAATGAGCAACTGCCTTCAGAAGATACCGCTTTAAACTTTCAATATTGGGATGTCTCTTCTTGCAAGCCATCTCCTGAAGCTTGGACCACAATTTGTAGTCCAAAGGTACTCGAGGATTACCCTGACCCACGGCAGGGGCGATTTCTCCATGCAGGAAGTGAGGAACTTCCTACAGTTCATATATACTTGCTTCCAGTTCTCTACTTTTTACGAGTTTAATAATAATGCATGTTACATAATTATATGCTCAATGTACATACAATTGACTAAGTTAGCTACTGTCGAGAGTTGACTGCTGTCGCTTGCTCCAGTTCCATCCAGCCCAAAGACGATGAACACACAGGCTTTGCTGCCCCAGCTGAGGAACCTCACTGGTATCACTACAAACAGATGGGCGAGAAGTGGAAAAGGGGCAGGAAGAAAGTTGCGGTTTTAAAGCATCCAGCGAGGAAGCATCGAGGGTTTCCTCAATCAGTGGTGCAAGCTGCAGCAAAATGGTACTAAACCTATCAGAGTTTGATCTTTGTTGGCACCTAGCACCCTGCTTTTGGCACAATTGTAAAATCTAGCATAATCTGCAAACTTGAGCCTCTGGGAGAGGGAAATAGAATTCAAAGGAATATATTTTTGGGAAATAAAATAAAATTAGATCCAAATCTTATATTTACTTCACCAGCGGAAATGTTTCAAATAAAAGGGAGTGCTTTTTACAACCATGCCACGATCCATCCTCTATCTTTTCTATATCCTGCCAGATTTTGTTCGAGGAAATTTTATATCAGGAAATTGATAGAAGGATGGGGGTAAACAAGGAATTCTCCAAAACAGTTTCAAGTTTTTTGCTGAACCCATTTTGTTTGTTGAGCCATCGTACACATTCTTCCAAACCTTCCTCGGTATACCATAGTTTCTTCCTACACCCCAAAAAAACTACGAGTCGTCACTGACCCACCAATTTCTGAACATTTGATGATTTTATGCAACAATCAGTATGTTTTGTAGAATTCTGGAAATAATTGTGACAGTAGGCTGGAAGCTTCAAAAAAGTAATTAGCACAGTTGAGAGTTTTGAAAAGTACTGTTGGTAGAAAAAAAAAAAGAGATGTAAAAAGTAGCTTGCATAAGCAGCCATACCTTCCATGGAGATGCTATCCTTTCTTTACAGTCATTATGGACACAGGCTCCTGCAGTATTTACATGTGTGAGCATTGCATCCATGACGAGAGTAAATGAATGGTGGTAACAGTTCCGATTGTTTTATGAATTATTTTTTTTCAAATTCTCCTAGTTGGAAGACTGATTATCATATAATTTTGGCAATCATTGCCACACGAAATTTGAACCTTCCTTAAAGTAATGAGCACTGCTTGGATTTCGAAAAAGTTACTTATGTTGAAAAAACAACTTAAAAATTACCTTGCGCAAGCATGTGTGCTTCCCATGGACAATGTCCTTTCCATTGACAAGCGACTGTAAGTATCGTAGACTAGTGAGAATTAATGTAGAAGTAAATCAGAACCTTAGTAGAATGCATTTAGGGACTTTATTTGAATGCTAAGAGAACCAAACCTTGCCTGCCCAACCTAATTACGAAGCATATATTGAACAAAATCTTAAGTAATCGCTAAAACTCTGCAGCATGTGTTAACAGAAGTAAATCGAAATCAAACCATGTTAAAATTGCATTTGTAGCATGATGAAATCGCAATAAAGCAAAAGGAACTTGGACTTCAATGGCAGCTCACAAACAAATGAGTATTAGGCTGAGGATTTGCTTTAAATTTTTCCTTGGCCGGAAAATGTAGGCTTTTGGGAGCATTTAACCCACTATACCTACTTCAGAATTATGTTGATTTTTGTCAATTGACAAGATTTCGATGTATTATGTAATATAAAATTGGTTCCAGCATGTAGAAAACACAAATAACGGAGATATTTTATCTCAAAGAATGACCTGCATAAATAAAAACCTGCCATCTGGAAATACTTTTGCCAATTTTTATTCGTAAAATCTGTTTGTATGCACACTAAAATACCAAAAGGACATGTTGGAAACGGATATCAACTCCAAACATAACGATGTAAAATATAGCTGTTGTGTGAAGTCTTCGGGGTGTTCAGCTTAATGGTAAGGTAACAGACATGCTATATTTCACAATAAAACATCTCTGCGACCGAAAAACAACGGAAAACATTTATAAACGACACAATCTTCATAATATTTCACTTTCTCGACAGGGTTTTTGTATAGCTGCCATTTTGAGTGCCTACAATGAGAAATATTATGAATTATCAGTTGAATATCTATATATTCCAGTTGGATTTCAAGTTTTGTTTCTTTCTTTTTGGCCATGTCTGTGAATTCTATCAATTTGTGCTATGACATGGTGCATAAATTCTGCACCTGTTGGCAATTATAGTACACTGTACTTGAGGGAAAATGCAACTAATCAGATTGGACCATATCGGTCTACGTATCCATCAAAGGAAAGATCAAAGCTCTAACTTTCAGTCATGAGAGAGGTTGTGTGCAAATTTAGGAGCAAATACAGAATACCGGAAGTATCTTCAATTACTTTCAAATTTGGCATAGTCACTAATTTTGACATCGTAATCACGAATCTGCAGTTAAAATTTGGCGGTAACGTCTAAACATTGCAAAATAAGTCGAAAAAAGTGGGTCCATGAACGGAGCAAACACCATTGATTTATGAAGAAAACAACGATTTTTTCAATGATTAGTGTTTCAAAACTATGTTTACGATCACCCTTAATTTTTACTATGCTTGCCTAACCTAACCTCATGTGAATGGTTTGTGGGGTAAACATATTTTTCAACTTTACGCAAGATGCCATTTTCTCACATGCGAGAAACATGGTTTCTACGTTATTGCATAGCGGTAATTGACAAGCTTGTTACACAATTTCTAGACTTGACCGTCATTTTTTAACTGCAGATTCGTGATTACGAGGCCAAAATTAGTGAGTATACTGAATCTTAAAGTAATCTGAGATACTTTCAGTATTCCTAATATATACCCAAATCTCAGAAGGAAAAAAAACAAGTTTTACAGTTCCTGTTTTTAACCTATTTCACTCAAATGCCTACTTTGAAGATAGTTGCTTTTTGAGAGCGTGAATATGGGGAAATAGTGAATAATCTGATGATGTCCATCAATTTTAATGTCTATCGATTCTCAGCCTAATAATCAAATAAGAGTAAACAGAAGAGGAAAATCATTCTCCAGAAAAAATAATGTAATCACAAAGTCAACAAAGTATATGTGCACAGGCATAAACAGAAATTGAACAATGTTAAAAATACATGTGTACCATGATTACTTCAGAATTAAACATTAGAAAGTTGGGCCCAGTCCTTCAATTTCATTATTAAGAGATTCCTTACCAAGTCCAAACAGTGCTCATTACTTTAAGGAAGGTTCAAACTTCATGTGACAATGATTTCCAAAATTCTATGATAACACAGGCCTGCGATGAAAAAAATACAAGGGAAGTGATAGGTGAACTTTATGTATTTTGTGGTGCTGAGTTCAAAAAAAATAAAGAAAAATGTCTATCACATCACGTTTTCTTGAAAAATTTAATTGTACTTGGATTTGTATGAACATTTACCATTAATATGTTGTTTAGGCATGGAATATCTTTCCTCCCTGCCTGAACATCATTCTACCGTGGTGAAACGTTACCCCTCGGTGACTCCCCCCATCGACGTCCCTCCCTCCCTGTCGCAATCGCTCTCGACCAATAGCGTCGCGCAAATCCTTATCTTGGTTCGCAGACTGTGCAGGAACGCTCGCTAAGCCAGCGTAATCGGCAGTCACCTTCCAGTTGTGTCGAGCTTTATCTGGATTGATCCTGAACGTGTTATTCGTAAGACTGAATTCTCGCGACTTGTATGGAGGCAGCAGAAACGATATAAAACAGATGTCCTCATGAGGGACTCAGTTTATCGCTCTTTAACCCAGCAGATCATGTACTTACCATGTTCATAGTAAGATAAAAGACGTGGAAATTTGTAGGTTCGTCTCAATTTGTCTTTCATGTGTAGTGTCGTGCGTGTGCTGATACAGTGACAAGTGGAAACTGCATCACAAAAACAATTGTAACTGATGTTTTCCTCTGTGCGTTTCGTGAAGCATGGCTTCGAGTTCGAGATGTTGTGAAAATGTGCCAGATGACTTTTGTTACATATGCGGCGAATATAGTGCTCTTAAACATCGCATGAGGAGCATTACAAACTATGTAAGAAAACTTTATCTTTCGTATTTTGGCATGAAACTCGGAGACCAGGACAAATCGTGGGCTCCTCATAAAGTGTGTGTGCAGTGTCTCAATGATCTACGCTTATGGCTCAACGGAAAGAAGACTGCTTTACGCTTTGGAATTCCTATGACATGGAGGGAGCCGAGGAACCACTGTGATGACTGTTACTTTTGTGCCTGCCATGTCCGTGGGTATAACCGAAAAAATCACAAGCTAATCTCTTATCCTGAGAACATTATATCGGCCTCATGGACCTGATGTGCCAGTGCCTTTGCCTCCAACTGAATTACCAGTCATCTCTTCAGAGTCTTCAGACTCGGAACATCCAGACGGCCAAGGCTCCGATACCGAATATAAGCCCTCTGGAGGCGATTCACCTCAGCCCTTCTCTCAGGTTGAACTTAATGATCTGACTAGAGATCTGGGCCTTTCGAAAGAGGCAACTGAATTGTTGGGCTCCAGATTGAAAGAAAAACATTTATTGGCCAAAGGAACCACGTTTTATTGGTAATCGAGAAAAGGACTTTGTTCAGTACTTTGAGGAAGCGGAGAACCTGGTCTATTGTTCTGATGTTCCCGAATTGATGAGCAAATTTAATATCACCTACGATAAAGATCAATGGAGGCTGTTTATAGATTCATCGACAAGGAGCCTGAAAGCTGTCCTTCTTCATCACGGAAGCCAGTATGCATCTGTACCAGTTTACAAGAACGCTATGAAAACCTGGCTCTCGTCCTCAACAAAATAAAATATGCCGACCACAGTTGGACCATTTGCGGTGATTTGAAAGTTATCTCCATGCTTCTTGGTCAACAAGGTGGTTATACAAAGTTCCCATGCTTCATTTGTGAGTGGGACAGCCGTGCAAAGACTCAACATTGGGTCAAGAAAGAATGGGCTAAAAGACAAAATCTTGAACCAGGCACCAAGAATGTGATTCGGAACAGCTTAGTTGACCCAAAAAAGTATTGTTACCCCCGTTGCATATCAAATTAGGTGTAATGAAGCAATTTGTCAAGGCTATTCCAAAAGATGGCGATTGTTTCAAATACCTGTGCAAAAAGTTTCCAGGTTTATCCGCAGCCAAGTTGACAGAGGGAATCTTTGTTGGTCCAGATATCCGCAAGCTCATGAAGGATAAAGACTTTGAGACTAGCATGACAACAAAGGAGAGAGAAGCTTGGGTTGCCTTCAAAGATGTGGTCAGTAAATTTCTGGGGAATTACAAGGATCCTGACTATAAAGCAATTGTTATGAATAAGCTGGACAAATTTCAAGCGTTGGGTTGCTCCATGAGTGTCAAACTACATTTCCTTCACTCACATGTGAACTATTTCCCCGAAAATTTAGGAGCAGTCAGCGAAGAACAGGGTGAAAGGTTCCACCAAGATATTAAAGATATGGATCGCAAATATCAAGGACGATGGGACAAGAACATGCTCGCCGACTACTGTTGGATGTTAACACGAGAGAGGCCTGAGATTGCATATAAAAGAAGAACGTCAAAAAGAAGTTTCAAAGGCAAAAGGGTAGGTACGTAAATATAAACTTTGTTTGTGTTTGGTTTTGTTGTTTGTTCAGCTTACAATTTGTGTCAAACGTTCATGTACACATACATTGCTCCTCGTGGTCAATCGTCTATTTTATGTACGTTACGTTAATAAACACAAATGAACATAATACGTTGGTGCTTTTTTTTTCTAGAAACTTCACCATAATGGGATGTAAAAAGTGTAAACGCAAGGGAAGTTTGTGTTTTTCTCTCGACGAGAGGCGGCTCGTGCGATCTGGCAACAGTGGTTTTCTTCCATTTAAACCTATAAAAAATAAAATCAATTGCCAATAAATCAATTTGCATCACCAAGCATCGATTTTACATAGATTTAAATGGATCAAAACCACTGTTGCCAGATAGTGCATGCAAAATTGTTCGCGAAAATTCCTTTTCACATAGGATTTTAGCAAAAATATTGATATCGATTTTACAAAAAATCCTGACGTGATGGAAAAAAATGGAGGTCATTTTCGAAATCAGCACACCCAATAACATAAAACTCAGCGAACACGTCTCTTGTATTTTTCAACAACTTCAATTTCGCAGGCCTGTGTAATTAGTCTTTGGGCTAGGAGTATAAACAGTTACGATATCTACTATCGTGTAGTACAAACACAATTTTTCACATACAGAGTGATTTTTTTGATTCCTTTCTTTGCTTCTGTAACACACAATATGGCGGGCACATTTTTACTCATGTTGTGGGTATGCAGTGTTTCCAACATTCTTCCTCGAAAAATACCTACTATCGTGTTCGTCACGTGTGAAAATTTTACATTATGCACGGGTAGCTGACGGATAGCCCCACGAACCATTATGCACGGTAGCTGACGGATAGCCCCACAAACCATTTCCGATAAGGTTAAGTTAGGTTTGGATACGTTAGGCAAGCATAGTGAAAAAAAAAGTGGTTGGAAACACTGACAGGGGCTTATCTCATCAAACACATGCAGCATGCAGTTCAGGTAGCGAAAGCAATGGCAATTGTGCGTCAGTGAGATATTTCTGTTGAAAAATACATCATTTCCCGGTCAAATATATTCCACGATGAAAGAAAATACCTCGACAAACGTTGCAAAGCTTGGAGAAACTCATTCCGTAAGTAGTTTCTTCTGTAAAAATGAAGAAATGTGTCTTCGATATAACAAAAATAAGTGTTCTTGTATGTTTAAAAAGTTTTATATGTTTGACATGTCTCTTTGCTATTAATTAAAAATGCAATTTTTCTTTTTTTAAAAAAAGTTGGTAACAATTGTATAAGTCGGAGACGGATTTCTTCCAATTTACAGGAGAAAAGACGAGAAAGTACTTACGGAATTGCGTTCTTGAGGACTTTCTGAAGTTGGGGAAATTGTTTTTTCGAATCGTGCAACTTATTTGGCCTGTAAGTAAGGTATTTTTCGTCATTCATGCATCTCCATTGTACGATAGCTCGTGCCGCCATTACCGTCGTCTACGTGAATCAAATGTTCCATGCATTCGATTATGTAAACCCCTGTCAGTGTAGCAACCACGTGGTAGTTTTACAAGATGACGTGTGAAGGTTTTTTTTTCCAATTTAAGGTAAGACTCTAGTTTACGTCCTTTTCCTAAGGAATATGTGTCATATATATCGTTATAAAGCTTATTTTACAAGGAATTCAACAACGTAAATTCCAAAGCGAGGAAAAATTTCCTGAAGGAGTAAATCGAGAAAAACCGATGTTGTCCGGATATGCATAATTGAACGTACTGAGGAATTTTTTAGATGATGAAGCACATATTTAGGGGTGAAATGAGTGCTAATGAAACTTAACCTAACAGGCCTAACCTAACCTCATAGGCATACCTCGACCCCGAGGTATCGTGGGGCTATCGTGAACAGAAAGTGTAAAAAGAAAAAGGTACTTACCCGAAGAGATGCCGGGTGCCGCACCACGAGCACAAAGAAGCAATCACCATGCAGATAAGGACGTAAAGTAGAGTCTAGCCTCAATTTTCGCTTAAAAACCTTTTGTGAATAGTTTGTGCGGCATTTATCGGTTCATAAGTTTGGAAACACTGCACATCAGCTGACGATAGACAACGTGAGTCAAGATTTGCCTGTCGAATTAGCAACGACCAATAAATGATTATAATGTTAAAAATAATGATTTTTTCATGGAAAAAAAGTGATCCCCAGCTTGAAAAATGTTCCGGTATGCATATGAGGTAAGTAGAAATGATTTTTATTTGAAAACAAACGAGTTTAATGTGTTTCTGGCTTATACAACTGGTACCAAAAAGTTTTGCCACTCCTTGTTTGTTTGATGCCTTTTGATATTACACAGGTAAAAACTGAAATATTCACCAACTAAAATCTTGGCAATTATGTGTGAATTTTGATGTATGCTACACAAATACTGTGTTTGTATTTTCTCAGATGGGTACTACTTCAATCTCATGAAAACACCTATAACTCATTTATTTCGTCCTTTTTAATATTTCTACTTATGTATTCTGCATTGCAGAACATTCTTTACGGTGGAATTATGCTTTTCTCACGAAAATAATAGTGGATAGCCCCACAAACCATTAACGGATAGCCATACAAACCATTAACGGATAGCCATACAAACTATTAATGGATAGCCATACAAACCATTAACGGATAGCCCCACAAACCATTCACGCATAGCCCCAAACACCATTCACGCATAGCCCCAAAAAACATCCACGGTAAGGTTAGGTTCCGTTAGGCAAACGTAGTTAAAAATTCATTTTTCTAGAAAAAAAACATGAATTCGCGCTAAACAAGATTACACGATGAAAGAAAATACATTGACAAACTTAGATAATGCTATAGAAACTGATTTCCGTAAGTAGTTTCTTCTGCAAAAATGAAGAAATCCGTTTTCACTATTTCGAAGTGTTATCCTCAGATGTAACAGTTGCACTACAGAAAATACATTACTTACGTGTAAATCAAAGTTCACAAAATATGCATATCACAATTACTGGCAACTTCTCTTATCGCACAGCCTAATGTTCATCTGCGTATTTTGTGCGGTACGTACAACATAGCAATACAGACTTGGAACAATCGACATTATTTGCTGAAGCACTTAGTACTTCCTTGCATATGTAAATTAGCAATTTCCCTAATAAATCTCGGCACGAAAAGTGCAAGGATTCATACTACACTCAATGTAATTTCTTCACAATTCTGGGGAAACAAAATCCTCACTATTACCCGTACTTGCCTGAAATGAGAAGATGCCATTTGGAGTGTTCTAAGAAAACGTTTTGTAACAACTGGAGAATTCTTTGTATTTCTTCTGCGGTGAAATGCATGGATCAAAAAGTAATTTAGCCGCCTTGCATTATAGCTGAATTTAGTTCGTGCTAAAGTTTTGTATGGTACACACTAGAGATGAGAAACAAATGCAAATTTCTACTTTTGTTTTCACTTCCACGATCATTTCTCTGAGAAAGACATGCAGCATACCACTCACTGATAACTGCTCTCTTATCACATTATCTCATGTTTCCATCCAATATCCATCCCAGAGAAACCACAGATTACGTATCTCCCGAAGTCCGCCCACTTTGATACATAGCAACAAAACCATAGACATACTACAAAACAGTGACCGCGCCGACCGCGGATTACATGAAAGCAACTAGGGGCGTGACGTGATGGTTCCCGAAAAGTGGTTACCGGGATAGGGTAAAAAATTCCCACCGTGATTCCAACTTCGGGAAATGATTCCCCAACTTTTCGGGATCCAGAACAGTCGGGAAATTCCAAATGATTCTGTTTAGTTATTTCTCGATGCTCTGAAATTCCTTGGAAATGGCAGTTTTTATTCCAGCAATGCAAAAACAATCACGTTGGGGGGGGGGGGGGGGAAGAAACTTACATGGAGTGCGTTCCGAAAGTCTTAATGAAAGGAACGCATCCAACGAAAATAACTGGTCTCGTGAATCTGATGAAACCAGTTAGGCGAAAGCACAGGCGTAGCGTTTTGTTTAGAGAAAGTTTCCACATGACGTCCAGCGGAAAGAATGTCCTTATGGCAAAAATAAACTCTACTGTGGACACTGTTATTAATTTTAATCACATTCTAAGAACGGTTAAGGCATACTCATCTTGTGCATGTTGCTTCATATCGCTATCTGTTAAAATTATAATACATTTTCCGAACTAGTGTAGTTTGAATCCATCAGCATGCGCGTTGTCTGAAGGCAGCAGACGATTCTCACCGAAGAAACCAGCCTCTTGGCCCGTGCGTTTGGTGAATCTCGCTCTTGCACGAAACGCACGGAATGCGACTTTTGGGACAGCATAATGAAACTCGCGAAACGCTCGGAAGCACTTATGGGACAGCTAGTTACCATAACTCGTTGCGACTTTCGGAACGGGCCTGGAAAATGGAAGTCTCCAAAAATTATGGCCGAGTCTGCTGCCACGCACGTGTCAGCAGTAAGAATATAATTCACACATATAATTTCATTTCAGCCACAATAATATGTATTAATTATTGCATGAATATGATAAATTGAAATTTAAACAATGTTTTTTGAGGAAACAACACTATTATTGAGGAAAATGTGCCTCGTTTCCCCCCGAAAAAATACCTTCCTTGCCCCTCCCTGGAAAAAATCCTGCGAACGTGTATGCATATTACTGCAGCATATAAGAGAAACTCGTACCTGAAAGAAGTTTGAAGGTATTTATTGAAGAGGATCTGCAAAGTCATCATAATCGATTTCGTTTCCGTTTTCTAGGATGTTTCCCAGGAGATTTGAATAGGGATTCACCAATTCCTGTGGTAGATATTTTACCCTGTTTTATACACCGTATGCACACTACCAGTAGCGAAGCGTAGTCTTACGAAGGAGGCAAGCAATGTTTCAGTAGGCTACAACAAAACATGTAGTACAACGACATGCCGAGGGGAAAGATTCAAGGTTTATAGCCTCATTTACCCAGTCGCTGGATTTGTCAAAATATCGTAATAAAGTGACTGTACTAAAAATAAACCATATGATCCGCAAACGTCACATTTACTTTTTAAAAAAAATCCAGGTAACGTTATTCATATGATATTAAACGTTTTGCATATGCGAACTTTCCGCATACGACTAAAGGGAGACGGAATTTCTTACTTGCTTATTAGTACCTTTATTTGTTCATTATTATTTAATATGGTCAAACGGTGGCCAAACCGATTTAGATAAAAAAAAATGGGAATCATTTGTTTATTTTACGCTGCATGATGTAATTTAGTATTTTTGGGCACCCTAAAAACCGCATTGGAGTAACTTAAACACTAAATGAAAAGTTAAACACAAACAATAAAAAATTCATTTCAAAGCAAAGAAACACATGCATAGACGATGTACTCACCACAATAAATTTCAAACTCTTGGTGTTGGTCGACCCCTTCCACGATTTTCATTTTAACACTTATCTCTCTCGAGCTAAACGAAGCAATTTTCAATTGCTCAATAATACACCCGCACTTCACATCAACCGTTCCTAAATACGCGTTCATTCCGATAAATTCACAGCACAAAACACGAAGCAACAAACACTCACACTATCCCACGCGCTTTCCACAACTGCAAATGCAAGCATCCACACAAGATCACTTTGAAAATCTCTGAAACAACAGAAAGTGATACCAACCTATTTCCTTAATTTTATCCGTCACAAAGGAAAGATATATCAGTTTGGAGATAAAATTTACGCGGAGGAATCAGAATCATTTCAGCAGAACGAGTATGTACATTAATATTTAAGTAATAAAGTGTCATTCAATGGCGTGCCCGGGGCGAAGGGGGGGTGGATGGTAGACATAACCCCCTTTTGGCCCAGTATATCTAAGAAAAAACGTCAAAGGAAAGAAAAGATGACAAAATGGGGACCATAAAAAGACCCTGGGAACACCACTTGCGTCATAATAATAGAACTTAAAACATATTCGGGCCTCCCCGATGGCGCAGTGGTAGTGTCGTCGCCTTGTAATGAAGGGGTTCCGGGTTCGATACCCGGTGGAGGCACAAGTGTTTCAGATCCCATTTTAAACTGTAGGTCCAGTCCCGATTAGCCTTACTGTGCATAAAGTGGACTTAAAACAACAAATCAATCAATCAATCATTAAAACATATTCTTGTGCTCATAATATGCAGAATGTATACGATTTACTTCTATGCCATGTACAAATATCAGTAGATAGTTCTTTCTCAGATAGCTTTATTTTCACCCCAAGTTTTATTCAAAAGCAGTCAATTTATTGATTATAAAATTTGTGAAAGAGCTCACTTGAATTACTGCGTAAATAATTTGGCAGTTGCAAACACTGGTAGCGGTCAACACTTCTGGCGTAATTTGAGCTGGACCGACCAGGAAGCAGGGTGCAGGACCAAGGTCCGTCCAATCTTCCCTCCCTCCCTGAGAAAACTCTTCACGGGGGTGCAGAAATTCCACTGCTCCAACTCCCAATGTCAACTTTTCTTTACGCGTTTTACATTTCGCGAAATCTAAAATAATTTGTAATATAATATGATATATATGGAATTTAGAACAGTGATAATAACTTCTTTTAGTTATTTTATGACTAACAATTATTATTATATTTGCGATCTTGTTTACGTGTTCATGAAGACAAATATTCGTTACTAGTTTTTGCGGGCAACGTACCCATAGATGAATCCTTCTGCTTTCGGTTGAACTCGGCTATTTTCGGGAATCACGCAAGCTCGGAAAGCACAGCTTTTTGTAGAAGCTTTGTGGACGGGTTCCACCAGAATTTCACGCTTCGCCATGTGACTCCTTCGGAGGCCTTATTTTCCCGCAGAACGGCTGCAAGTATTGAGGCTGGTGCTTGCTACAGAGCTGCTGGGGGAGTTTGCGGCCGCATTTTTTCGCGAAATCGAGTGCGATGGAAACTAAATACGGTTAGAACATTAAGTACATTAAATGATATTCGAATTATGCAAGCAGTGCTTGCATTGTTTGTACTATATCTTCGCCTCTGCACACTTCACCACACCACACGCTTTAGCCGTAAGTTTTCGACTTTGAGAAAACACAGTTTCAGCACGCACTTCTTCCGACGTAATTTCTTGAAGTAAGACTATACTTTAAAAATAAGATTTCTGTCTTGTGAACGTATTATTTTTCCCTTGGTGCCTGTACTACCGGCGCTAGCTTTCGAGAGCGACAATAACACTCACGGAACACACACTATTGCACACTAGTCGAACATAATGGATGTACGTATAGCTAGGGTGACGAGACGTCCTCTTTTATCCGGACATGTCCTCCTTTTTAGGTGTCTGTCCGGCGACCGGGCGGATTTTTTAGAAATCGGTAAATGTCCTCCTTTTGTAGAAAGAGTATAGCACCTACCGTAGCAATGTTCTGCATAGAGAATGCTTCCACACATAATGATATTCATATCACTTGGGGCGCGTTAAATATGAGATCAATGCTCACCTAGCATCTGGGAGCTGAACATGATCACTTTCCTGACTGAGTCATTAGTAGGGGTGTGCGGGATCCAGAAAAGTCGGTTAAAAAATTCCCTTCCCGATCCCGACTTCAGGAAATGATTTCCAGACATTTCGAGATCCCGAGCAGTTCGAAACTTTCAAATGGTCGTTTTAAAAAGTGGTTAATTCTTGATGTTGCATTCATTATAAGTGTCTTGACACTTCTCTGAAATTGTTAGCTTTTATTTCAGAAATCGAAGAAAGGGAAATGACGTCAAATTCACGATTTCAATAGCGTCGGGAATGTTTTATCATTACCCGTTCCTGAAAATTTCTCGGGAAATTGCGGATTTTACCCTTCCGGAACGTCGGGATTTTAAAAAAATTCCCCGTCCCGACCAAAAAATGTTCTGTTCCGCACACCTCTAGTCATTAGTATGTATTATTGTAACTCGTTGCTTTGCAATCTGAGACTTGTGTCACTTTTGCTAATCGCGAAGATGAGGATGAGCGATGATATGATGATTTTCATGAAAGGGCAGTCACAAAGAACACCCATGCCCAGGCTGGAATTCGAACCCTGGACCTCTGGGGTTCTGGCGCGGTGTGCTAACCACTCCGCCACAGAGGTCGGCCAGTTCATTTTAGAGTCAAATACGCGATACAGAAACGCGTAGTGAGAATTTTGATTATTAAGTCATATTTACTTTTATAAAATAACGAAGCGAATGTGGAAATTCATCAATGATCTTGCAAAAGAAAATCCAGCTTTTAGAGGATGGAAGAAACGAATATGAGGTAAAATGTAAGGTGGCTGTCACTTTCCCCTCATGTTGAAAGAGTGCAAAAATGGTCGTGGCAATAGAATCATATTTCCTGACACAATCTAAACTACCTAAAATTTAAATTCTGTTTTTGGAAAAAAGTTAAAGCGAAGCTTACTTGTCACATTTGCATTCAATTATGGTGATATTGCATTCTAATATCCAAGAATTGTAAAAAGAGTAAAATTCTATGCTTCAAACTATAGATATTCTTAATTATGATTGTCCTGTGCTAAATAATACGATTAGGAGATTGCTTTCGTTGCTTAAAGGTAATAGGAAATTATTTAAAAAATCATCAGATTTATAGTATTGATTAAATTATAAGTAGGGACGTGAAGTTTTCGTTTTAACGATAACACCGAATACTTGAAGAAAGCACAATAAAGTGTCTAGAATGGATTTAGGTAAATTAAGGAGGCAAGTTTTGGGTGTTTCGGAATCGTGAAATAACTCGAATTATCCCATTTTTCAGAATAACACCGAATTTTGCACTTTAACACGAAAAACGTCGCGAAATATGCAATATAAACTAGGGATAACACTTCTTTTGTTCAAAAAGTACTACCTGAAGTGCTATTTGATCTGTCGTTTCTAGTCTAGCTGGTGAAAGTTCGATTAAATCGAAATTGCCATGCTTCATTATTGCAGTTTTGCACAGATATGACTGACAGTGGGCTATTTAACCTCTTCCTGAAATAGAATTTGCTCGGGGCGTGGTGGGGGAGGGGATCTTCACAGAAGGGAAATTGATTAGGATCGGGAAAATTTTCAGGGAGAAGCACCTTTTGTGTTTCGGGTGAGGGGTTGTGTATGCGAGTGTGTGTACACAAAACGCCTAATTTGAGGTCGCAGAGGGATTTTCCTGGCATTGTTGGAGAAAGTTATATGTATGACTATTTTCAAAGATTTGGGTGATATTTACTGGCTGATGAGACGAAATAATTTTCCAAATGGAAGAAATTTGGTAATTCCTAACAAAGGTAAGCCTTAAATATTTTTTTCTCATTAAAACTAAAATTTGCCTCAATTTTCCAGAACTAAAGCAATGTGAAAATCTTAATCATAGAAGGAACAGTAAAAATGCATGTAAAAATAACCGATTTTAAATTAATAACACCGAATTTTGCCCTAAACCGCGAAAAATAATACCGAATTGCAGTAAAAAATAACATCGAAATTCAGTTGAAAATAAAACGAAAACTTCACGTCCCTAATTATGAGTAATGGCAAATGAGTTGCCATTTTTCGCGGTGTCCTCTTTTTTATGACTTTGTCCTCTTTTTTCACCATGCTCTGTCTTCTTTTTTACATGTATGTGTCTGGTCACCCAACGTATAGCACAGCGCTATGACGCCAGGGATACCGGATTCGAATCCCTTCCCGCCAAAAGTGGAAGAAAAGCGAAGTAAAATAAATAAAATCAATCAATCAATAACTTAACTTAATTCCTTTTCCTTCATCAGGAGCATAGGGCTTCAGTGAAACGCCTCCATTTGGCTCTGTGACGTGCCAACTCCTTGACCTCTCTCCATGTTTTTCCTTTTTCGGCTGCTTCTTCTTCTACTGTTCTCTTCCATGTCTTCTTCGGACGTCCTATTTTCCGGGCTCCTTGGGGGTTCCAGTCTAAGGCTGCTTTCTCTATTGCTCCAGTTGGTTTTCGTAAGGTGTGTCCTAGCCAGCTCCATTTTATTCTTTTTATTTGGGTTGCAATTGGCTGTTGTTTAGTTTCTCTCCATAATTCTTCATTTGATATTATTTCTGGCAATTTTATATTGAGGATACGCCTGAGACAGCGATTAATAAAGGTTTGTATCCTTTTCGTGTTAGCTTTGTCACGTGCCAGTTCCGACGACACAATGAAAAATGCAAGGAAGAAATGTATCCCGAAAGCGACGATAGATGGCAGCATGCCATACAAAGAAGAGCATTGTAGAAACTAGGAGCGGTGTAGCGTCAAATCATCGCCGACAAAACATCGACGGTACAAATCATCGACGGCAAAAACATCGACGGCAAAAACATCGACGGTAAAAACATCGACGTCAAAAACATCGACACCAAAAACATCGACGGCAAAAACATCGACACCAAAAACATCGACGGTAAAAACATCGACGGTAAAAACATCGACGTCAAAAACATCGACACCAAAAACATCGACGGCAAAAACATCGACGGTAAAAACATCGACGTCAAAAACAACGACACCAAAAACATCGACGGCAAAAACATCGACACCAAAAACCGACGGAAGAAACATCGACGTCAAAAACATCAACGGAAAAAACATCGACGGTAAAAACATCGACGGAAAAAACATCGACGGCAAAAACATCGACACCAAAAACATCAACTGCAAAAACATCGACGGAAAAAACATCGACGTCAAAAACATCGACACCAAAAACATCGACGTCAAAAACATCGACACCAAAAACATCGACTGCAAAAACATCGACGCCAAAAACATCAACGGAAAAACATTGACGGCAAAAACATCGACGGCAAAAACACGACACCAAAAACATCGACGGCAAAAACATCGACACCAAAAACATCGACGGTAAAAACATCGACGGCAAAAACCGACGCCAAAAACATCGATGGCTGAAACATCGACAGCAAAAACATCGACGGTAAAAACATCGACGGCAAAAACATCGACACCAAAACTCATTTTTGACAAAGTTTTCCACACTAAGGAATTCAAATCTAATCCAGAATATTTTGAAATGGGCTACCCTAAATTATAAAGTGTTTCTGTGAAACGAACAATGCGTAATGAGCAAACTCAAGATGTCAACTTACAGTGCTACCGTGCTACCAATGTATAATGGTCATTGTTGTAAGAACAACCCGCGAGGCCGGAACACGCCCTCTCAAAAAAGACGTTTTTATTATTATTATTATTATTATTATTATTATTGATAAAATTACAAGCAATGAGATTGCACAGTGAACGTGATTGTTTAGTTTCACCATTTATGAATTCTCTCCGGCAGCGTTTGTGGTCGGGCGAAAGGACCAATATACAACTTGACTTTTCCGAAGTGACTTTCTTTCGGTTCATGCACTGGTATACACCGTGTGCAAGTAATATAACTGCCCCCTTGCCATATTGTCTTGCCCCCTTCCCCTCCAGACATTTTCCCCGGGTGCCTCACCACGAAGTGCCCGCCGGCACTGTGTATCAGTACCGCTGTTGTATTTGAATCAAGGGGTCCGAGGTTCGATCCCCGGTGGAGTAAAGTTGCACAGTCGTATGGATTCTTTAAACTATAGGATCAGTTCCGATTAACCCTTCGTGGGTCACACGAGAAAAATTACATTGTTGATCGATCACGGTGCCAGAGACCGGGCTCTTAATATATGTTAAATTAAAGGTATAAAACACCAAATCCGCAATTATTACGATTAAATATATATATTGTTCTTGTTATAAAACAATTGAGATTGTATAAAACTACGAATTGCATGTTTCAGATTTTAAAGAAATAAATATACAGGACAAAATAAATAATATTCCAAATACCGAAAATTTCAATGTTACATGCACACCCATAAAATATTAATAATAATCGTTTTAAAAAGTCCTCTTTATGCACAGAGAAGTCAATCGGGACTGGACCCACAGTTTAAAATAGGATCTGAACCACCATGTGCTTTCACTGGGTATCGAACCCGGGACCCATTGATTACTGCGTAACACTGCGTTTATTGCAGAGACAATTGGAAAAATTAGTTTCTTTTGCAAATAAAGTAACTGGTGATTGAAAGTATTTTTAAATTTTTCACTGCATTCTTACAAATGTTACAGTGATGGGTATCAATCAACATCTGAATCAAACTGTCCATCTAGTGAGTCACTTTCCCTCAGAATATTCAGATCCCTTATGTCCACCTTATCAGGTTCCCCAAGCGTGCTGATTCCTGCACCGTATTGCAGTATTTAGTTGGTTGGATTTATATTAACCTGTAATTTCTGAGGTTAGAAAATAATTTGTGCACTGTCATAGTAGCCCATTTCGATTCCAGCATGTGAAAGCAGAAGACCTACACTACATGTGAAGAGAATATTAAAATTATGATTTATTAATTTCTAAATTAAAGGAAAGCTTTAAAGGACACTAAGTGATGTGTTAATTGGATTTGGCCGTTTCAATTCAGAAAGTTCCCAATTTATGAACTACGGAAAGCTACAATCTTCTGCCGCTCACTTCTGTTGTGATATGGAAGAGAATTAGAAATAAGAACCCTTCAGCAACTGCTTGCAATGGTTGAAAAGTTCAGAATTGCCTTTAACGAACTTCATAAGCTTTGTGTTATCCATCAACAGTAAAATGCAGTGGAGGCGATTGGGTTCCAAAACTGGGGGGGGGGGGGCAAGAACAATTTACTTTCTCATCGTACATATGGTTTAATGCTGGGCCAAAGCGGCAAAAGGTGTGTGTGTGTTGGGGGGGGGGGGAGGGCAGTGGCATCTGCAACCCCATGCCAACCTAATCGCCGCCACTGCACTAATCGACAATCAAAAGGTTTTTCCATCTCCATCTCATAAAAATAATATCCAGGACTATTTTGTTAAATAACTGTTACATTTGAGGGAATAAATACAGCACTCAACCTCCAGTTACCAATCCCATTACGAAGGTAACACATGATTTGCTGCAAAGTAGAAAAATGTTGTTTCACATTTAACTACTAGTGGCGGAGATCATGGGGACGTGGGGGGAAGTTGCACCCCCCATACATTTTGCCACATTTTCTCTCGGGGAAAGTAAACTGTCCTTGTCCTCCCCCCCCTTAGTTTTGGAAACCAATCGCTTCCACTTTTAGACATCATTTTGCCACGTATTATCTATTTTTTTGTTTGACGAGGAATTTCTCTATCCAAGTTCATGGGCGTAACTTTGAATCTAACTTTAGGGGTTCACAATCGAACTTGCCGCTTAACTTTTTTGGGGAGGATTAAAAAGTTTTCTACGCCATAAAAATAGCGTCCAAGATTATTTTTATTTTGTGAAACAACTGTCACATTTGTGAAATCATAAAAATTGCTCCTCTGGCCCGAAGAGGTCAATAAAAGTAACATTGACTAGTAAATTTTAATAAACCTGAAAATTTTAGACGGCCAATGCCCCCCTTGCTTCCGCCATTCTCATTTGCGAAAGCAGTCCTCTTCTATTGCCTTCAGTTCAGTTACTTTTGTATTTGAGACTATTTCCTGATGTCAAATATTTACGGAAAGTAGAAAACCCTCGAAAAAAGGATCCACTTCTGATCATATATGACGTTCCGGCCAATAAAGACCCAGAGGAATTTTACACAGAATTTTACAGCCTTAATCTCCAAGAATCAATTCCATATGAAGAATACACAAATGATTTTCAATGTGAGATTTAAAACAGGACCCCGTAACAGCAACACAGTACATCTAGTTGTACAAACCACAAGTAAAATTAGAAAAATCCTTCTTCGCACAGAAAACGTATATTTACCGTTCCTATCTCTTTTCATCAAAGATTATATCGTGGTTGCACGTTGTCTGAAATGTGGAGATCTGGGCCACGTAGCAAAATACTGCAAAAACAAACCCTTGTGCACCCATTGTGGAAATGAGAATCATGAACGCCAACACTGTGATAAAAAAACCAACCGAAAACATGCATTCCATGTAAAAACAGGAACAAAACATGCAATAGTAAAGACAACAAAGACTGCCCAACATACACCCTCATGTGGCAAAGACTAGTGGACAATACAGACTATGGAGAACACCCCTAAAACAAAACGGAAAAGAAATCCACCAAGTAGAAGAAAAAGAAACGCTAAAAGAGCGGCAGCATACCGACTAAAAAAAGCAATCGATTTAGTAAACTCTTCCACGCTAAACCCAGAAGCTCCCCAGAAGCACATACTTCAATCCCCCAACCCTTCTCGAACTTTCTACTGAACCGTCCAACCAATCGGAGAATATAAAATCCACTACAAACACCCATTCCATCCTCAACGACCCTTTTCCAACACCTTCTGCCCCAATTGAGGTAATAAAACCCGCTCTGACACGAACACCTACATCTGACACATTATCTCACACCCCTCTCACATTCAAGAAAATTGAACTCACTGCAGAAGACACACTTGACTTATATGACACCGATCTCGATACTGACTCGGAACCTCCATCACCCTCGCCAGAACACTCATCCCATCCCTCGGATCCGTACCTAATATATAGAAACTTCGAACACAACTTGAAACTTTCACGCCTAGAAGAGAGAGATATTCTCATTACTGCACTGAGACTACTAGTCAGGAAGAAGCATAGCAAGGGCAAAACTATTACCTTCCCCATACCAGAAGCAGTGGACAGGATAACGTTAAAAACTTACAACTTTCCTACCGACACAGAGGAGCTGCTCCGGCTAACCGAGACAGCTTTCGGACGTCGCGGAGAGTCCCTGGTACTTGACGATGTTTACGCGGACTTTGTAAGGGCACACGGGAGAATGGAGTTCATAGCAACAAACGAATGGCCCCGATGCCACCAATTAGTACGGCACTCATAGATAACGACAAGATACGCGTTGCACAGATCAACACCAGAAGAAGCAAGCTTGCAACACTTGAAACAATCAATTACTGCAAAGAGTAATACATTGACATAATTCTCATGCAAGAACCATACACATCCAAAAACAAAATTCCCTACATACCACTCAACGTTCACACAATTCAGGACCGCAATCAAACCATGGCAGCAATAATTAACCTAAACAGAAATCTAACAATCACCAAAATAGCACAATTTTGTGACACACACATAAATTGCGTCCAAGTATCTTCCGAGCATGGTTCTTGCATCCTAATAAATAGTTATTTTCAATTCAGCCATGACATAGACCCATATTTGGAAAAAATCGATCTGATCTGCAATGCGTACAAAAACTACAAGATCATAATCACAGCTGACACGAACTCCTCCTCTCCGTGGTGGTACAGCCAAGAAACCGACACCAAGGGGGTAGCCATGGAGGAATTCATTTCTGAGCACACGAATGCAAGGGCCTTGGGCGATGTCCAAAACTGGAAAGTTATAGATCTCGCCACAACAAGCGACCACAACTTAATACTATTCGACTTAATCTACAGGCAACATCAGCTTGAACAGACAAACCAGGAGAACATATTGAACTGGAGAAAAATCGATCATCAAAAATTCCTAGAAAAGCTCATTATCCCTGAACAATTGGACCAACAAAAGTCACTCAACACGCTCGCAGAGGAACTCTCTGCGAACATCAGACAAGCAATTGAAAATTCATCACCCAGAAATAACCAAAGGAAAATGAAGAGGAAGCCATGGCCAAAGAAACTAACCAACCTTAAGAAACAAATGCAAAAAGCCAGGAAACTATATCAAAAATCCATCATCGCACAATACAGAAATGCCAACCTCCAGATTTACCGTGCCAAAAAAAAGCAATACGAAACCGAGCTACTAAATTATAAGACACAACAATGGAATATCTTGATCGAAAAACGTCTGGAATTAAATAAATGGGGCACCCCGTATAAAATCGCTACCGGCAAAATAAAAAAACCGCAAACCATTTCCACCTTAATTAATGACGGGAACAACACGAATATGACAAAGGACTTGGAAGAAACCATCAACTTCTTAATGAAGAATCTCATACCAGACGACAAACCTGAAAACGACAGCGATGAAAATAAGGATACAAGAAAAATCTATCACCAGCCATATCCAGAATCACCAATATTACCTTTCACTACCCAGGAAGTAGAAAACGAAATAAGCAGCATGAAAATGAAGAAGTCCCCGGGACCAGACGGAATTCCTGTGGAAATAATACAAGAAATCACCCCAGTACTTACGCCTTACATTACTCAACTATTTAATGAGTGCCTTGTTCAGAAGATATTCCCAGAAACCTGGAAGGAATCAAACTTAATAATCATCAAGAAACATCCAAATAAAGATGAAACCAGGGTCAATTCATACAGACCAATATGCCTTCTCAACGAAACTACAAGACCATCCAGACATAGACCAGATCATAGCTTATGCGGATGACATTATCATGCTCACTTCCGGTAACTCAAGAAGGGAAATCGAAGATAAAGCATCTACTGCAATCAATATGCTATCCAATTGGTGTGATCATGCTAAACTCAAAATAGCTTCGGAAAAGACTCATTATATTATCCTTAAGGGGAAGTTACAAAGAAACCCTCAAATCAAACTCAGAGAAAGAAACTTAAAAAGAGTAAGAGAAGCTAAATACCTTGGTATTACTCTTCAAGAGAAGATGTTTTTTAACAGACACATAACCCAGGCCGAAACAACTATAAACAGTCTAGCCACATTGAGTTCAGCAAACTACAACCTTCCACTATCACACATAAAAACATATCTCATTACCATATATAATTCTATTATTTCCTATGGCTCGCCCCTGTGGGCCATGGAAACCAGTAAACAGTACATTATAAACAGATTGAGATCTTCACAACGTAAAGTGATACTTCGCCTAACGGGTGCATTCAGAACAACCTCAACCCTGGCTCTTCTCATGATTGCGGGCCTACAGCCTATTGAAATCGTTATTAAAACTAGAGCATCAAAGTATTACTTTAGAAATGGACAAGAGGACGAAATCTATAAACTAATTGGAATACGCCCTGCCACGGTACCAGAAATTTACAACCACTTGTTTAGCGTCTGGCAACAGGAATGGACGCAAGGAAGGAGACTTCACAGCTTCCTTCCAAACATAAAAGAACGACTTTCTATGGACTATTTCCATCCCACGAGAGGTCTCATGCATTTCCTAACGGGACATGGTCCCTATGGTCAACACCTAAATAAGCACAACCTCCCTCAGACAGACTGATAAATGCCTGAAATGTAAAACCGAGACGGACACACCGGAACATAAAGCCTTCTTTTGCCAGACATCAAACAAACAAATCGAAGATTTAAGACAAAAGCTACCAAACTTCAACACGTACCAGTTAATAAGAAATCCCGAGCACTTTACGTCACTAAACGACTTAACAAACCTGGTGTCGAAAGAGGAACATTCCCTCTTCAAATCCGGCATCACTCGCCTCCCCATTCAACCCCTACCTCCGGAATGTAATGTACCCCCCAGAAGATCACAAAGAATCCACCTTCAACAAACTCAACAACAGGACATCCCTCCTTAGGACTAAGATCACCAAGAGGATAATGAAGCAGAACCTCCCACAGGAACATCAAGAAGGAGACACTAATACACAAGACAGTGATACGCCAAAACGAAAAAAGGTTACGCCTCCCCGGAGAAAGGCAAAGGATAACACTGCAAGGACTCGACCTAGGAACCAACCGAATTTAACCCAGATTTTTCTTTTTCGTTTCTTTCTTAAATTGTAATCTTACACCCCCTTCTTTATTCTCGTTACTAAACACACTGCAAACTTCTCTCACTGATTCTTGACAATTCTCTACATTTCCACTACCGAACGTACTAATGTACCCGATACTTCCCAAGAAATCCCTCCCTACTTCTTCCCTTCCTGATGATGTCCCGGGTACCAACCGTCATACCGATGTTCATCCCAGTCCGACCAACTCTTGCTGGTCTCCCGCAAGTCTCCTTGCATCAGGTACCACTCGTTCTTTCATATCTCTTCCTACTATTAATACGTACATCTCAAAGCCAATAATAATCTCACTATCTCAAACATAACATACTAGAACATAGACCCTGCTTAACATTCATAGAATCGTGTTAATGTCCATTCCTCATCTCATCCATCAACACTAATGCACACGACACACAATAAAACTTATCCTAAGAAAACATTACCCACCCAATTACACACTTATGTAATTTCGTATCTGTGATCATAAATAATATTAATGTTAAACACTAACACTTATTTACTACCTACTATTTCTAACTTTTATCTTAATCTTCTTACCTTGTAGAATGATGTGAAACCAACTTTGTTCAGGAAAACCGAACAAATTTGGTTCTTCACACTGGGACATTCTTGCCAATGTCACAGTGAATTATTGTAATTAAAAAAATAATGGAAATCAAGGATGAATCAAAGAAAAGCGGGGAATCCGTAAAAAATTCAAGGAACTGACGCCCTGGGTTAATTTTCAGGTACCAGGGCATAAGCGCATACCTCCGAAAGTAGCTTGACTACTTTTATCCGTATACATAAAATAATAATCGTTCTATGTAACCATATCTTGTATACTGTTTAGGAAATAAAATTCTTTGTATTAAGGAAAGAATTTATGACTGTCGTAGCATTCGCACAGCAAGCCCATCTTGTTACAGATAGGATCTTTAAAGGAATAAGTTTCTATCCTGCATCTCTTAAGATGCTTTCGAAGATACCATGCCTTGTTGGACTACTAGCAATTAAGCTATATATGTATTGCATTATTAAAAAAAGATCACACTGTTTAAATTATACGTGACTTTAAATTAATCTCTCAGGTTCAGATTCAAAACAACTACACATAATTTATTAATTTCCAAGTATGAGCCATTTATTCGCCAGCCATATTAAGCTACACAGCTCACAACTCACAGCTAACGAATAAAGTATGAGTGAGTGTTAATAACAAGAAATTTCCTAGAAAACGGAGTGAAATAGTTCAATTATATACAAAGTAATACAAGCAACCCCCTCTCCCGTAGTTGCTTGGACATGTATTGACTTAAAAATATGTAACATTCGTTTAGAGTATAATATTATAACTGCAATAAGATTACATTGCATTTCTAAGTTAAGGATTAGGGGAGACATTCGGCCACCCTTGCCTCCACGTGCGCACGCCTATGAAAATGAACCTTAAAGGTTCGTTAGGTGTTGAACGTTCTCCTACTTATAAAATAATATTTTCGAACCTGTTACACCTATTCCTAAAAATAGTGATTCAATTTTTGTAGCAAGTTTGGTGAATTATGATTGGCCAAATTGAAGTTTTTTAATGAAAAAGATTGAGTGAGAAAACTTCTAGTTTTTCCAATTTTTGTTCGAAATGCTTCTAACCTACTATAAAAATCTTGGGGAGAAGGGAGCCAGAGATGTTTTGTGGGGCTTCAGTCCCCTAGCCCGCCTGGAACGCCGTCCCTGATAAGGTGTATGTACATAAGGGAATAAGAGCGAATATTCTGAGGGAAAGTGACTCACTAGATGGACAGTTTGATTCAGATGGTCATTGATACCCATCACTGTAACATTTGTAAGAGTGCAGTGAAAAATTTAAAAATATTTTCAATCACCAGTTACCTTATTTGCAAAAGAAACTAATTTTTCCAATTGTCTCTGCAAAAAACGCAGTGTTACCCTGTAAACAAGGGGTTCCGGGTTTGATACCTAGTGAAAGCACATGGTGGTTCAGATCCTATTTTAAACTGTTGGTCCAGCCCCGATTACCTTCTCTGTGCATAAAGAGGACTTAAAACGATTATTATTATTATTATTAATATTATTATTACTTTATGGGTGCAAATGTAACATTGAAATATACGGCATTTGGAATATTATTTATTTTGTCCAGTATATGTGTTTTTTAAAACTGAAACATGCAATTCGTAGTTTTATACAATCTGAATTGTTTGCAAATATATTTATAACAAAAAGCAATATATATATATATATATATATATATATATATATATATATATATATATATATATATAATCGTAATAATTAGGATTTGGTGTTTTATACCTTTAATTTAACATATATTAAGAGCCCGGTCACTGGCACCGTGATCGATCAACAAGGTAATTTTTCTCGTGTGACCCATGAAGGGTTAATCGGAACTGATCCTATAGTTTAAAGAATCCATACGACTGTGCAACTTTACTCCACCGGGGATCGAACCTCGGACGCCTTAATTCAAATACAACAGCGGTACTGATACACAGTGATGGCGGGCGCTTCGTGGTGCGACACCCGGGGAAAATGTCTGGAGAGGAAGGGGGCAAGACAATATGCAAGGGGGCAGTTATATTACTTGCACACGGTGTATACCAGTGCATGAACCGAAAGAAAGTCACTTCGGAAAAGTCAAGTTGTATATTGGTCCTTTCGGTCTCCTGCGTCTAATAAACAAGGAATAACAATAGTCGGTGGTATTTTCATCTTTCGCACGGAGGAGCCTTTCATTCCCTTTCGCCCGACCACAAACGCTGCCGGAGAGAATTCATAAATGGTTACCAGAAACTAAATAATCACGTTCACTACGCAATCTCATTGCTTGTAATTTTATCAATAATAATAATAACGTATTTATTGAGAGGGCGTGTTTCGGCCTCTCGGACCGTTCTTACAGCAATGACCATTATACATTGGTAGCAAGGTAGCACTATAAGTTGGCAACTTGAGTTCGCTCATTACACATTGTTCGTTTCACTGAAATACTTTATAATCAGGGGTAGCCCATCTCAAAATATTCGGGATTAGATCTGAATTCCTTAGTGTGGAAAACTTTGTCAAAAAATGATTTTCCCGTCGATGTTTTTGCCGTCGCTTTTTTTTTCCGTCGATGTTTTTGATGTCGATGTTTTTTCCGTCGATGTTTTTGCCGTCGATGTTTTTACCGTCGATGTTTTTGCCGTCCATGTTTTTGCCGTCGATGTTTTTACCGTCGATGTTTTTGGCGTCGATATTTTGTGCTGTCGATGTTTTGTGCTGTCGATGTTTTGTTGGCGATGTTTTGTCGGCGATGATTTGACGCTACACCGTTATGGAGGAAGAGAGACTCGAGAAGAGGATCAAACAGAAATTCACAGACAGGGAGGGACAAAGTGGCATAGGAAAAGAATAAATAGGAAAAAGACCCAAACGGTGAGAAACTCTCTCTCTCTCTCTCCCTCCCTCCCTCCCTCTCCCTCTCCCCCTCTCTCTCTCTCTCACACACACACACACATACACAACACACACACACCGACACACGCACACCCACACACGCACACACACACAGACACAGACACACACATACACAACGGAAGAAAACAGCTGTTTTGTTATCATCCTAGCAGTCGTAAGGATTGGTCAATCTTCTTATCTACAACGTGTGTATGTATAACGTGATTTGTATTTTTCTCAACCGTCGATCTCATCTTCCCGCCATAAAGGCTGTGAACTATCGACATACAATATCGGTTATTACGGAAGAGATATAGAGTTATTGAATGATTGACTCCGCTAAGACACCTTGCGTTGACAACTTGCACAATTTCCAAAGGATTTGCTCATTTTCGACTCGTGCCACTTTCTCTATGCAGCAACGAATAACGTTTTTGACACTTTAATGTTCTGATGCATATGAATGGCGAAGCTCCGACAGAAGAAGCTAAACGATCATAATTTTTTGGCAGTGTCCATACATCAAAAACTTTATATGCCAGGGTTGTACAAAATCTATAGGTCAACGTTTATCTTGAGCTCGTTGAGCTGGTGAGGAGATTTACGCCAATTTCGTTTTTGTTAGCTTTTATAAGATGGGCTCTTATAATGAACAACAGTAGTTTCGGGACCGATTTGATGGCGCAACTGTGTCATGGACAATATTTTAGTGTGTGTGTGTGTGTGTGTGTGTGTAGTATATATTACAATATAAATTTACGCAAGCATATATATATATATATATATATATATATATATATATCCCTGCACTATATATAGACACGGATCTGGCACCTCCTTCAAAAAAATCCTGGGTACCGGCTTGCTTGTAACGTCATCTTTTACCTTTGGAATGGGAAATTTGTACTTACGTAAACTTTCAGTTTAAGTTCTCGTAAAGGAGATTAGTTCTAGTGTGTATGCACAGTAGCGCAGGAAGGGGGGTACAGGGATACATTATAACCCCCTAAATTTTGGGGATACAACAGTACCCCCTAAACGGCAGATCCTAGTTGTACCCCTTGTACCCCAATGAAAGATTGACAGATTGATCTGATTGATTTGGTGTTTTAAGTCCATTTTATGCACAGTAAGGCAACTGGACCTACAGTTTAAAGTGGGATCCGAACCACTTTGTGCCTTCACCGGGTATCGATCCCGGGACCCCTTGATTACAAGGCAACGAGGCTACCACTGCGCCATCGGGGAGCCCCCCCTGAAAGAAGTTGACATATACAAGGTGCTGCTGTTGAAGAAACATATTTTCTTATAACTCAACACAAAAAGTTTGTATTTTTTACAAAGATTATTTCCCTTTATAAAAGAATTTAAATCACTGGAAACCTATTGTACTCGTACTTAGCTCACTTGATACTTGCTCTTGGTAATCTTTCAAATTAAATTAAAATTGTTTAAAATGAGTGTGAAACAATGGAATCAGATGAAATTTACTTTCAGGAAATCGCGCTGCAGGCTAATTCTCCTTTGTGTGTGTGTGTGTGTCGGGGGGGGGGGGAGTTACACTTTTCTAAAAATTAGTCGATTGAAAGGTAAGGTATAAATCTGCTTACGTATGCTCTTCCGAATTTTTCAAATTGAATTTTCCCAAATTCAATACTTCCACAATTGGCACGAAAGAAATTGTATGAATCCATCACTACAAGCAGAATTTATTTTTATATTTTCCCCATTTTATGCTTGCGTAAATTTATTGAAAATGACATAATTTTAGCAGAGTACAAGAAAATAAATCAGCTGAATAGACTAGATGAATGGGACTATTCCAGTATATGATGTCTCTCCAGTTGCTTTGCGAAGGCTTCTGTGATGCTTACACTTGATCAATTTTGTTGCAGATTTTTCAGCATCGAAGCAATGGATTGGAGGTCCAGTTATTGAAAGAAAAAGAAAGTTTGAAAGTGTTGCAACTTCTAGATGATTTCTGTGATCAGTTCAGGTTAGATTCACATCACTGAACACGATTTCACATTCAACTGTTGATATTGGTAAAATTTCGATTTGATACGCAAGGTTGTTGAATGACGTAACAATATGTTTTGGACTTTCTTTGTGCATGTGAGAAATTTTAACTAGTGGCCTGCTTTCGCTTACATTAAAGTTCACCTTTTCACATAAGCGAGAAAAAAATACGATATTCATCTGAAGGTCATGTATCTGCATTTAATACGAATATACCTGAAAATAAACCTAAGTCTTGAAAGAAAATGCTAAAATGTCATGTAAATGTAAAAATCATTCTTGTAAGTAGAAGGTAAACGCGATAGTGGATGTTTGTGCCCTCGGGCGTTTAATATTCGCAATTAATTTGTATGTACTTATAACTAATTTGCACGTACTTAGAACTAATTTGCGCGTACTTAGAATTCATTTGCAAGTACTTAGAATACTTTACATTTATTTATTTGCATGTTTATAACTTTTTATGAATATATAATTATTTATTTTATGAAAAATATGTATATAGAAGGTAATTAGAGGTACTAAACGCTATGCATATGTTTTTATATTCATTACTGCAAAGTATGTAATGTATAAAATGTTAATATTAATGTTTATAGTATTGAAAATAAGTTTTCTATGGTTTATGAACCGCTATGAACGGTGGTAATGGGTGTAGGTACAGGTCCAATTACGATTGGGGACAGTCCTGGTATTCGAACCCTCGATATGTAATATTATTAATTAGTACTATGTAATAATGTATGTTATTATGGTATGAAACACGATGGTGCAACACGCCAGACAGGAGACTGTGAACTCCGCAGGTAGAGGAGAAAGGAATTTGGGGGAAGAGCGGTCAAGGTCAAATGACGTCAGAACGTCAGAACAAAGGAAGAAGCTGATTCACCAATCAGAGAACGCGTCGGTAGATTTTCAGAACCGGTTTTTTCAAGGTTAACCAGTACGCAAGAACAGGGGAAAGCTATGCAATACTGTAGGGCAGGGGAGGGATTCAACCAGACAACAAAGGATGTCTGGAAATAAGCAGCAAGGGTCAAATCTCTGAAGCTATGCGGTTTCCGCCGCCAATTAATATTCCGCTCAGGTTTGCCTTCAAGGCACAGGACGCTTTAGCGCAGGTTTTTTTTATCTGTACTATGAAGAAGGGAGAGCTATCAGGGACGGGGCCTACAGTTTTCACTATTTGCTTTTATCACGGGGTAACGAACCAACCTAGGACCCTTTGATTATTGATTTAGGTAGTAAATTTATGTTACTGTGTGCTATTTAACTTAATTTTGAGTTTATTTTTTACCAAACTTTGACTTTATGTCAAACATTTTCACAGCTTATCCTTATTTTTACAAAAATAACACTATTTGTACTATTCAGGCAACATTTTTTATTAAATTTTGGACTCGCAAATATATTTTTACAACTTTTTAACTTATTATTTTACAATTTTATGTTAATTTTTTACCAAAATAACACTATTTGTACTATTCAAGCAACATTTTTTATTAAATTTTGGACTCACAAAGACATTTTTTTCTACGTTTAACTTATTATTTTACAACTTTATATTAATTTTTTACCAAAATAACACTATTTGTACTAATCAGGCAACATTTTTTATTAAATTTTGGACTCACAAAGACATTTTTTCAACTTTTAATTTATTATTTTACAACTTTATGTTAATTTTTTACCAAAATAACACTATTTGTACTATTCAGGCAACATTTTTTATTAAATTTTGGACTCGCAAAGAGATTTTTTCAACTTTTAATTTATTATTTTACAACTTTATGCCTATTTTTTTACTCAAATAACACAATTCAATCTGTTCAGGAAAGACTTTTAGTTACATTTTCGACACACAAAGTGTGTGTTCTCAACTTCTATCTGTTTATTTCACAAGTTTAGGCTTATTATTACCAAAATAATACAATTCAATCTGTTCAGGAAAGACTTTTAGTTACATTTTCGACACACAAAGTGTGTGTTCTCAACTTCTATCTGTTTATTTCACAAGTTTAGGCTTATTTTTACCAAAATAACACTATTTATACTATTCAGGAAAGACTTTTAGTTACATTTTCGACACACAGAGTGTGTGATCTCAACTTCTATCTGTTTATTTCACAAGTTTAGGCTTATTTTTACCAAAATAACACTATTTATACTATTCAGGAAAGACTTTTAGTTACATTTTCGACACACAGAGTGTGTGATCTCAACTTCTATCTGTTTATTTCACAAGTTTAGGCTTATTTTTACCAAAATAACACTATTTATACTATTCAGGAAAGACTTTTAGTTATATTTTCGACACACAAAGTGTGTGATCTCAACTTCTATCTGTTTATTTCACAAGTTTAGGCTTATTATTACCAAAATAATACAATTCAATCTGTTCAGGAAAGACTTTTAGTTCTCAACTGCTATCTGTTTATTTCACAAGTCTAGGCTTATTATTACCAAAATAACACAATTCAGTCTGTTCAGGAAAGACTTTTAGTTCTCAACTTCTATTTGTTTATTTCACAAGTTTAGCCTAATATTACTCAAATAACACAATTTAATCCAGTCAGGAAGGATTGGTTATTGTATTTTGGATGCACAAAGAGATGTTTTCAACTTTTTTGCTGATTTTTTTGCAGGGTATGTATTAATTTTTATTTATTTTGTTTTGTATTATACATACATTTACAAATTTTAAACTTAGAGTTTATTATTTATTTAAATTTTTTCGAAAACACTAAAGAAAAAGTACTTTTAGCTAAAATGTAAGCCACAGAATATATATTATTATTATTATTATTATTATTATTATTATTAGGGTTTACTGATTTTTACTATGCTATTTTTGGATCTGTATTTCTATATGTATTTATTTAGGTCAGGTTACGCCTGCTACGTAGGAAAGTTTGTTTATTTTAGAGTTTGCTGAGTATTTTGTTACTGTTGTACTAGGTAAAAGTTTTCTAAATATATCAGGTAGGGCTCCATTTATATACTTTTGTTTTTGCTATTTTGGAGATGATGCGATCAGCATCACTCTCCATCTGCTTTTTATTTTATGTACCCAATATTATTTTGAGGCTTAGTGAATTCTAGAGCCTATTTATGCAGGAGAGAGGGCTTGAAAATTCTGATCTCAGATAACCCACAACTATTTGTCAGTGTATTTTAAAGGATATTTTATATTTATTATGTGCCACTAGAATATCAAAGCTTGCTTAATTTTTATGTCTGTAACGCTGTTATTGTATTTCTAGCTAAGCCTTACTGGATAAAGTACACGAAATGTTTAACATTTCGACTATTTGCCAAATTTTTAGTGTAACAAAAATTATTGTGTGTCTATGAGGTCTGAAACCCCTTTACCGAGGGGTCCACAACTGGACGCTTACCAACATTGTTTATTTTCTTTTTAAATATAACCATTTATAAATATATTGACAATTCACAGGACAAGACGAAGTTCACAGACGACTGACTATATGAACCATAGGTCCACTTGCTAAACTTTTTTTCTATGCTAGAAGAATAATTTAGCCTTATAGCCTTTTTCAAGGTATTTTTGAAGTATTTCTGGTTTTTTGGGTGCATCAACACTTGGGTTATTTCCATTTGGTTTATTATACGAGGCTACAATCACTATCTGAACACTGAAATCCTCTGATTGAAACTAAAAGCTTAGGCTGTAACTAGAGACTTAGTATGTATATCGACAATTTATAGGACAACACGAACCTTACAAAGGATTATAGGTGATGTAAGCCCACACGCCAGAGCCTTATTAACCTGCAAGAAGCATTTACAGCTAATGCTACGAGGAAATGAGGTTGATTTTTTACTGTTTCACAAAAGTGCTATCTGTTATACACCCAATATTTGCTTTTTCAAGTAACTACATGTACCAGAAGCACTTACAGGCCAACTAACTCTAACTAGACTTCGACTTATTCTATATCAGGTGCTAAATTTATAAAGAACTATGATTGTGTATATTTCTGAGGAAGTACGCAAAAGCAGATTACCAGATTAAAGTATCTGAAAAACAGATTTTTCTATGCAAGTATATTTTTATTGACTGGATTATTTAACAGATCAAACAGGAAGACTGCAAAATTCATTAAATGTAGTTCTATAGTATAGGTGGTTCCAGAGATATAAAAATAACAAATATAAGATTTCGCTTTTTTTTTTTTTTTTTTTGCTTCTGAGGCTAATCGCGACGCTAAGGGTAAATGGCCAGGAAATGTAACGGAGGAAAAACAATCCCAAAAGTTATGGGCTGCATGTAAGTTAATACCACAGAGATATTACAGTAGGTGTAGGTTCTTCCACCAGAACATTTCTATCATAATAATACTGGTTATGCTGTACTGTTAGCTAAAGATGCTGATATTTGAGAAACTTAAAAGCTTATTTGCAAAATTTTAGATAAATAATAATCTGTTAGACTGTAAACATATTTTATATCCATTCTGCAAAAGATCCGATGACAAAATTTAAAAATTGTTATCGCCCAGACAGGGACTCGAACCCTGGACAGATAGGTTAAAAAGCCTAACGCTATACCAACTAAGCTATCTGGGCACAAGGTATTCTTTTTTGAAAAGTTAGTTATGTTAAGAAATATATTGAAACACTTGAGAACACTTTTGGTCTGGTTCGACAGAGAAGGAGACAACATTTCTAAATTTTTACAGACTGGGTGTATTTTTCCACTATAGAGGCCTTCACTATATGTAATTCGAACCGCTAAAGTTCAGCTAGCTTCCAAAATTGAGGTAAAGATTGTGTTTGGCGAGATTAACAAGTTACAATTATATCCAGTTACGGACAAATAAAGCTAAAACTCTTAGATTTACTGTACTAGCCAAGTTTTAGTAACATTTTCTTCACTTTAGTACAAATACCTATTTCTTTGGTATTTGTACTAAAGTGAAGAAAATGTTACTAAAACTTGGCTAGTACAGTAAATCTAAGAGTTTTAGCTTTATTTGTCCGTAACTGGATATAATTGTAACTTGTTAATCTCGCCAAACACAATCTTTACCTCAATTTTGGAAGCTAGCTGAACTTTAGCGGTTCGAATTACATATAGTGAAGGCCTCTATAGTGGAAAAATACACCCAGTCTGTAAAAATTTAGAAATGTTGTCTCCTTCTCTGTCGAACCAGACCAAAAGTGTTCTCAAGTGTTTCAATATATTTCTTAACATAACTAACTTTTCAAAAAAGAATACCTTGTGCCCAGATAGCTTAGTTGGTATAGCGTTAGGCTTTTTAACCTATCTGTCCAGGGTTCGAGTCCCTGTCTGGGCGATAACAATTTTTAAATTTTGTCATCGGATCTTTTGCAGAATGGATATAAAATATGTTTACAGTCTAACAGATTATTATTTATCTAAAATTTTGCAAATAAGCTTTTAAGTTTCTCAAATATCAGCATCTTTAGCTAACAGTACAGCATAACCAGTATTATTATGATAGAAATGTTCTGGTGGAAGAACCTACACCTACTGTAATATCTCTGTGGTATTAACTTACATGCAGCCCATAACTTTTGGGATTGTTTTTCCTCCGTTACATTTCCTGGCCATTTACCCTTAGCGTCGCGATTAGCCTCAGAAGCAAAAAAAAAAAAAAAAAAAAAGCGAAATCTTATATTTGTTATTTTTATATCTCTGGAACCACCTATACTATAGAACTACATTTAATGAATTTTGCAGTCTTCCTGTTTGATCTGTTAAATAATCCAGTCAATAAAAATATACTTGCATAGAAAAATCTGTTTTTCAGATACTTTAATCTGGTAATCTGCTTTTGCGTACTTCCTCAGAAATATACACAATCATAGTTCTTTATAAATTTAGCACCTGATATAGAATAAGTCGAAGTCTAGTTAGAGTTAGTTGGCCTGTAAGTGCTTCTGGTACATGTAGTTACTTGAAAAAGCAAATATTGGGTGTATAACAGATAGCACTTTTGTGAAACAGTAAAAAATCAACCTCATTTCCTCGTAGCATTAGCTGTAAATGCTTCTTGCAGGTTAATAAGGCTCTGGCGTGTGGGCTTACATCACCTATAATCCTTTGTAAGGTTCGTGTTGTCCTATAAATTGTCGATATACATACTAAGTCTCTAGTTACAGCCTAAGCTTTTAGTTTCAATCAGAGGATTTCAGTGTTCAGATAGTGATTGTAGCCTCGTATAATAAACCAAATGGAAATAACCCAAGTGTTGATGCACCCAAAAAACCAGAAATACTTCAAAAATACCTTGAAAAAGGCTATAAGGCTAAATTATTCTTCTAGCATAGAAAAAAAGTTTAGCAAGTGGACCTATGGTTCATATAGTCAGACGTCTGTGAACTTCGTCTTGTCCTGTGAATTGTCAATATATTTATAAATGGTTATATTTAAAAAGAAAATAAACAATGTTGGTAAGCGTCCAGTTGTGGACCCCTCGGTAAAGGGGTTTCAGACCTCATAGACACACAATAATTTTTGTTACACTAAAAATTTGGCAAATAGTCGAAATGTTAAACATTTCGTGTACTTTATCCAGTAAGGCTTAGCTAGAAATACAATAACAGCGTTACAGACATAAAAATTAAGCAAGCTTTGATATTCTAGTAGCACATAATAAATATAAAATATCCTTTAAAATACACTGACAAATAGTTGTGGGTTATCTGAGATCAGAATTTTCAAGCCCTCTCTCCTGCATAAATAGGCTCTAGAATTCACTAAGCCTCAAAATAATATTGGGTACATAAAATAAAAAGCAGATGGAGAGTGATGCTGATCGCATCATCTCCAAAATAGCAAAAACAAAAGTATATAAATGGAGCCCTACCTGATATATTTAGAAAACTTTTACCTAGTACAACAGTAACAAAATACTCAGCAAACTCTAAAATAAACAAACTTTCCTACGTAGCAGGCGTAACCTGACCTAAATAAATACATATAGAAATACAGATCCAAAAATAGCATAGTAAAAATCAGTAAACCCTAATAATAATAATAATAATAATAATAATAATAATATATATTCTGTGGCTTACATTTTAGCTAAAAGTACTTTTTCTTTAGTGTTTTCGAAAAAATTTAAATAAATAATAAACTCTAAGTTTAAAATTTGTAAATGTATGTATAATACAAAACAAAATAAATAAAAATTAATACATACCCTGCAAAAAATCAGCAAAAAAGTTGAAAACATCTCTTTGTGCATCCAAAATACAATAACCAATCCTTCCTGACTGGATTAAATTGTGTTATTTGAGTAATATTAGGCTAAACTTGTGAAATAAACAAATAGAAGTTGAGAACTAAAAGTCTTTCCTGAACAGACTGAATTGTGTTATTTTGGTAATAATAAGCCTAGACTTGTGAAATAAACAGATAGCAGTTGAGAACTAAAAGTCTTTCCTGAACAGATTGAATTGTATTATTTTGGTAATAATAAGCCTAAACTTGTGAAATAAACAGATAGAAGTTGAGATCACACACTTTGTGTGTCGAAAATATAACTAAAAGTCTTTCCTGAATAGTATAAATAGTGTTATTTTGGTAAAAATAAGCCTAAACTTGTGAAATAAACAGATAGAAGTTGAGATCACACACTCTGTGTGTCGAAAATGTAACTAAAAGTCTTTCCTGAATAGTATAAATAGTGTTATTTTGGTAAAAATAAGCCTAAACTTGTGAAATAAACAGATAGAAGTTGAGATCACACACTCTGTGTGTCGAAAATGTAACTAAAAGTCTTTCCTGAATAGTATAAATAGTGTTATTTTGGTAAAAATAAGCCTAAACTTGTGAAATAAACAGATAGAAGTTGAGAACACACACTTTGTGTGTCGAAAATGTAACTAAAAGTCTTTCCTGAACAGATTGAATTGTATTATTTTGGTAATAATAAGCCTAAACTTGTGAAATAAACAGATAGAAGTTGAGAACACACACTTTGTGTGTCGAAAATGTAACTAAAAGTCTTTCCTGAACAGATTGAATTGTGTTATTTGAGTAAAAAAATAGGCATAAAGTTGTAAAATAATAAATTAAAAGTTGAAAAAATCTCTTTGCGAGTCCAAAATTTAATAAAAAATGTTGCCTGAATAGTACAAATAGTGTTATTTTGGTAAAAAATTAACATAAAGTTGTAAAATAATAAATTAAAAGTTGAAAAAATGTCTTTGTGAGTCCAAAATTTAATAAAAAATGTTGCCTGATTAGTACAAATAGTGTTATTTTGGTAAAAAATTAATATAAAGTTGTAAAATAATAAGTTAAACGTAGAAAAAAATGTCTTTGTGAGTCCAAAATTTAATAAAAAATGTTGCTTGAATAGTACAAATAGTGTTATTTTGGTAAAAAATTAACATAAAATTGTAAAATAATAAGTTAAAAAGTTGTAAAAATATATTTGCGAGTCCAAAATTTAATAAAAAATGTTGCCTGAATAGTACAAATAGTGTTATTTTTGTAAAAATAAGGATAAGCTGTGAAAATGTTTGACATAAAGTCAAAGTTTGGTAAAAAATAAACTCAAAATTAAGTTAAATAGCACACAGTAACATAAATTTACTACCTAAATCAATAATCAAAGGGTCCTAGGTTGGTTCGTTACCCCGTGATAAAAGCAAATAGTGAAAACTGTAGGCCCCGTCCCTGATAGCTCTCCCTTCTTCATAGTACAGATAAAAAAAACCTGCGCTAAAGCGTCCTGTGCCTTGAAGGCAAACCTGAGCGGAATATTAATTGGCGGCGGAAACCGCATAGCTTCAGAGATTTGACCCTTGCTGCTTATTTCCAGACATCCTTTGTTGTCTGGTTGAATCCCTCCCCTGCCCTACAGTATTGCATAGCTTTCCCCTGTTCTTGCGTACTGGTTAACCTTGAAAAAACCGGTTCTGAAAATCTACCGACGCGTTCTCTGATTGGTGAATCAGCTTCTTCCTTTGTTCTGACGTTCTGACGTCATTTGACCTTGACCGCTCTTCCCCCAAATTCCTTTCTCCTCTACCTGCGGAGTTCACAGTCTCCTGTCTGGCGTGTTGCACCATCGTGTTTCATACCATAATAACATACATTATTACATAGTACTAATTAATAATATTACATATCGAGGGTTCGAATACCAGGACTGTCCCCAATCGTAATTGGACCTGTACCTACACCCATTACCACCGTTCATAGCGGTTCATAAACCATAGAAAACTTATTTTCAATACTATAAACATTAATATTAACATTTTATACATTACATACTTTGCAGTAATGAATATAAAAACATATGCATAGCGTTTAGTACCTCTAATTACCTTCTATATACATATTTTTCATAAAATAAATAATTATATATTCATAAAAAGTTATAAACATGCAAATAAATAAATGTAAAGTATTCTAAGTACTTGCAAATGAATTCTAAGTACGCGCAAATTAGTTCTAAGTACGTGCAAATTAGTTATAAGTACATACAAATTAATTGCGAATATTAAACGCCCGAGGGCACAAACATCCACTATCGCGTTTACCTTCTACTCTTGTAACTTCAGAACTACAGTCATTATACACGGTGAATCAATTATTGCTTTCAATGTTTCAAGAGTTCTAGCCATGGCAAGTTCCAGTGGCGTGCGGTGACCATTTAGATAGTCGAAGCACTGAATATATATTTTTTTTAAGTAAACACTAGTAAATCAAGGGACAGGCTTGCCTTGACAAAAATCACAGCTGGTAATAGTTTAAATTAAAAGAATAGATATTGAAATAATTAGACCTAAAAGAGGATCATACTCTGCAGTGTACTTCAACAATTCCACGTAATTCTGATTAATAGAATTTGCTGTTTCATCATGTCCTCGAAATGCCAACTCTTGTTTTCCCAGAAAACACACTGCATTGACAAGCCTTTAAGGATGTCCCTGTTCCGCCTTACCTTTTGATTGTGTTTAGATATTTCATTTTTAAGGTGGTCAGTAGTATCCGAATGAGATAAGCTCGCTCGCTTTTTAATATTCGCAATTCATTTGCACGGGTTTTAATTAATTTGCATGTACTTAGAACTAATTTGCACGTACTTAGAATTCATTTGCAAGTACTTAGCGTACTTTACATTTATGTATTTGCATGTTTATAACTTTTTATGAATATATATTTATTTATTTTATGAAAAATATGTATATAAAAGGTAATTAGAGGTACTAAATGCTATGCATATGGTTTTATATTCATTACTGCAAAGTATGTAATGTATAAAATGTTAATATTAATGTTTATAATATTGAAAATAAGTTTTCTATGGTTTATGAACCGCTATGAACGGTGGTAATGATACGAAAGAAGACGGTCCCGGTACTCGAACCCGAGATATGTAATATTATTAATTAGTACTATGTAATAATGTATGTTATTATGGTATGAAACACGGTGGTGCAACACGCTAGACAGAATACTGTCTCAGAATTTCGACTCGGCTGTGATGCCAGACAGAGAGAATGAATTAATATTCCACGCAGGTAGACGAGAAAGGAATTTTGGGGAAGAGCGCTCAAGGTCAAATGACGTCACAACGTCAGAACAAAGAAGGAATCTGATTGACCAATCAGCAAATAGTGTTATTTTGGTAAAAAATTAACATAAAGTTGTAAAATAATAAGTTAAAAAGTTGTAAAAATGTTTTTTGTGAGTCCAAAATTTAATAAAAAATGTTGCTTGAATAGTACAAATAGTGTTATTTTGGTAAAAAATTAACTTAAAGTTGTAAAATAATAAGTTAAACGTTGAAAAAAATGTCTTTGTGAGTCCAAAATTTAATAAAAGTGTTGCCTGAATAGTACAAATAGTGTTATTTTGGTAAAAAAATTAACATAAAGTTGTAAAATAATAAGTTAAAAAGTTGTAAAAATGTTTTTTGTGAGTGCAAAATTTAATAAAAAATGTTGCCTGAATAGTATAAATAGTGTTATTTTGGTAAAAATACATAAAAACTTGTAAAAGATTTGACATAAAGTCAAAGTTTGGTAAAAAATAAACTCAAAATTAAGTTAAATAGCACACAGTAACATACATTTACTACCTAAATCAATAATCAAAGGGTCCTAGGTTCGTTACCCCGTGATAAAAGCAAATGGTGAAAACTGTAGGCCCCGTCCCTAATAGCTCTCCCTTCTTCATAGTACAGATAAAAAAAACCTGCGCTAAAGCGTCCTGTGCCTTGGAGGCAAATCTGAGCGGAATATTAATTGGCGGCGGAAACCGGTTCTACAAGCGACGCATAGCTTGCTGCGCATTCTCAGACATTCTTTGTTGTCTGGTTGAATCCCTCCCCTGCCCTACAGTATTGCATAGCTTTCCCCTGTTCTTGCGTACTGGTTAACCTTGAAAAAACCGGTTCTGAAAATCTACCGACGCGTTCTCTGATTGGTCAATCAGAATCTTCCTTTGTTCTGACGTTGTGACGTCATTTGACCTTGACCGCTCTTCCCCCAAATTCCTTTCTCGTCTACCTGCGCGGAGTTCACAGTCTCCTGTCTGGCATCACAGCCGAGTCGAAATTCTGAGACAGTATTCTGTCTAGCGTGTTGCACCACCGTGTTTCATACCATAATAACATACATTATTACATAGTACTAATTAATAATATTACATATCTCGGGTTCGAGTACCGGGACCGTCTTCTTTCGTATCATTACCACCGTTCATAGCGGTTCATAAACCATAGAAAACTTATTTTCAATATTATAAACATTAATATTAACATTTTATACATTACATACTTTGCAGTAATGAATATAAAACCATATGCATAGCATTTAGTACCTCTAATTACCTTTTATATACATATTTTTCATAAAATAAATAAATATATATTCATAAAAAGTTATAAACATGCAAATACATAAATGTAAAGTACGCTAAGTACTTGCAAATGAATTCTAAGTACGCGCAAATTAGTTCTAAGTACATGCAAATTAATTAAAACCCGTGCAAATGAATTGCGAATATTAAAAAGCGAGCGAGCTTATCTCATTCGGATACTACTAACATTTCATTTTGTTGATTCCACGGGGTGGAAAACACATGTATGCTTTTCACTTGTCCTGAACCACAAAACGATTTAGAGCAAGAAACTGAACAGTATACGCTACTTTTTCGCATGTTCTCCATGCTTTGAACGGCTTCAACACGGCGAAGCGCAGCGAGGTGTCCTACGTGGAATGGTTCTTGAAAATCTCACCAGATGGCATATCGGATAATTTTAATCGCGAATAGCTACAGACGAACAGACAGTCCGTGCTCGGTTATTGACTTTACTAACTCCTTGTCCGATGCTAGCTTCGTTTGTAGCAGAAATACACGCACACGGCCCGTGACCTTGAGGCGCGCGCAACTGTCTGCCACTGCTGAACAGATGCGAGAGGGAGATCGCTTCGGCTCAACCTCAGTGCAGGCCTGCGGGGACTGGTATTTGTTCTATGCGTAGCGAAGAATTGGAACGGTTTTATCTAGATATTTTTGAATAATCGTGTGATTATAATGACATAATATATTGTTACGTTATTGCATTCCGAAGCAATACTTCGGTAGCTTTCATTGTATGCACGCCACTGGCAAGTTCTTATTTTGCTCTAAGAACCTAAGGGTTTCCGTTTTGAATACATAATGATAGTACTTTCAGTATTTGTTGCTTGTAGTGCAGCCAACTCCATTATAAATAACCACTTTGTCAAATGTTTTACTAATCCATCGAATTTGGATATCTTGTGAGTCGATCGGAAACTATTTCGAGTTTCGGCTCAGTTTTTTTAAAAAAAACACAACAACATACTACAGGTCTCACAACACTCGCTCGAGCAGCATCAATGGACGAAGCGACCCAAGATACAAGGGCTGCTCAAGAAGAAACAGAACTTTTACAAAATTAAGAAAATGGTAATGTTCGCCCGCTATTTGGAACTGTCTCCTTCAAAGGATTCCGACAAGTACAGCAACAAGCATCGTGTGAGGCGATAACTAGCAGATCAGATGGGTAGCCAGTCCAGCGTCAACTAAATCCTTAATCAAACGGAACTGGACATCCTGTAGGAATACCCTGGACATTGCGCAGACCAGTCGATCTAAAAAGATGGACGGGCGATTTGAAGAATGTTGTAGGAGAAATACTGAAAATTAAAATAGAAAAGTGTGGACTAAAACTTGGCTCGAAAGAAAATATGGTAATCAATGCGTACTGTAAAAACTTCTCAATTAATTCGGGTATGTATATTCACACACGAGATTCGAGGCATCCATTCATCAAAAATATATTTTTTCAACTAAATATATCGAACAATCAATGCACTTGTTATAATAAGGATTTTTGCAATGTATAAATCTAATCGCTTTGCATAAATTAAATACCTAACGAACTGAAGCGAAGGAAACAAGCCAACATTCGGAAAACACATACAAAAAACTTTCCGTCGGCAAACTCACAGATTATCTTCACTAGGCCAAACTTGGCTGTTCCACATAATCCAGTCGAGGAAAGACAGTTGCAATTAGAACACGACTTGTTCCTCAAAACCAGTCAGGCAGCCATCACTTCCGGTCAGTTCAGCGCCAACATACTTTTGGCCGTGTGATTCGGTCTTTATTCGCTAATGAAGCAGCAAAAGGGGTTGAATTCGGCAGCAAGTGAACGGGAAGGCGAGGTTATACATTCAGTGAAAACAACACAATTCGTTATCGGATTAGCACAATTAAAAAAACGATCAAGCGCATTGTTGGCACTGAATATAAAAGGAAAAACATTGCCCGGTAATTAGAGCTGCGCACACAAGTTTTCTGGATAGACGTGCAAAAAATAGAAAATAATGGAAAACATCAAAGATCTTGTGTCGCAACTCTTCAGTGACATCCTCTCGGTCAAGACGAGGCTGGAAATTCTTAGTCGTGAAACTGCTAGCACATTTCTTTCAAGACTTTTCTTTAAGGTAATGAAAAATATAAGCAAGGCAGAATCTTGCTTAGCAAAACTTTTACGTGACGATGACTACTCATATGCTGTGTGTCGGATACAAACAAAACCATTCTTCACTCTCTGGAAGTTCAAGGACTCTGTATATAGCTCTCCATTCCTCTTTCGACTTGTGTCTTATCAATCCTTGCCAGTGTTAAGATGCGTCGCTTTCATTCACGCCGACAGCCAAACAAGAGTTTTCTTTTCAGCCAGTACAAGAAAAAGTTATAGACAGGCAGACGACACGCTGCAGGTGTTAGCTTTCGATGTATTGCTGCACGGTTTCCACAAACTAGAGCCGATTGCCGAAAGTTTAATGACGACAAGTCATTCAGTTGACAGCAAAACGGAATCTGATGAAAAGGAAATATCTATTACAACAGATAGAACTTTACTCTATAAAGGCTCAATGTTCCTGGTGAAGGATTATAGTGAAAACATTACATGTAAAATGCTGACTGCTTCAGAAGAAAACAGAAGTCGACTTGTTTTGGAAGAAGACAAGAAATTGGACCCCAACTGTCGACGTTTACACCAAATATGTGGTCAGGAGATACATTTGGCTCAAGATGAAGCACTGGTGATTACTTTTGCTTCTGCAACGAGTAGGAAATCGCCAGGCGCCAAGATATTATGTGACGAGGTTAGATATTGCATTGCTGCTGAGGAACCGAACATTTTTCAGGAGCTCAGTAAGGCCAAAGAACAGGACGAGTACATTGCAAAAGAGAGTTCAACAGGCACCTTCTTCAAGTAGATTTGAAACCAAGCCGCGAATTACCGATAAAACCCCTTCAAATGAATTGTTTTATAGATTGTTCAGCACCCTGTGCTCGGTGTGATAGATTCTTCCAAGGAAAAGATAGAACAGACCAAGGAGCTACCAGTTCACTCCCCGCACTGGCGGGAAGCGTCAAGGTCCCGGGTTCGATCCCCGGCCGGTTCAAATCCGGGAACTTTTCTAAGGTTGGAAGCGGCCCCGGCGCCCACCCAGCGTCGAATAACATGGGTACCTGGGGGAAACCCTGGGGGGTAAAGGCGGTCAGGGGCGTGATGCTGATCACATCACCCCCACTCATGACCGGATCAAGAAAGTGTGGAGCGTTACCCCCACACCCCCTATACGCCTTCATGGCGTGGTGCTATGCACAGGGGAGCACTTTACTTTTTTACTTTTTTACTGGCGGGAAGCGACGATGAGTTTTTCACCACAAATGCAGCCAGTTCCTCAAGCTTTTAATTCCCGGAATATAAAAGAGAGATTTACACCAAGACGTCAAGAAGATTTGTCGCTCAAACACAGTCTATGCCCTTAGAAACGTTAGACCTTGACGAACGGAGGTACAAACCAAATCACGTATCTCGAAATTTAGAAGTTACGCACCAATCAGGAGACGAAGATTGCAATCTCTTGTTCCACGGCATCCGGTCAGCCACGATGAGACCAACAGAAGTTGAAGCAGTGGGTGGAGCAATGGTCCATCCGTTAACAGAAGACCGTGGGCAATTCCCATGGAACATGGAGGCTCTCTGTTAGCGGATGCAATGCCAGCCGTAGAAGGAGCCATTAGGAAACGTCGTTGTTCGATAGAATTGATACCAACAGAGGAATCAAGCAAAATACCAAGGAGGAGACGTGTTGAGCAAAAGTTCCAGGGTGTCTACATTCAAGGTAGTGACGATAGAGCACAAACATCTAAGTATGTTTTGAGCTGCGTACACGAAAGAGACGACATATACCGTAGTTTCATGTCCCATGGCGTACCGTTTCCTCGAAAGGGAAAAAGAGAACATGACAGAATGGCAGAGGTCGTGATACATCAACCGGCAGAAGACCGTGCGGAATCAACCACGGATCATGGAGGCGCTCTGTCGGCTGATGTGCAACCACCCACAGATCCCAAACAGCGAAAGGAGGAAGGTCTTCTAGGTACGTCCACGAAAGAAGCGACGAGGACTGCAGTCTTTTGTCCCACGGGATACAGGTGGCTCGGAGGGAAAGAAAACATGAGAGAATGACTAAGGCCACGACGCGTCAACTGCCAGAAGATCGTGTGGAAACGTCCACGGATCATGAAGGCGCTCTGGCAGCTGATCCGTTTTCGCCCGCAGAACCTCAAGATTCTGGAGACGCTGCATTGAGACATCATGTAAATGAATCACCCGGAGGAGGCAGCAGCACAGTTGCCGAACCAGCAAAGGTAACATCGGAGGCATCGCTAGCGATAAGCCAAGATTTGGACAAAGGAAAGAGTTCGGAACCCAAGGAACCGAAAGTCACAGCCCGCGATTCCAAAGAAGGCGACAAGGGTTATACAGGAGTTTTGACTTTCGGTAGCGAAATGAAGAGGGGATCTGACAAATATGTCGAAACTGAACTAGATCCCTTCGAAGAAATCAAGCTAGAAGTTGAGGAAACAGCGCCCTCACAGCTCGCAGAGGAGGAACCGCACTTTCGACCAGGGGAAAAGTTCATCAGGAACTATGTTCGTATCGAGTGGAAGTATACAATGGTAACAGTTTACTCGGCCATAGAAACTAAAAGATTCTCCGCCATGAAGCGCATGGAAGAGAAAACTTTGAAGGACGGCGCGTTCTCGATTTTCCAGCAGGAAATTGGCAGATTGGAAGCCGCATTAGCACGGAGATGCATCGAGCTTGAATCTAAACAGGAGGAACAGCTTCAACACCTCCTGCTCTCAAATAAAAACAAAACATCAGACAACATTTTGAAGTTCGGAAACTTTCAACGCAATGTGGTGAGACGATTGAAGGAGAACCTCCTGAACGAGTTAGAGAGCAACCTCAGACGATTATGCAAAGAGGCCTGTTTCTACGAGGAGAAGAAAAGGAAGAAGAAGAAGAATAGTCAGTTCTTTGGGATTTCCTTGAGCTCCGCCGACAGCCCAAAGACCACTCCGACCAGGGCCTAGAGGAACCAGCATCGGCTGACGGGGCTCCCTGGCAAATCCACCACGAGAGGAGGGAACCCCCCGGCAGCTGAGGTCGTAACTTTCGCAGCAAAGGGAGGAGACATGGTTGTTGTTCAGCGCGAAGCTCGGAAGACAAGCAGAAGGAAAGATATCGAGGAAGCTGGAGGGAACGAAGAGAAGGCTTTCACAATGCAGTACAACGACGAATGGAAACGCGCTGATGAAGAATTGAAAAAGTTCATGGACTCCGAGACGTCCGCACTGAAGAAAAAACTGCTCTATAACACTGCACGGTCGAGATTCACCAAAGAGATCGAGGATTTGGAAGCAACGGTATGCAGGAAGCTTACGGATCAACGCATTGCTTCAGAGCAGCGGGTTGGACGTTATTTCGTCCAAAACAGACGCCTCAATCACGATCTTACGGTGCAGTTTATGAACTTTCATTGCAGGTTAGTTAACAAAACTAAGAAGAGCTTAATGCAAGAGGTGAAGTTCAGTTTTGAGATCATTGAAAAGGAAATGCATTTCTATAAGGAGCGAAGAGGATGCCTGAACAGATTATCATCATTCTGTCGACGCCACTTATGTCTGTCGTAGTGGACACTTATGTCTATTGTGTTTCATGAACTGACACTTAGAAAGCTTTCATTGCAGTGATGTGCAAATTTTATTGGTTCAAGTAATAACTACGTAAAAAGCATTGGAAATATAAACACTACCTGCTTCAAATTTAAATTTATGTGAGACTAATTTAAATTTCTTGTACTTATACACAATAAAAAAAATATTCTGCATTTTTTGTGTTGTCATATGAAACATGCTAAATATCACGTGTCTATGTTCTAATGGTTGAATTACATATTGACAAGCATAATTATGAAGATTTGGACCAAGAACATAAGTATACTGAAGTTCTAGTTTTGGTTAATGCATGTTATTAAAAACAACGTTTCCATAAATTTGTTAATAAATATGAAAATCCTAAGATTTAACATATTTCCATCCCAAAAAAAATTATTTACATTTAGATATACGATGTATGAGAGAGGCATTAAAGAAGATACGTACATACCTGGAATCATTTACAATCCTTCAATGTAATCTCCTGCTGCTGTGTGAACACGTTTCCAAATATCTGGCAGTCGTTGGATGCAATTGATAGCTCCCGTTCGTGCCAGTATGCGCAGAGACCGCCCTGAGGCCGAAATGATGCTCGGGACATCTGGAAATCGTTTCCCCCTCAGAGGGAAAATCAAAGTCGCAGGGACTCATGTCAGGAGAATAAGGTGGGTGTTCCAACGCCGGTCATTCTCCAGCAATGTACGAAGTGCATCAAGGTGGTGTGCAGTGCCGGATCTAAAACCTCGCAGTGCAGGGGGCCCCCGAGACAAGTCAGTATTTAGGGGGCCCTCAGCCATTAACATAGTAGAGAGTTCGTACATGCGTATGTAATAATCTTGGGTACTCAGGGGTACAGAAACGAGTACAATTTATTGATGAAGGAATTAGGAGCATAAAAATCGAAACCTCCATTTGTTAAATTATCGCTTCGAAGCTCAAAATACAGGTAAAGATAAAGATAAAGTTCCCTGTGCATGGCACCGTGCCATGAAGGCACATTTAGGGTAAGTTGGGGTAGAGCTCAACATATTTTCGATGTCGGCCTCTCGGAGGTGATGTGATCAGCACCACGCTGCGGCCGCCTTTACCCCCTCCCGGATACCATTTAATTTGAGGCTGGGTGGGACATAAAGTCGCCTTATGCGGGGACAAAGCCGGAAAAATACCGACCTGACTGCATGGTTGTAACAAACGTATCATTTTCGAGGTGTGAGAAGAAAGTGCCATATGTATATATATCACATCGCTTCTTTCCCATTTAAAAACTTCGAGTTGAATTTTCTATGGCGGACGTCCGCTTGGAACACACCAATATGGTTCCCCCTCTGATCATGACCAGTAGCGTGGCGTGAGATTTTTAAAAGTGTTACCGGTTATCATTAGGACATTTAAGGAAGGAGCCTTAAGACTTGGGCGCCTCCCCACCTCATGCCCCCCCCCCCCCATGTCTTCCAAGTAGTTCGTATAATATTATTCTGGTACGACTGCAATTCAGTACTAGATTTTGGTAAAGTTATTAATCAGGAAAAAATGTTGGCATAAGCACTGAAGTGAAATCGCAAACATTTGTTGTTGACACAATAAACATTAGCCTAATAAAGAAATACGTAATTTGATACATACAGAAACATCCAAGTAATTAACACCGCTTGTCAATTAATTGACAATGCCCGAAAACAAGAAAAGGACGAAGGACACCACTCACAAAAGTCGCACTGCACAGTCCTCGCCAACCGTTGTTTACTTTTGTAACATGTGAAGCACCCTCCTTGCCCCCTCCCCTCTCAGCATGGGCGCTTCCCCAATAGCCAATATTTCCTTACACTGCAAGAAGTCCACTTCTACTACTGTTGCCATCTTAGTTATTTTGAAACCAGATTTGCCAAAATCGCGAAAATTTTCGCTTCAAATAAGACGTATGTAGAGTATACGTATTCTTGATCTTGTAATATTCACAATTTCTACCTTTCACTTGCGAATATTACACGTACGATATGGTACGGATATAGACCTTATTTGTTTAAATAAGCTCTCAAATAAACCCTATAGACGGCAGCACTACGGTGTTTGGAGATTCTCGCCGTCAAGCGGTGATAATGAAAACTACTTCTGCCCCCCTTTTTTTTCTCCCCGATGATTCCGATCGGGGTAACCTTCAGTTCGCAACCAGACTTCCAAGCAGCAACACAGGAAACCTTCGCCTAGAGTGCCCGTTCCTTTGAGTGCCCACCAGGACCATATCGAGACGGAAGACCTTTCTTACCAGCTACGCTTCCGGACTCAAGCGGGATTTCTCGGCTGTAGTAATGGGTATCCGGAACGGACGAGAGAGAATGATTTAGAAGGAGACACCAAAGGAACATAAATAAGGTACGTAAATCGGACACTACTATCTTGAAATTCTGTAGTTTGCTTGCTTCAGAACTTTTATCTGCGAACTCGCATTTGACGTCCCATTCCCCCCTTTTTGTGGTGATAAGCGAGCGTCGTGTGTTGATTGCATGAACAGTAACCAAGCCTAATTGCCCCCAAAGGGAATTGACTTAAACGTAGGCTGCATGAAGTGTCAGACATACGAACGTTACCCACGTGGAATAATGACTGTAATCTGGGATACTCAAACGCGACTCCTTTTTGACTATGCGAGCTATCATATGATGAAAGGTCCTCTTCATACTTAGAGTGCTGCTTACGAATCGTTGGGGAGCTTGTCAGAATCTTGCGCTTAATTATATTCCCTTTTTCTTGATTCGAACGTCGCAACCCTCGCATTACCAACCTGAATTAAAACTTACCTAAATACCAATATAGTAGCAACAATACCCATGCGTGAGAAATTATACCATTACAAAAAAATAACTGTAAATTGTTAGAACTGTAAGTTTTCACGCAAATAGCGTGGCGTGCTATATTGCACCTGTTCTGAATTTTGTCCTCTTTGAGTGACATGACTGTTAATGTTAAATCCAGAAGGATTTTTTATATTTTTTGTTGAGAAATAAATCAAACAGAAATTGTTAAAGATATAAAGAAATCGGCTTGTTCTTGTATGATTAAAATTTTCCCTATTTGAATAGCCATTTTTGAACGTACTTGATTAGACAGTTACATAGGTAAAGAGAATGGGGCCTCATGTTAACAATTGTTCCCCTTCCCTTTTGGATTGTGTCAAATTAATCAACGGTAAATGTTGAAACGTCGCCATTAGTCTTTTTTCTTTGCGACGCCTTGAGGAGATTGACATGCAACAGTTGTTTGGTTTATGTTATATATCTATTTATGCAAAGTGTACCTTTGTGTTTACAAACTTTAACGACCTTGTGATGCATTAGGACAAGTGCCCTATTATAATATAATTGACATCTATGCATATAGCCACTACCTTTTCCCCTATTTGTTTAAGAAAAGGCAAAAAGAACGGAATCTTTAGGATTACGCCCGTTCTCTTGGATTCCAGTGAATAATGGAACCTGACGCGACCTTTCTGTTGTCTGATTAGTGTTTGGGAACAATCACGTAGCAGGAACGTCGCGTTAGTTTGTGTTTTGTATCTCTTGTCTAGGTGTGGGTGCTGACAAGGGTAACTTTACCACGCGCTTCCATTACATTATTATTAAACTAATTCGGGTCAGTTAGCACCGCCCTACACAAGCGTTACAATCTGTTTCCTAACTACTCCCACTCCTATGTTTCGCTAAATCCACAGAAATCTCATTTCTGACACCACTACTATTTCGTATATTTTACGTCCCTTGCTACCTTTAAGGATTTCGCTTTATAGGATAATCGTAATCGTGACGATGAGGATGCATGGTGAATTATTTAAATATTTTTTATTATTATATATATGTAATTATTACGTAAGTAAAAGCATATCAACAAACATTGAAATATCCATTTCTTGCTGAGGATTCGAACCTGCGACACCTGCACTTCACAGCTTAGGATCACCGGCAACTGTGGCGGCTAAACAGGCATGGCAATAACCCGCCTCCTCCTTCCGCCGTAACAGTCTTTGCCGCGACGAGATGTCTTCCTTGCCTGAGCTCAGGAGCACAGAATAGCTCAGGGCCCTTTCCTCATGTTGTCTCAGGAGGGTACCGGAACAGTCCTCCTCTTCGCTTTTGCCGGTGTAAAAAAAAAAATGTCAGTCTGCAATATTTACTTTACGACAATATTACCAGTTTATGTATGTAATATTTTAAGACAGTTTCTTCAATTCTTTATATTTTGTTGTTACCTGCGGTAACAGCGGTTACATGCACACCACGCCTCTGATCATGACCATTTGTACCCAGCCTAACTCCTTTACTTTTGAATCACCTTTGTAGGCCCTTATATGCGACTTTGTAATCAAGAATTACACACACACACACATAGACTACATTATGTATGTATGTATGTATGTATGTATGTATGTATTCATGTATATATATATATATATATATATATATACATATACACGAGGGGTATCCAAAAGTTTTAATTATCACCATGAAATAAAAAACATACAATAGTCACTTGCAGTGGTCAAAGTTAGTTCTTCTCCACGTAGTCTCCCTGCAGAGTCACACATTTTTGCCAGCGTTTCTTCACCTGTTTCAAGCCCTCTTTGTAAATGTCCTCCGATTTGCTCGAAAACCACTGTTCCACTTCGAAAATGACATCGTCTCTGTCGTCAAATCGCCGACCACGAAGTGGTTTCTTCATCTCGGGAAAGAGGAAGAAGTCGCTTGGCGCAAGATCAGGTGAATAAGGTGGATGCTGCAAAAGTTCATAGCCTAACCGGTGGGCGGCGACAACGGATGCTTGGGCCGTATGGACGCGTGCATTGTCGGCCAGGAGACGGACGCCTTTGCTGATCATGCCACGACGTTTTTGTTTCAATGCATTATACAGTTTCTCCAGAAGGTTGCAGTAATAATCGCTGTTGACGGTCTCGCCCTTCAGAAGGTAATCTGTTAAGATTACCCCGCGGCTATCCCAAAAAACGGACAGCATCACCTTCCCGGCAGATTTATGGACCTTCGCCTTATTGGGAGGGGGGAGGATGGATGTTTCCACTCCTTGCTCATTTCTTTCGTCTCCGGATCGTAGAGGTATACCCAGCACTCGTCCATAGTGGCGAGACGAGCAAAAAAATCGTCTTCATTCCGCCCCAACAGAGTCAAATTCTGCTGGGAAAAGTCGTGGCGAGTTTGCTTTTGAAGAGGTGTCAACAAGCGAGGTACCCAGCGTGCAGACACCTTATTCATGTGCAGTTCCTCATGAATAATCCTCCACGCACTTCCGTAACTTAGTCCAGTCTCCGCCATCACTCTTTCCATGGTCGATCTTCTGTCGTCGAGGATAACGGTCTCCACTTTCTTCACCATGGCAAGATCATCCTTGATTGGGGGTCTACCCGCCTTGAAAGTTCCTCTTCCACCACACAAACGTGTCATATAATGGGCTTTCATCCCCATGCACAGCTTTCATTTCGTCGTGGATTTGGCGTGCGTTGTTGCCCTTAAAATGGAGAAACTTTATGACATTTTGGGCTTCAATTTTGTTCATCATGCAGGTTGATGTCTTCTACAGCCTTTGGAAAGAAAACTACGTTAGACAAAGATTTGATATTTGCACAAGTATGCATGGCAATGACACTGATTATGCACAAAAAGTTTCATGTAAATATCTCTATAACTTCTTTATTGTAATTAAAACTTTTGGATACCCCCTCGTATATATATATATATATATATATATATATATATATATATATATATATATATATGTGTGTGTGTGTGTGTGTGTGTGTGTGTGTGTGTGTGTGAGGGGGGGGTGTAAATGTAGGTAGGTATATGGGGGTCTTTGCTAATATCTTGCGGGGGAGCCCAAGATTTGTAGATCCCGCACGGATTTTGATATGATATTATGATAGGCTAATGAAAGTTGAAGAATACTAGGGAGTTGCTTCATTTTGGCATGATTTTAGCACAAGAACGACATGTTTGGGAATTTGAAATGAACAGCTTGTTCAAGGGAGGCATCATGGGCGTCCGGAAGGGGAAGGGGTAAGTGGGGCCGTGCCCCTCCTGGAAAATGAAAGACAACCAAAAATTATATATTTTTCACATTTAATTTCATAACAGCCACAATAATATGTGTTAATTATTGCATGAATAAGATGAATTCAAATTTAAGCAATGTTTCTTGAGGGAACAACCCTATAATTGAGGGAAATGTGCCTTGTTTGCACCCCCTGGAAAAAGAAACCTTCCTTGCCCCTCCCTGGAAAAAATCTTGCGGACGTCCATGGGAGGCATACATGGATGACGAGGGCAGTTTTTGAATTTCAGAGAGAGGCAAGGAAGGTATTTTTTCACGGGTATGGTGTGTCAACTAGACATGTTTTTCCCGCTAAGAGTGTTATAATAGTCTCTCTCTCTCTCTCTCTCTCTCTCTCTCTCTCTCTCTCTCTCTCTCTCTCTCTCTCTCTCTCTCTCTCTCTCTCTCTCTCTCTCTCAAAAAAAGAAAAATAAACTTCAGTTTGAAGTTATCATGTTCCTGCAACGCTATTATAATAATTACTGTAACTGAAATGAATTTCAAATGTGTGAAATATATAATTTTAGAGTGACCTCCATTTTCCAGGGGAGCAAGTGGCGGATTAAAGACGTTATCTCGGAGGGGACACACCCATTTCGACGCCCCCCTCCGAACTTTTGGCACCCAGCACACTTCCCTCACAAACTACGGTCCTATCATATATGTCATAAAATCACTGTCGGAACTAAAACGTAAAACGTTGGAGGCCCAATTGTGTATCATGTGTTTGCCCCCCCACCTCCGCAACCAGCCATGGTATTTGACGGTTACAATTATGAATTGCATGTTTAACTCAGAAAATCTACTCTGCATGATTGATGTTTATTGAAATAAGTTTGCATTTTACAACAAAACAAGGTTGAATGTGTATTTAACGCATATCGAACAATCATAAGTAACGATATTAAATTCAGTGTAAAGTAATTATTAGAAAAACTAGAACATTCACTTGCGTGCTTTGGCATGAGCAAAGTGTTCACAGCGTGTTCAACGTTTAGCCGTTCCGTTTACCTGTGCTCATTGTTCAAAACGCAGACTGTATATATTTGTTTTTCTTTGCCGAGGAAGTACCATGCGTCCATTTCCTTGCGAGGCCGAGAGATCGGGGGAAGTGTGCGGGCGGCGCTAACGGAGATGCCGACATTCTCGACCAGTAACGTCCCGCTTATTTATCTTTAGCATGCAGATATTTATATTAATATTGCAAAACGAGCACTAACCTGTGTTATAAGAGTTGTTCAAAGTCATGTCCACAGACATTCGCACATTCCTGGCATCGTTTGATGAAATTTTGATTCACACGCAAAAGTATTTCTTCCGTAATTTTTCCAAGTTCTGCCCTTAAATTGTCTTTTAGTTCGTTGATATTATGAGGGTTATGTCGGGAGACTATTTTTTAAGGTTCCCCCACAAATAATAATCTCACACGTAAGTGTCATGCATAAAAATTATTTGCTCTAACGTAAACTTTGCGGCTGGCATTTCAATCGCGGCGGCCTGCTGCACGCACTTTTAGTACAGCCTGTATTACTTAATGAGTGATATGTTATTGTTTTCTCCAATTTCATCTTTATTTAACTGCATAACAAAAAAGAAAGGAATATTCATTTTAAATTTAAGAAAAAAAGATGGGTTGGGAGCCCGCGGCCTGTTCCTCAACACTCCACCCTTACCGGGCCGCTTCTGGCAGGAAAAACCCAAATGACAACTAAATAGGCTCGTTAGTCCAGGGTTCCCATCCCGTTCCTCACCAAAGCGCTCGGAACCAAATAATCAATCACAGGCAAGAGGTTACTGAATTAATGTTGCAGGCTGATTGCTGAAAACTCGCAGAAATGGGCTTTATACATTTATTTACAATCCAACAAAACAAGGCTCGGATTATTCCAATAATTCTCTAATTTACATTATTTACATTCCTCTAACTTGAGCCCCACGACAGAACTGCCAAGTGGAAGCTAGCATCGGCGGAACCGCCTCGGGATGCTTTTTCTCATGGGAGGCCACTGGAGACCGAAGATCACTCTCCCTTCTGCTATCCGGTTCATAAACACTCTCTGTCCTGTCCTCCGTCAGAGGCCATATTTATACTTCCTCCCTCGTCGCATGGGGGAGGGCAGAAAGTTCAAATCTTATTGGCTCTTTTAAACTACACTGAACCATGGAAGAAACCCAAGCATACAGAGTTATACACAAAACACAAAAACAACAAAACAATTACTGTTTGTAACAGGCCCCAAAGCTCGAAACATCACTGGGACCTCAGACTTTTATAAAACTGTATAACAACGTTTTCTGAGCACACCAATCATTCCAAGTTGTTTACCTTCAATAAAATAAAAACTGTAATAGTCATAAAATGTCACAATGTTTGATGTATTTCATACAAACTTTGCAAATTTATCAATAGCCAAATAGCCAGTGTGAGGGTTGTAGGAGAACAATGATGACCCCTCAAGCCTTTAATTCGCCCTTGAAGCAAGCTACTAAGATTGATAGTTGTACAGTCACTGACACTTCTGGGTTGCAATGACCCCATTAAAAGTTAATTAGGTTGTTCCAACCCAGAAGTATCCGTGACATTAGTTCACCTAATTTTATTTTCATCATCGCCCTAGTGGCACTGGGGTACATGTCAACTGCTCTCGCTCTCTCCCCCTGGCTAGACGTTTCTACAGTGACCAGGCATGAAAAAAAAATGACTGAAGAGACAAAGGTGGCGAGAATATTTTCTTGATCCTCTGTGAAGGATCCACCCTAGTAATATTATACTAGCCCTTCACCTTAAGTTCATTTCGTACTTATTTTCGTCTCCCTCCCCATCCTTCGTCATTCTTAACTTTGTTCGCCCCCTTATCATTCGTCGCTCCTATCTTTCTTCAATTTTGTTTTTCGCTCCATGTCTCTTGTTGCCCCCTTACTATTCGCCACGTCCTATCTTTCGTCATTCTTATTTTTGATCTCTCCCCTTATCATTCGTCGCCCCTATTTTTCTTCAATCTTATGTTTCTCGCCCCCTTATCATTCGCCGCGTCCTATCTTTCGTCGACCCTATCTTTCGTCATTCTTATCTTTGTTTGCTCCTTTATCATTCGTCGCCCCTATCTTTCTTCAATCTTATCTTTCGCCACCCCCTTGGATCGCACCTCGGATATTTGGTCACCCTGTCCTTTCCCCTTTAACCCGCCCTTGATGGGGAGCCGTGAATAAAACTCGCGTTTAAAGAATTTCCCGAGCACCTGATGATATCTTGAGTATACAATAACAAGGGCCAGACTTCAATACCTAACATTCGGCGCTCAATAGGACGACGTCATAATATGATACTGTAAGAGTTTTTGGTTAAATATAGGTGTTGAAAAGGGGTGCTGAGGGGGTGAAGAAGATGATTAAGGGGCGCAAGCAGCCCTTCGCACCCCCTTGCGCCGCTCCCGAGTCTCGTCTTCCACTGTCGGACTTTATGCTACATGTTAGCTAACCCCTCCTATCTCCTTTCCTGTCAAAAAATGTGTTCGCTAATCCTACGAAAAAGGTCGTTTCGCTAAACCGAAAACGCTTATTTAATTTGAACATTGACTCAATTTTTTTTCTGTATAAACAAGAAACTAACTCACACCATGCTCATGTTGCTAGGTGAAGTTTTAGGTTAGCGAAAATTTGAACAAATGAATTAATGATATTATAGTACAGTAAAACTTCGTTAATCCGGACTAATGGGGGGATAAGTTGACCGGTTCAACGAAAGCCCGGATTAACTAAACCTAAAAGAACAGTAGAAAGTGCATTAAAACTCCGTTTATAGCAACAAAACATGTTTATTATGGTGTATTTAAAGGGCATAGGCCTAAATACACTATACAATACAGTAAAATGTAAAACAATACTACAATGCAGTGCTTCTAGCCACATTTAAAACCTTGCATTCTGTTTTTTCCTTTTGCCTGTCCGGATTAAGCGAAGTCCGGTTTATCGGGATCCGGATTAACGAGGTTTTACTGTATTTTGTTCGCGTTAAGGCGAAGAGTGACAGTTTCACACCAGGAATGCATATATTTCAATGTCGTCGGAATATGCAATGCTACTGAAAAAGAAACCAAGGTGTACAAGAGACTGTGAATTTCTCCACATGTTGCAAGTGGAAGCGTTTTTATAAAGTTCATTATTAACCTATATACGACATTTTAAAAAAAATATGATGAATGATTGATTGATTGATTGAGTTGGTGTTTAAGTCTATTTTATACACAGTAAGGCTAATCGGAACTGGACCTACAGTTTCAAGTGGGATCCGAACCACTATGTGCCACCACCGGGTATCGAACCTGGGATGATGAATAAGAATTTTCAGAATCCCATGCATTCCTTATGGAAAAAAACGCAACTTCCACTTCAAGTTACGGCTTATCAAATGGAAGCTTCGACTTTTCCGCTTATCAATCACATCTTCAACCCGTCCTCTTTCGGTTGATATCTTTCTCTATGCTATCGGAAGTTTGATATTCCCAAGATAACAAATAATATAATCCTCCCATAAGCGTAATGCATTTCTCCTTGCCTTCTACGGCCATTCTGGCAGTGTTGCCAAACCTGATGCGCATAAAAGAGCTAAATTTTACTTTAAATGGAGTTAAAACTGACTTTCAAGGACCTAGATTTTTCGAAAGCTCGATACAGTGTCTGTTAGGGTAATGTTAGGTGTCAAAGGGAAGGGGAACCACTTCTATTACCGTTAACTTGAAAGTGATGACAATTTACTCTTAGTTTTCACCGTCTAGATCTGGTGTCTTCAGCCATGTCACTAATCCACCAATGGTCATCTAATATATAAAGATGGATGTATGTGTGTATGTGTCAGTGGCGTATGCTGTGTCAAAGACCTGGACTAGCTCACAATAACATCTGGTCCTAGGGTATGGAGGAAGGGAGAAGACTAAGCCCCGCGACAGGTTAAGATTGCAGCAACTTTTCGCATATGTAGGCACAACCGTGCGCGCAGAACATAGTTCCGCAGCAATAATGCCAATTTTCTCAATGTCTGTGATATCAACAGCTCGGCGGTTGAGGCGAGACTGGCACGGGAGATTCTGAGCGCCTTTCTCGCGCGGATTGATACACAAAACCTGCTGCTAACTTAACCTGTCGCGGGGCTTAGGCTCATTCTTGACGTCTTCAAGAAAGCCACGTTGCCATCCCAATGGTAGTCAAGTTGCAAACTTATAAAAATCCAGGTTGCCAACTCCTAAGAATTCAGGTTGCCAACTCCTAAGAATTCAGGTTGCCAACTCCTAAGAATTCAGGTTGCCAACTCCTAAGAATTCTGGTTGCCAACTCCTAAGAATTCTGGTTGCCAACTCCTAAGAATACTGGTTGCCAACTCCTAAGAATTCTAGTTGCCAACTCCTAAAAATTCTAGTTGCCAACTCCTAAGAATTCTAGTTGCCAACTCCTAAGAATTCAGGTTGCCAACTCCTAAGAATTCAGGTTGCCAACTCCTAAGAATTCAGGTTGCCAACTCCTAAGAATTCAGGTTGCCAACTCCTAAGAATTCTAGTTGCCAACTCCTAAGAATTCAGGTTGCCAACTCCTAAGAATTCAGGTTGCCAACTCCTAAGAATTCTAGTTGCCAACTCCTAAGAATTCTAGTTGCCAACTCCTAAGAATTCAGGTTGCCAACTCCTAAGAATTCTGTCAACTTCTGAATTGCCATTATCTTATTTCTGGAATCATGTTAATTCACAGTTTCTAATCGATTTTTCTTCAGTATTGAGCTTTTTAGGCTTCAGGCTTCCAAGATAGAATAGCTAGCCTGGAATGTTCGCTCCTGGTATGTGTGTATGTTTGTTCAGGCATAACTCTCGAATGCCTAGAGCGATTTCAACCAAACATGGAACACTATCACTTGCAATCTCGAAAGAAATACTCTGGGGATGAGACACTCCTGCCCCCCCCCCCCCGGGGTGTGGTGGGGAGGGTGTGACATGTAAAAATAATCGAAAACGACAGATATTATTGTGGAATTCACAGTTTTCGGGGTCTCCAAGATGAATAGTGACACTCCAAATGCCGTTCCATTTCAAGTTCATCACCTATCGGGATGTGGGGTGAGAGAGGGTAAAAATTAAAATGTCAAAATTTACCAAGATTAGTGCCTAATCCATCGTTTTTGGAGTCTCTAAGCTAATATGTGACATTCACGATGACCAAACATTGTACACATATGACTTAAAACCTGGAAAGAAATACTGTGGGGATGAGATACCCCTGACACTCCTAGGGGTGGGGGTGGAAAGGGGTGACATGTAAAAATAATCGAGAACGACCAATATTAGTGTGGAATCCATAGTTTTCAGGGTCGCTAAGATGAATAGGGACACTCCTAATGCCGTTCAACTCCAAGACACCCCGGGCACCCTAGGGGTGGGGGTAGGAATGAGTTGACATGTAAAAATAATCGTAAACGACCGATATTAGTGTGGAATCCATAGTTTTCGGGGTCGATTAGACGAATAGGGAAACTCCCAATGCCGTTCAACTCCAAGACACCGCTGGTACCCCTGGGGGTGGGGGTGGGGGTGGGAAGGGAGTGACATGTAAAACGACCGACATTAGTGTGGAATCCATAGTTTTCGGGGTCGCTAAGATGAATAGTGACAATAGTGACACTCCCAATGCCATTAAACTCCAAGCTACCCCTGGCACCCCTAGGGGGAGAGGGTGGGAAGCTGGTGACATGTAAAAATAATCGAAAACGACCGATATTAGTGTGGAATCCATAGTTTTCGGTGTCGCTAAAATGAAGAGTGACACTTGCAATGCCGTTCAACTCCAAGACCAAGACACATCTAGCACCCCTAGGGGTGGGGGTGGGAAGGAAGTGACTTATAAAAATAATCGAAAACGACCGATATTAGTGAGGAATCATTAGTTTTCTTGGTGGATAAGATAAAGAGTGACACTCAAAATGCAGTTCAACTCCAAGACACCCCTGTCACCCCTAGGGGTGGGGTGAGAAGGGGTGACATGTAAAACGCTCGATATTAGTGTGGAATGAATAGTTTTCGGGGTCGCTAAGTTAAATCGTAAGACTCCCAATGCCGTTTAACTACAAGACACCTCTGGCACCCCTAGGGATTGTGGTGGGAATATGGTGATATGTAAAAATAATCTAAAACGACCGATATTAATGTGGAATCCACAGTTTTCGGGGTCGCTAGAATGAATAGTGACTCTCTCAATGCCGTTCAACTCCAAGACACCCCTGGCACCCCTAGGGGTGGGTGTGGGAAGGGGGTGACATGTAAAGATAATCGCAAACGACCGATATTATTGTTGAGTCCATATTTTTCGGTGTCGATAAGATGAATAGGGACACCCCCAATGCCGTTTAATTTATTTATTCTTGCTCCTGGAGGTGGAATAAAAATGTTGTTCATCAATTGTTGTTAAATTTATATTATAGCTAATTTGTAAAATATATTACTTCATAATTTGTATACTGTACTTATACTTTTAAATACCTGTAAATAAAATTAGTTACATTTTACGCAATAGTTAGAATTCATTAAACACGCTGGCAACGCAGGGTAATCAGTTAGTATGAAATAAAAAATAAAGTATTACCGGATACCAATATTGTCATCTTCACGTCAGCCACTGCGCTTTAAAAAAATAGGTGGGGAAGTAATAGTGGGTGGGGCGACACAGCCAGTACCACAATATCGCATGCAAAATGTATTATATTTATGCAAAAGTTGGTCTATGTGGGCCGCAGCCAGTGTTATGGCGCCGTGGCTGGTGTGAAGATGACATAATACCCGGGAATCCTTTATTTCTGATTTCATGAGACCATAAGTGGATTATCGAGAGGCGAGGTACCGGCCAATCTAGATGATGAAGACTAATATCAAATTGTCTTCACTTTAACGTTTATGGTAAACTAGCTACCTTCCCCTTCCCCTACTTGATACCTAAAATTACCCTAAGAGACAGTTTACCGGGCTTTCCAAACTCTGGCTCCTTAAAATTCATTTTAGCTGCATTTAAGATTCAGCTTAGTTATTTCTTTATGCGAATAAGGTTGGCAACTCTGTTCACAATACACCCACCAGCCCCTCTCTCGTGTACGCCATTTGATGATAAAAATTCATTTTCTGGGTATTTATACGCTCTTGTTCTGGTTCAATCATCTGGGAGGCGAAGTTGATTTAATTGTACAGTGTCTCTCAAAAGTTTTAGGACAACGACATTTTAAACTAGGCAACCCAATTTACACAAGCCGTTGGTGGGTTGCGTGCAGAGTTAGGCTCAATTTCAGGGTTGCCACATGCACAATAGATATTTATAAAATATGCGAAAGAAATATAAACAAGTATTATTGTATAAAATTATTAAAAATATCACTATTATATCGCAAATGACAAAATTATTTCTGAAAGAAAAAAATAGCTTTTCTAGTATTTCATCGCTGATGAGTCTACAGTAAGGAAAAGAGGTGAGAGGAAACGAAAGGTTACAAAGGAGAGGAGAAAGAGAAAGCGAAAGGAGAAGAGGAAAAGTAGAGGAGAGAAGAGAAGAAAGAGAGGATAGACGAGGAGAGGAGATGTAGTGTGGAGAATGGAAACAGATTCGAGGAGAGATGAGGAAAAAAGAACAAAGAAGAGAAAAGAGGAGGAAAACTAGACGAGAGGAGAGGAGGAGACGAGAAGAGGGAAGTGGAGAGTAGAGTAAAGGAGAGAAAAGGAGAAGAACGAAAAAGAAAGAATAGTGCAGTGGAGTCGGAAATCTAAGACAGGAAAGGAGATAAGAGGAGTGGAAAAGAGTGGGATGGAGATAAGATGCGAGAAAAGTAGGGAAGGCGATATGAGATAAAAGCATAACAGAAAGAGGGGAGAGAAGAAGGAGAAGGAACTGGAGAGAAGAGGTAGTTGCAGAAAATATCCTCTGAGCGTCAAGAATGGATGCTTTGATCAAATTATCGACATGAAACATTCAACAACATTTTGAAATCTATTGGAGAATATATTAGATCGGTGCGAAATGCCTTTTGGCTGAGTTCAGAGCAAGTTAAAATCTTCCATGTAAGATCTTTGATTTTACCTGCGATTACACCACTAAAAAAATGAACGTAATTTTTAATATTTATAATAATTATTCAATTTTTCTCCACTTCTCGGTTCGTTGAAATGGAGATTTTGTAATTCAATATTTCCCCTCCCCCCAGCGTTAATTCCAAACGGAATCATTCCGTTTCACACGGTGTGACAATGAACACAATGGGATATGTCTAAACTTATGAAAATTTTCTGCCACCGGAAGGGTTTGAACCTACGACCATCAGATTGAAAATCCTTAACGGTATCCACTACCCTACAAGCTTTCGCTCCTTAAGCCAGGTAGAAGGAGCTGACCAATGAGAAATGTAGATGTAACTCTCCTGCATGTAACGTGCAAACAAGTACTGTTTGTAACAAAGAAAACGAAAGTAGTACGACTCGGCGAAAATATTTAATGGAGAATTGCACATGGTGAGAACTTTTCATTCGATATTTGCGGAGGTATCCTTGCATTGAACCCGAGTGGGAAAAGGGGTAAAATTAGCATGTGCTGAATTGCCACACATATAAATAGTTATTTCATTAATATTTGTCAATGTCTTGGAAGCAGTACACAATTATCGTTAGAGTATCATAATTCACGATCTTATATATAAAAATATTCCGTTGAACGTGTGTCAATTCATTCTTTTTTTATAAATTCCATATGCAGAACAATGTAGCCACTATATACTGCTATTATAAATAATGTTACCATGCTCTTGTTTAATGGAAGGGATATTTTTTAAGGAACATCTAGTATGGAGGATCGAACGTGGGACCGCAATGCTTTCAAGAACTCTAACCAATACAATACGCCCTTTGTTTCTCTTGGAGCTACAGTTCCTAATTATTCTGTCGCCTCAATATTGTAAACGTTATCTGGAAAAAAGAAGTTAAATACTCAGATATAGCTCTGTACTTCTAGAATTACTTTATACACATGCATTTGAAATTTAACTCTGAATTTCTTTCTTCGTATTAGTATATATATTGTGAATATATTTTATTTGTAATTTTATAACAGTTTCATGAACATCTATGAAATTGTTCCTTATAACTTGGAATATGGTGAATAGATATGAAATGTCTTGAAATTAATTTTCGACCACTAAATTTTGGCAAGGGAATTGTGAGTGATCCGTTTCCAGTCATTCCTTGCTTAAACAAACGTTTTAAAACTATGTGGAATTTTCATTCTGGAATAAGTTTCTTTACTTGCTACATGTATGCGAACTACACTCTGTCCCACTTATCTCTGGAGCAGGTGAACGAAGACAAGTATCTGAGCAGCGATGAACACGTGAGAGGAACGGGATTGCGTGGAGGGAGGAAACCCACTTCAGTTACCAGCCTTCCCAGCAGCGTGCACTGATTCGCTCTGTCCACTCGATCGCCTCTCCCCTCTCTCCACTTCTCTTCCGCTATGCGCGGCTTTGCTCCAGAGATGCTGGGACAGAATACAGTTAATTGTTTCTCAAAAGGTATCATCTATCTCTGTATGCCACACATTTAATTCTTACTCAAATGGGAAAAAAATGTCAATTTGTATTCAGGGGTAGTTTCACAGTTACAAACTATTTTGGCCTTGATGAGAAGTTTAGTGTAAGTAGGCATTTTGTTTATAATTTTGAAATTGAGGTCGTCTAAGGTTGAAATCCTCATATTTAGGGCTTGAACTCGTCACCTAAGAGGTTGAAGATCGTCCTCTACTTTGTGCGTGACCTTCTTTATTTTTCTATTCATTATTCATCCTCATCGTCACGATTAGCCAAAGGTAAAATAAGAAAAGTCCTCCTCCGTGAGCGTGCGGTCTAAGGAGCTGTGCTTTGGACTCCGACTGCAGGACGGCATGGATTCGAGTCCACCTATGCTCACTCTCTAGGTTCTCGGCCTGTGTATGGGACCGGTGGCAACCCACCATCGTGAGGAAATTGGGGAGCTACGAGGGTGTAGCGTAACCCGGTCTCGGAAATCATCTATGGGGCATGTTCCTGGGTAAACAAAAAATAATCGATCAGACAATTCGATCATCGAAGGCGATGAAATAACCTACGGTTGACCAAGTTGCCTATATAAACAAATGGAATACAGATTGTCTTCGAGCTTACATTGTTAAAAAGAAGCGGATACACGTATTACTATCCCAATAATTATTCAATACGGTTTTTTGTTTGTCAGGAATTATCACTTAAACTATTGCATGTTGAGCTAATGCCCACCTAGCCGCCTCTGATGAAATCTATCATTCTTCAGATTCTCTTTCAAATTCGACTCTGATCACTTGTAACGTGCTGGGTGCAGACACTGTGCATCGAAGCACATGTTTGGCGATAAGAAGCGGCCTTGAATAGCGTGAGTGTGTCACTTTGATCGCGAGCAAGCTAGACTACCAAGCTTGTCTGCCTTTGAAAACCAAGTCATTTGTTTCACGGTTTCCGAACGCGATTGCTATTGTAGAAGTATATATTCTCTCAAAAGAGCAAGAAAGGAAATTCGACCAATGTTCTCCCGTCGTTTAAAACCAAATATTATCTATTAAACGAAAAGTTCACGATTGTCAATAAACGGTTTAACCTATCTGAGCATAAGGTGAATGTAAATATTAAATTTAATAGAAAGGTTCTCCAAAATTTCTCTTCCACTGTCTATGTAAGGTCAGTACCCAGGGGAGGGGCCATGTGGGCCATGCTCCCCCCTCGAACCCTAAAATATTTAAATGTGAACCTAATAATAAATAAATACGAAAATTACATTGTCGATTTTTGAAATGTGTAAAAATTTCAATTTTGCTCTTGCATAAATGAATCTGTTTCTTGCGCAAAAGTCTTCAGGCTGCAATATTGGGTGGTTTTAGTTTTATAATCATTGATCCAAGGCTTCCAGACGTCCGATTCACCGATTTAGTCAGGACAGTGAGTTACTTTCAATCCCTGTCCCGACTTTTTCGAACTGCAAAAGTGATGCGAAAATGTCTCTTACGCCGCACGGTCAGGACGACCTTCAAGCTCTAAAACTGAGGAAAATGTTGCAAGAGTGAAGAATTTGCTGGACAGTGACCGAAGATTAACAGTTCGCATGATTGCCGATGAACTTGGCATTGCTAAAACCCAAGTTCATGAAATTGTGCACGAAAATTTGCAAATGAGGAAAATTTGCGCAAAGTTGGTGCCGCGAGTGCTGACAGGCGAGCAAAAGGACGTTCGCAAACGGATCTGCCAGGACCTTCTTGAAGAAGTGAGTGAAAATCCAAACTTTTTAGACAATGTAGTAACTGGGGACGAGACGTGGACGTTTGAGTATGACCCTGCGACCAAACGTCAAAGCGCGGATTGTCACATCCGAAATTCCCCACGCCCAAAAAAGGCGCGCATGACGAAGTCAAAAGTGAAAAGCATGCTCATTTCGATTCACAGGGAATTTGTTCCCCACGACAGACTGTCAATGCAGATTTTTATCTCGAGGTCCTGGAACGGCTGAGGAAACGCTTCCGCCCAGCCATCGTCAACTCCTGGCGACTGCATCATGACAATACGCCGAGCCACACAATCCGAGTGGCGGCGTATCTGGCCCAACACAACGTTGCAACCTTGCCTCAGCCACCCTACAGTCCCGACATTGCCACACCAGACTTTTTCCTCTTCCCCCGCCTCAAAACCACCCTGAAAGGAGATCATCACGGCTCGGTGGAAGCATTACAACAGGCCGTGACGAGGGAGCTGAACAGCATTCCAGTTTCCGCCTTCCAGGAAGCGTATACAAACTGGAAATCCCGCTGGCAGCGGTGTGTTGATGCAGGAGGATCATATTTCGAAGAATATTAAGCGTATGTATTATTTCTGTCAATATTTTTTTTTAATTCACTCACTCCTACTACTTTAAGGACAGACCCTGTATATATATATATATATATATATATATATATATATATATATATATATATATATTTGGGTCTGGCCCCTCCCTCAAATAAATCCTGCGTACGGACCTGGTCTACGTCGATGACAGAAATGCAAGCAATAATCAATAATCTTATTTATTTTTAACCCAATTAAAGGAAAGTGTAAGCATTTAAAAGAAATAAGAAAGAGCATAACTGTTGCTTTTCCTTAGAAATTGTTGTTCTTCGAGGAAGAAAAATTAGAAGGATTTAGTCCAGCACCTTAACACAGAGTCCCACGAGTCTCTCTTGACTCATACTGTCAAATGTGAGATGATTTTATGAATAAAATTTTCCGCCTGTTTACGTATAACGTTGCGCAGATTTGGTAGTTCGCACACGGTGTAATTATTTCGTGTTACCTTACGCAACAGCAAATACATTTCATAAGACTGTTGCCCGACCCTGTGGCCGAGCGGTTAGCACATCGCGCTGCGACGCCAAGGGTCCCGGGTTCGAATCCTGGTCGGGCTTGGTTGTTTGTGAATGTCCATTCATCAATTTCATCCTTTCATCACTCATCCTCATCTTCGCAAATTAGCCACGAGGCACAAAACGCGAAGTAAAATAAACTAAATCAATCAATCAATCAATCATAAGACTGTTCTGGACACAAGACTTGCATCAGTAAACAAGCATCTTGTCTGTTACAGTATCACAGGAAAAGAACATCGTCCTGTAATGTTCAAGCCTCTAGATATTTTCCATTAATAATGTCTAATCACAATAATAAGTTAGAAGAAATAACTCGCATTTTCACAACTACCAATATTCTCGTTTTTAATCACTTCGAAAATTATTTCTCGAAGATATCGGTTATACAACAAGAAAGCAAATCAAAATTAAAGTAAAAGTTCAACTACACGTATACCAAACGACATTTACAATATTGGAGGGACAGAATACGTAAAAACAATTGTTGTTTCATTCGAAGGTAAAGGCGTGGTGTAGTGGTTTTGCTAGGTGGTTTAGGGAGCTAAAGCTTGTAGGGTAGTGGATACCATTTAGGATTGTCAATCTGATGGTCGTAGGTTCAAACCCTTCCGGTGGCAGAAAATTTTCATAAATTTTAGACATATCCCATTGTGTTCATTGTCACGCCGTGTGAAACGGAATGATTCCGTTTGGAATTAACGCTGGGGGGAGGGGAAATATTGAATTACAAAATCTCCATTTCAACGAACCGAGAAGTGGAGAAAAATTGAATAATTATTATAAATATTAAAAATTACGTTCATTTTTTTAGTGGTGTAATCGCAGGTAAAATCAAAGATCTTACATGGAAGATTTTAACTTGCTCTGAACTCAGCCAAAAGGCATTTCGCACCGATCTAATATATTCTCCAATAGATTTCAAAATGTTATTTGAATGTTTCATGTCGATAATTTGACCAATGCATCCATTCTTGACGCTCAGAGGATATTTTCTGGAACTACCTCTTCTCTCCAGTTCCTTCTCCTTCTTCTCTCCCCTCTTTCTGTTATGCTTTTATCTCATATCGCCTTCCCTACTTTTCTCGCATCTTATCTCCATCCCACTCTTTTCCACTCCTCTTATCTCCTTTCCTGTCTTAGATTTCCGACTCCACTGCACTATTCTCTCTTTTTCGTTCTTCTCCTTTCTCTCCTTTACTCTACTCTCCACTTCCCTCTCTCGTCTCCTCCTCTCGTCTTGTTTTCCTTCTCTTTTCTCTTCTTTGCTCTTTTTTCCTCATCTCTCCTCGAATCTTTTTCCATTCTCCTCACTACATCTCCTCTCCTCGTCTATCCTCTCTTTCTTCTCTTCTCTCCTCTACTTTTCCTCTTCTCCTTTCGCTTTCTCTTTCTCCTCTCCTTTGTAACCTTTCGTTTCCTCTCACCTCTTTTCCTTACTGTAGACTCATCAGCGATGAAATACTAGAAAAGCTATTTTTTTCTTTCAGAAATAATTTTGTCATTTGCGATATAATAGTGATATTTTTAATAATTTTATACAATAATACTTGTTTATATTTCTTTCGCATATTTTATAAATATCTATTGTGCATGTGGCAACCCTGAAATTGAGCCTAACTCTGCACGCAACCCACCAACGGCTTGTGTAAATTGGGTTGCCTAGTTTAAAATGTCGTTGTTCTAAAACTTTTGAGAGACACTGTACAACGTACTTCAAATATTGGCGATCTGGTTAATTTGACCCCTATTTTCATTATTTTGGACTATTTTCGTGTCATAATTTTCTTTCTGGATCATACTCTTGAAATTGTAAATTACATGTGTTTCATTTACGATATTTAATTACATCCTCCATTGGCGGAAGATATTTTATTGAAAATTTCTCCATATTCTAGACACAAATCAATTTCAAAGTTGCATGACTTACTGGAACGAGATACGCTAGACTTCAACTAAATGTGTCAAGACAATTGAAATGGCTGAAAAGAAACAAACGCACCCAGATTTTTGTCATAAATAACAGGCTTCCAAGTATTTGATCAAATGAATTTAAATTTTACTTTCGTAAACCCTTATAAGTAACGTAACTACAAAGATTAACATTTAACAAGATTTCAAAAGTCATATGTTGTCAACGTCAACAATTTACAATTTAGCAAAGCAATGCCCTTTACTTGTACATTTTATGATTATTAATATTGTACACGGCACATCATTGCTTTATTCCAATGTTTCCTTCAATTTGAAGTTTCAATAACCTGTCGTAGCTTGAGAACTGTTTATTCCTTATGAGATTTGTAATTACCCTCCATTAGTTATGTTGCTTTTAGTATTATAAAGATAAATTATGCATTCAAATATTCGATCGCTAGTTACACAAGAGAAACGTTTGAAAAAGTGATCAAGAGTCTTCAAGGCGCTGGAAACAAAGAGCAAGAACTTTCTTCAGAAAGATTTGTCACGATTATAAAATTTTAGGTAACGAAATTTAAGCTTACACGGAACCGTTAAAAATACTTCATTAAACGAGGATACTTACCGATAAAATTGGATATTTAGACGATTTTAATTCCATACGCTGAGTTGGAATATTCACACATTTAATTTGTGGAAATATTACTTGAGATATTATCGTTGGTATCCAAGACACCCTTACATTTAATAGCTAAATTAAAATTATTGATGGCTTTTAGCAAATAAGCACGCAAGAAAACTTCTGTATAAGTTCTACAGTAGCTGCAGTTTTGTTTCACTCATGGATCTTCACTTTTCACTTTTTCTCTGGAAATCCTAGAGAACTCATGGCACATTGTTTTCAAGGCAATTAAGATCGAACCGAGCTGTCATGTTATAGAGTTCAGTGGTCTAAAGCGATAAATGTGGAGACTAAAGCATAGACACTTTGATATTCTCTAAAGTATTTATTGCTTGCTGTTCCAAAGAGTACGCCTTCCGCACCTGATGAGCTGAAAGTCCAGAGTTTCGGGACGATTTCTTGCTGTGGGTGTTCTGTCTTGACACTGAAAGAATAACAATTGAATACACATTAAATTATTTTCAGCTTGTTCTGTAACAAGATATGCACCCTAAAGAAGTACCTTCTAATCACGAAATATGGTTATATAGTGAACAATGTCCAGAGGTATTACAATCGTGTCCCTCTATGGTCAGAAACTAATATACAGAGGTTGCAAAGTAGGTATACGGTTGTTAGTTGTACATTCCTGTATGTTACTTTGCTCTATCAGCTCGTTTTATAGTAATCGACAAACAATCGTCCTACCAAAGGTTCCGGATAAGAGCAGCATTGACAAAGGCACCACTGCATTATTCGTTCTCGACTTCGCGATTTCCGGAAAAGGTAGCAGCAAGTACTGCTCTTACACCTGCATTGAACTTGAAAAACAAACGGTTAATGGTGTGATTGTGGGAAACGCACACTTTGAGAAAATCGATTTTGAAAAAGCCTGCAAGTTCTCATACCCCCAACAAATTATTTTAATTATTGTAACAATCATAGTGTTAGATAAATCAAGAACGAATTAAGCAATAAGACATATTAATTCGCCAGAAGTGTGGCTTGTCACTCTTGCCCCAAGCCTTTCGTTTCTAAGAAATTTCCAGTGATTATTTACAACACTAGGAACGACCAATTTAAAACTATATTACAAGAATCTCTATATATCTAGCCAAACTGCTCATATCAGAATGTTCTATTCATGGAGATAAATCAAGAAATGTAACTGTATACCTACTTTGAATCGCCTGTATACCCTTTGCAGCTGGGTCCAAGCCAAAGCCAAGTGACCATGTGATATTTGGTTCGTGTTAACAGTAATATGTATACACATAGTTCTGTGATGTGTGTTTTATGTATACGAATATAATTCTAATTGTGCCAAGTGAAGGTTACAAAGCTCGGTAAATAGAAGAGATACATAGTAGGATTATTTTGTGTGATTGTTGTAGTGAATAGCAATGTTACTTTAAATATAAATGAATCGAATGTTATTGAAAACTCAACTACCATTAATACCAATGAGACTACTTTTATTCCTACCTGCTGTTTTACTTCTATTGAATTTATACGTTTCATATAAATATTCCACAAAACAACAAGACTTACCTGTTCATGCTGCTTCCCTTGATCTTCGCAGGCTCCAAATTTGACGCAGATCGTTGCCTAAGTTTTATTATTTTCTTTTCTTTTCTATGCTTCCTCGGACACTGGAGTACCACTCTCTAAGAGGCAGACTAACCACACCTCCCACCCTGAGCTCTGAGGGCTTCCTGGACCCTTTTAGATCCAATTCGGCCCTCTGGATACCTTGGGCTTTTTCAAAGCTCCCCTGGGCCCCTTTGAGGACCCCCGGGAGCCCTTTGAGCCCTCCAATCTCCCCTAGGGGAAAGCCAACACTGCTGAGGAGATCCTGGACAATGGGGGAGCCCAGGTCGGAGGGGGACGTGGGGTACATCCATGCCTTCCGCCCTCCTTCCCACCGAATCCCCCCTCCCCGTGGGAATGAGCCCCCCAGCGTTCCCGGACGCCGTAGTGATGGTGCAGCAGAAGAAGATCTAGGGATCAACCCTCCGTAGTAAGTGCCGAAAGGGACGAGAGAGGCCCATGCACACACACACTCACACACATACGCACACAGACACACACAAAAAAGAAATCCAAAAAGCTATGAGCTAAACTAAAGCGGGAATTGGGGGTTATCTACAATGGCCCTAGTTTGCTAGCTACTGTGACTCCGGCCGCCATACAGCAGCCAGAGATCACCCTTAATATCTATTGTGGTCTCTAGCCGCTCGAACGGCCGGAGACCACACTTAATTACTACAGTGATTCCGGCCGCCATACAGCAGCCAGATATCACTCTTAATCACTATTGTGGTCTCTAGCCGCTCGAACGGCCGGAGACCACCCTTAAAATCCCATACACTACCTCGGAAATAGCGGTAACACGGAAACCCTGTTGTATGTGGGGATAGTTTATCTGTAACAACATGTTTAGGCCCAGCCTCGTAGCCGTTCCCCCTTGTCTCTTGTTGCCTCTTGAAACTCAGATAATGGTGAATATGGGTGATTGTAGTGTCGACAGAATGGACGTCATGTTACAAACTACTTGAGTCATATCACAAATACTTTAAACTATCGTTGTTTTTATCTTAAACCTTTACCTAAAGTAACTTATAACTTACCTAAGCTGAACCTAACTATACTTTTCCCCTTATTTCACTCTAGATTTCCAGTCTGGAACCTCGCTTTCGAACTTATGAAAATAAATTGTAAACCTAACATTCTCAATAAATTCATGTAGATTTCCGATAATTTTCCACGGCCGTCTTATTATTGAGTTTCTTATAAAACCTAAATCTAAATTCTAAACTTAACATTTTTAATTAATTCATGTACATTTCCGATCATTTTTAACGACTGTCTTATTATTGAATTCCCTATAAAAATAAAATCTAAATTCTAAACCTAAAATTCTCAATATATACATATAGATATCTCATCAATTTCGACGGCCGTCATACTATTGAGTTTCATATAAAACCTAAATCTAAATTCCAAACTTTACATTACAATAAATTCATGTAGATTTCCGATAATTTTCGACGGCCGTCATACTATTGAGTTTCCTATAAAGCCTAAATCTAAATTCTAAACATAACATTCCTAATAAATTCATGTAGATTTCCGATAATTTTCGACGGCCGTCATACTATTGAGTTTCCTATAAAACCTAAATCTAAATTCTAAACCTAATATTCTCAATATATACATATAGATATCCCATCATTTTTTCGACGGCCGTCTTACTATTGAGTTTCCTATAAAACCTAAATCTAAATTCTAAACTTTACAATCTCGATAAATTCATGTAGATTTCCAATAATTTTCGACGGCCGTGTTACTAATGAATTTCTTTAAAACCTAAATCTAAATTCTAAACCTATCATTCTCAATATATCTATATAGATATCCCATCATTTTTTCGACGGCCGTCTTACTATTGAGTTTCCTATAAAACCTAAATCTAAATTCTAAATTTAACATTCCTAATAAATTCATGTAGATTTCCGATAATTTTCGACGGCCGTCATACTATTGAGTTTCCTATAAAGCCTAAATCTAAATTCTAAACATAACATTCCTAATAAATTCATGTAGATTTCCGATAATTTTCGACGGCCGTCATACTATTGAGTTTCCTATAAAACCTAAATCTAAATTCTAAACCTAATATTCTCAATATATACATATAGATATCCCATCATTTTTTCGACGGCCGTCTTACTATTGAGTTTCCTATAAAACCTAAATCTAAATTCTAAACTTTACAATCTCGATAAATTCATGTAGATTTCCAATAATTTTCGACGGCCGTGTTACTAATGAATTTCTTTAAAACCTAAATCTAAATTCTAAACCTATCATTCTCAATATATCTATATAGATATCCCATCATTTTTTCGACGGCCGTCTTACTATTGAGTTTCCTATAAAACCTAAATCTAAATTCTAAACTTTACAATCTCGATAAATTCATGTAGATTTCCAATAATTTTCGACGGCCGTGTTACTAATGATTTTCTTTAAAACCTAAATCTAAATTCTAAACCTATCATTCTCAATATATCTATATAGATATCCCATCATTTTTTCGACGGCCGTCTTACTATTGAGTTTCCTATAAAACCTAAATCTAAATTCTAAATTTAACATTCCTAATAAATTCATGTAGATTTCCGATAATTTTCGACGGCCGTCATACTATTGAGTTTCCTATAAAGCCTAAATCTAAATTCTAAACATAACATTCCTAATAAATTCATGTAGATTTCCGATAATTTTCGACGGCCGTCATACTATTGAGTTTCCTATAAAACCTAAATCTAAATTCTAAACCTAATATTCTCAATATATACATATAGATATCCCATCATTTTTTCGACGGCCGTCTTACTATTGAGTTTCCTATAAAACCTAAATCTAAATTCTAAACTTTACAATCTCGATAAATTCATGTAGATTTCCAATAATTTTCGACGGCCGTGTTACTAATGAATTTCTTTAAAACCTAAATCTAAATTCTAAACCTATCATTCTCAATATATCTATATAGATATCCCATCATTTTTTCGACGGCCGTCTTACTATTGAGTTTCCTATAAAACCTAAATCTAAATTCTAAATTTAACATTCCTAATAAATTCATGTAGATTTCCGATAATTTTCGACGGCCGTCATACTATTGAGTTTCCTATAAAGCCTAAATCTAAATTCTAAACATAACATTCCTAATAAATTCATGTAGATTTCCGATAATTTTCGACGGCCGTCATACTATTGAGTTTCCTATAAAACCTAAATCTAAATTCTAAACCTAATATTCTCAATATATACATATAGATATCCCATCATTTTTTCGACGGCCGTCTTACTATTGAGTTTCCTATAAAACCTAAATCTAAATTCTAAACTTTACAATCTCGATAAATTCATGTAGATTTCCAATAATTTTCGACGGCCGTGTTACTAATGAATTTCTTTAAAACCTAAATCTAAATTCTAAACCTATCATTCTCAATATATCTATATAGATATCCCATCATTTTTTCGACGGCCGTCTTACTATTGAGTTTCCTATAAAACCTAAATCTAAATTCTAAACTTTACAATCTCGATAAATTCATGTAGATTTCCAATAATTTTCGACGGCCGTGTTACTAATGAATTTCTTTAAAACCTAAATCTAAATTCTAAACCTATCATTCTCAATATATCTATATAGATATCCCATCATTTTTTCGACGGCCGTCTTACTATTGAGTTTCCTATAAAACCTAAATCTAAATTCTAAATTTAACATTCCTAATAAATTCATGTAGATTTCCGATAATTTTCGACGGCCGTCATACTATTGAGTTTCCTATAAAGCCTAGATCTAAATTCTAAACATAACATTCCTAATAAATTCATGTAGATTTCCGATAATTTTCGACGGCCGTCATACTATTGAGTTTCCTATAAAACCTAAATCTAAATTCTAAACCTAATATTCTCAATATATACATATAGATATCCCATCATTTTTTCGACGGCCGTCTTACTATTGAGTTTCCTATAAAACCTAAATCTAAATTCTAAACTTTACAATCTCGATAAATTCATGTAGATTTCCAATAATTTTCGACGGCCGTGTTACTAATGAATTTCTTTAAAACCTAAATCTAAATTCTAAACCTATCATTCTCAATATATCTATATAGATATCCCATCATTTTTTCGACGGCCGTCTTACTATTGAGTTTCCTATAAAACCTAAATCTAAATTCTAAACTTTACAATCTCGATAAATTCATGTAGATTTCCAATAATTTTCGACGGCCGTGTTACTAATGATTTTCTTTAAAACCTAAATCTAAATTCTAAACCTATCATTCTCAATATATCTATATAGATATCCCATCATTTTTTCGACGGCCGTCTTACTATTGAGTTTCCTATAAAACCTAAATCTAAATTCTAAATTTAACATTCCTAATAAATTCATGTAGATTTCCGATAATATTCCACGGCCGTCTTACAATTGCGTTTCCTATAATAGTACATAAATCTAAATTCTAAACTTAACATTCTTAATAAATTCATATAGATTTTCGTATCGATAGTTCACAAGCAATGCAGTTGTTCACCTAAAGGTATCTTGGAAGAGTTAACTGCAGGTGCCTGCCAATTATATGATAGAGTCAAATTGGAAAGTAATCAAAAAATAATCAATGAACGTTGCATAGGAGTAGTGATAAAGATATTTCCACAGTTAAACATGACTTGAGAGAAAATAGAAGAACCATGAACGACCCAAAGATGGATAAAGTTGAAGAAGACAAAAGAAAGCAAGGAAGGAACGTAGAAGCAGTCCAGTCTCCTCTTGAAAGGGTTTAAAACTGGAGGTAACGCCTGTCTCCTTGCAGTGTGGTTAGCACTGCGAAGGCAAAGGCCGTAGGATCGAATGTTTTATAAAGCATGGACGTTTCATCAATTCATGATTAGGGACCTTGATTTTTCGCAAACGCGATATCACCAAAAAATGTTAAATGTTGCCCAAAAGTGTTTGTGTATGTACAGTCGCATGTTCAAAACACACTTTTCATACATTCAATAGAGCAAAATAACGCGAATTTGGGACAAAATACGAATTGTGGCTTTTTTTCGGGAATATCAACATATTCTGGGCTTAAAAGACGAAAAATGTCGCGAAAGTACAACAGTCTTGTGTTTTAGGCTTGAAAAATAAAATGTACTATAATTATAAATGTATAACGTGCATGTTTTCCAAAATTTTAGTACACTCCTAACAAACTATGGTGCGTTGTACATGGATTAATTCCGAAAGTTATGCGAAACCATGTTTAAGGGGAAGTTTTCCATTATGTTTCACCTTTTGTGCGAACGTTGGGAATCATCGACCAAAGTCGCTGGGTTCGGACGGAAGATCAACGTCACTTGGGAGCAGTAACGCAGATATTTGTCACGCGTGAAACCTTTTGCTTTACCGAGCGAAGATTCGTGATTTTGGCGGACATCGAGTGCGCACTTATCGCCACCCTGCGGCCGTAAGATCGGTATTTGTCGCGTGAGAAACTTTTTACTTTACCTATCACAATGGCGCGGTTCTGACGGAGATCGGGTGTGCACCTACGGTCATTCGGAGCTGTTACATTGGTATTTGTCGCACGAAAAATAACGGGGGAGAAATACCTCAAAAACCGTTTCCAAACTGTCATGAACAGCATAAACAATGTGACCTACAAATTAATATACTTATTTAAAGCTAAATAAAATAAAAACGCTAATTTTGAAAAATGTAGGGCGAAAAAGTAAAAACAAAAATCGACAATTTTGGAAAAGAAATGTCACGTTTCTCGTTACATAAGTACATAAGTAATGTACAACCGTACTTCAGTAGAACAGGCGCTCTTTTGACAATCTTTTTTGTTGAAAGAAATGTTTTTAGTATCAAAAGTAGTTCATTTTCGATTAATTTTGGGGTAAGATTAAGCATTAATAACGTTTAACGTTTTATTTGTCATTTTAATACTGAGTGCAGCTTGATTGTTGAAAACGCGAATTCTGAGAAAAATAACATGAAAAGCAATAAAAACAACACCGGTTTTTCCATATTTTAAAATCCAAAAATCAAGGTTCCTATTCATGATCCATCCTATTCGTTGCGATTAGAAGATCAAAAGCAACAGAAAGTAATCGAAATAAAAATAAGAAAGGGAAGCATGTGGGGCCTATGATGACAGGGAAACACCAGGATGGTAGAAAATCAAATAGATGAGGGTAAGATACAGTGGCGGCGATTGGAGGGGGCACGGGGCAGTTGCCTTTACTTCCCCCTCTCTCTTATGGCCACTTAATGCTAAGCCTAATACTTAATGCTAACCAAAAAATAGTAAACTGTCCTTGTCCCCAAGTTTTGGCTCCGAATCGCCGCTACTGGTAAGATAACAAACAAGAACTATGGGCAAGAGGACAACGGATGGAAGAAATTATATGCTAAAGTATAAAGCTAAAGGAAAACCATTGGACAAATTTACCAATGAAATATGTGTAAGGAAACACAAGTACAAACACGAAAAAAAACTTAGAATTTAAAACAGAACTGAGACAGATATAGAAGTGACATTAGTGTTCGTGGTCCAGTGACTCATGTTCACATTCAGTATCCAATGGCTTTTGGATTCCTACGTCATTTGTCTGCTCTAGGTGTGAATCCAGAATAAGGCACGCATGTTGAGTTTGTGTCCCTATCTAGTTCATAAATTCATTCTCATTGTCGCGATTACCTTAGATAAGAAAAAGGCGACGAAAAATTATAATATGTCGTTTGTTCTACATACAATTATTTCTGTTTGTAATTGTATGAATGATAATCCTTATCCTTATTAGGAAGTAGCCTTCATATGTCATTATTCACCTTACCTAACCGTGTTATCTGACCCTAAATGTGCGTGCTTGTGTTTTTCTAATGTTGCAGAGAAGAAGATTAGAACACATTGTGTGGGAACCTATGGACCTTAGTAGCGGCTTAAAATTGATTTAGAGGCTTATTTTTTGCATTAATTTGCTCAATGCTTTTTACACGGGGTTTGCTGAAAAGCTTAGTTTGTTTCTTTAAGGGACATTCGCTCTATGTGAAAGTGCCTCTGCAATTTTTAAATGCAATGCTGTAACTTGTGATTGAACAATGTAAAATTGTAATTTGCATAAAAGTTCAATATTATTATTATTAAGTTAGAAGATAGAAGGTATTTTATATGTTGTTCGTTTATTTTAAATATTCTATTCACTTGTGTTTTCCATTGTGTCCCACCGTGACACGAGAAAAACAATTAATTTCTCCTATAACTGTTACATTTCCCCATCAACTCCACTAGAATACTAAAAGGCCAATTACTTTCTTTGCCTTAAATAATTTATTTTTCATCATTTGAAAATTCACAGGAATTAAAATAAATGTATTATTAATTGAAGAGGCAATGTTTCGTCGGTCTCACCCGTGACACAAAATTGATCTTATAGTTGCAAATCTGGGAATTTTAAGTATTTTAAGGGTAGTTATGTTTATTGAACAGTTTTAGTTTCATATTTCTTTGCACAGAAACTGAAAGAACAATGTTGCTTAACTATCAGAAGAATAGTTACTTTAATATGAAAAGTGTAGTCTTGTGTCCCACTCGTGACAACGGAATGCCCCTTTAGATATTTTTCATGCCTTTAGAACGTTAACAGCAACTAATGTGAAAAGTTGGCACATGGAAAGTTAATAGTAATTACATTACTTGCTAACATGTTCTAGAAATGTATCATTAAGTTAGAATGATTTGTGTCGTACATTTTGACTTAAAGTCCTAGATCTTGACTCAGCATACCATAATTTCCTAATCATAAGAAAGGGGAACAAAGCATGAAGAGAAGCTGTGCCTACGAGCTCATTCCCAGATTATGGTGAAAGTACAAGAAATTATTGTCAGTTAGTGTTGTGAGATAAATCTTTACTATTAAGGTTAGTTGTGTGTTATTAGTAGCTACGAAGTTTATAGTTAGTTGAGATGTTCTGAGATAATAGAGAATATAGTGTTACATGAGGTTTTGAATATTTGTATTTTGAGTAAATATTTATAGAGTTTGTGTTTGCCTGTGCTTTCTAGAAGATTTTGATATCTAAACTGTGATATGAAAGTGTAAATATAGCTTTTATGAATTCTGTGTGAGAGAAAACGCACGTGAATGCTATAGGGTGTCCCGTAAAATGTACACACGTTTTAACAGCAGATAACTCAAATAATTTTCTGACCTTTTCAGGTTTAATCAATTTACTTGAATCTAATTTGAAATAAATAGCCAGACTAAGCGATGAACAAAAGAAATTTATCCTAAAGTGCGACAGGAAGTTTGGAAATGCAGTTGAAGTGTATAGACACTTTAGGAGAGAATTTCAAGCAGACCAACCTACGTGACTTACATCACTCGAATTGAAGAAGAAAATGATCAGAATGTCAACAAGGAAAGTTCTGGAAAACCGCGGACATCGACGAGCCTCATAACGTATGAAAGCTTTGGTAACGAATCGCCAGAGTTCAAGAATATGTGTGCGGCATACATGTCTTTATAGCACTGGTATTGGAAGAGATACATTCCAAGAAGTCCATGCCCTCAGTGTAGATGATCCATACATGTCTTTATAGCACTGGTATTGGAAGAGATACATTCCAAGAAGTCCATGTCCTCAGTGTAGATGATCCATACATGTCTTTATAGCACTGGTATTGGAAGAGATACATTCCAAGAAGTCCATGCCCTCAGTGTAGATGATCCAGACCAGAGATTGCACTTTTGTGAGTGGTACTTGGGAAAATGTGTCTAAATTATGGATTGGACGAAGAGGATGAGAAGAATACCCTCTGCGTTCACCAGACCTCACATCACTAGACTTTTTGTTTGTGAATATATAAAGAATAAAGTTTATGGTACAAAATCGGAAACAGTCGACGAACTGAAGGCAGCGATTGAACGAGAATCCGCCCAAATACCGAGAGGAGTGATTCTTGATGTTCGAGATTCCATTACTTTGCATGTTTCCAGCAGGGCCTGGACCAGAACGATCATCAGTTTGATAACAGGCATTGAAAAGGAAAAATCATTCATGTCTGTAGATTCTCTTAAATTTTTAAAATAAACTTTACCTTAATGAACACTGACGTTGTAAACATTCAAGGTGAGTATACATTTTATTGAGACACCCTGTATACGTGGCAGATATAACGTGTGAAGGATTAAGTGATTTCCTGTACTGACATGTATATGTTCTGTGTGTCAGTGACTGTGATGATGGGAGTGGTTAGCCTAAAGCACTTTGAAGTTAGAGGTCCTAGGTTCGAATTCTGGATAAGGCATGAATGCGTCATTGTGTTTGTCCCCTCTATATTACCACTCGCTTCTGATGTCGCGATTAGCCTCAAGAAGTAAAAAGAGGATGCTAAATAACCAAAATGCAATGAATGCCAAAGAATGCTGCCACCTTTAGCTGGCTGTTCTGCTTGTGGACCATGAGTCACTGGAAGAATACTGGAAAAAATCTGGAAAAAAATGGAAAGGAGATCGAACTGCTTCCAGGCGACAGAGCGGTGTGGAGTGTAGAGGAGCGAGTCGTGCGTGTTTCCATGCAACCACTACATCCCCTGCAACCCTTCCCCTACACAACTAAGGAGGGGAAAAGGGACGGCCTCCCCCGCCTCTCACGAACACCGACAGAGGCGAGTATTCACCCACGCCTCCTGTACGCCATCACACCACCCCGATACCGAGACCAGGAGCCCCAAGGAGCCCATTCAGACAGGGCTCGGCAAAGGGTGGAAGTATGGAGTTTTCACCAACGACTGCTTTTTCAGCAAACCGCTGGTGCCTACGTACCTCCTGGCCTGGGTTACATCCCCCACGGACCATTCACCCCTCCGCAGTGCTGTTTCTTCCCCCTCTGAAACCCTCCCCCTTCCCGTGAGTCAACCCTTTAAAAGATGGACCCCAGTGTTTCCTCTAGCGCCGAAACTGGCCTTTTATCGAGGGAGGGGTTTCTTAGGCAACGAACTTTTTTTTGTGGAACCTGGAACAAATAATAACATCTATTTTAGTCGTTTATGAGATTGAAAAACAATGTAAATTAGCTAGTTCTTTATTTTGTTAATAATAATCACTTCAAGAGCTATAGCTCGTGGCTTGCGTATCCGTACAGTACAGAATATACATTGATTGCGTTGTCCGTCTTCCTGTTGAGGAATGTTGGAGCTGCAGTCGTCATTGACACGCACGCATGCTACTGACCTCCCGATGTAAACAGTTGACACGTAACATTTACGATAAACATGTCTTACCTTCTTGTATCCTCTGTTAATTCGTCACTAGAAAAAAGTACCAGCAAACTACAGCAGAAATGTATTTAATCTGCCTTTAAAAACTGAACTTTCATAAATAAATTATTTAACTTTTATGAAAATCCTCACTCATACGCAAACTATGTTTTAAAGATTTTCTGTTCATAACTAGAACGAGACATTGACTTACATTTTTATACAGGAAGAAGTTCCTGTCGACTAGGTGGAGAGAGCTTTACGGCTTTAGATCACACCACCCAAGTTCTCGGGTTCGAGTCCGGGTATGGGAATGGGTGATATTCTTCACCAGTTTAATCTAATCATCACTCGTCCTCATCGCAGCGATTAGCCAAAAGTGGCAGAAATGCGACACTAATTAGCAAAAATTCAAAGCAAAGCAAGATGTTCCCCAATATTCATCGCACGTTCCAGATATAAATGATGTGTCTTTCCCAACGTACAGGCAGCACTTCTACTCATATACAGCGTGTTCGACATAAAACTTTTACGCACCGGATGTATCGTACAGTACAGGCGTACCGGTTTTATGTGGGACACCCTGTACTAGCTAAAGCAAGCCTGGACAACCCGCCGTATGTGTGGAAGAGCGGAGCGAGCGGCGGTAGTGCAGCGTTGTAAGAGGAACGAAGAGAAGGGGATGAGCTAGGCAAGAGACTCCGTCGGTCGCGTCCGTGCAGTAGGAAACCCTTTTGTTTTATTCGTTGGTAACAGTACACCTTGGCATTCTACTTTATGGTAGAAAAACAGGAGGTGGTTTCGTGCGGTTTCTTCCGCACTATTTTTCTCTCTCTCAACGAAAGATGCTTCCCCACTCCTGCTCTACTGTTTGCTGGCCTCGAGGTGCAGGAGTTAAGCTCACGCTGCATGGAGCGCTCATTTGTCTCCACAAGAACAAGCGAGTTGCTCAAGCCTCAGTTAAAGCATTGGAAAGAGACGGTCAGTGGCGTGCCAAGGGTTTGCATGACCATTTGGGAGATCTGCTTAATTTAGCAGCCACTACTATATTTTACAACATTTCATTACCTACTTGTTGTATGAACGTTGGGTCAAAGAGAGATTATAACCACCATCAACCCCGCCTCCCTCCCCATGGCCACTCCTCTGAAAATAATAATCTAATGTAGCCTCCTCGATGGCGTAGTGGTAACGTCGTCGCCTTGTAATTAAGGGGTCCCGGATGCGATACCGGCTTGAAACACATAGTCATTCGGATCCCACTTTAAACTGTATGTCGAGTCTCGATTAGCCTACCTGTGCATAAAGTGGACTTAAGACAAAAACTGAAATTAATCGAACAATAATCTGATTTAGCAAAGTGTGAAATGGTTGACGCTTAATGTTTTTCGTTAAGACCGTCCTGGATCTCTAGCCTGCGATATGGTATTCCTTATTTTGAAGAAATGAAAATGGTTCAGAATTCCTTCTAAAGCGCTCAGCACTCAAGCTGATATTTGTGTAGCTTAATCCCTGCTGTATATACATATATCTGTGAGTGATAGAAAAATAAACTCACTGTGCCACGATATTATCGCATGTATCTAGACAACAACGCAAGCAAACCACACTAAGATGCTCTGAACGGAATTCTAAACCGATGTTTCTACATTTTTTAGTTTTTTAGGACAAGTTAAGGGGTGATTAGGTGGGCTCTTCTTCCCCCGTGTATGCATGTAAAGAACATGAACAGAAAAAAATCTATATTTTTCCCATTGACAGGTTTTTTTTCTTCTCTCGCTCTCCCCAAAACAATGTGACTTTATTTACTAAAATAAATCAATCAATTGACTACTAACTTACTTTAGAAAAGTGTACGCCCCTCACCTCTTACAAAAAGGAGCATTAGCCTGCAGCATGATTTCCTGAAACTTAACATTATCCGTATCCGCTTCCATCGTTTCACACACTTTTTAAACAGTTTTCATCCCCTTAAAATGGTATACAAGAGCACAGATGAATTAACTTAGAGTACCACAAATAGTAGAATAGGTTAGTTAACCCTGTTTTCAATCCTTTTGGAACAGAAGATAATGTTTGTAAACAATATAAACTTTGTGTTGAGTTATTAGCAAATAGGTTCTTTTTTGTAGCAGCACCTTGCGTCTTTCAAATTATTTTAGGGGGGTACAAGGGGTGCAACTCAGGTCCTGCGACACCGTCTAATGACGTAGTAAATACGTTTTTCACTTATAAATTGCTAAATATTTTCTCATTTGTGAAAAACTATGTCGCATGAAGTTGTGTAATGTAAATTTTGGAAATCACAAAAAAGCATTTATGTTACTCCCTTAATGGAGTTCGAATGACTAAAATATATAAGAAATATGAATTTTCAGATTTTGATTTGAGAGATCTGAAAGCTGGAACTCTATTAACTATCAAGTCAGCAGGCACAATATTATATTTTATGATGTAACGCGTTTTAAAAAACGTGAAAGATCTGAACCTACAGATTTATCTAAAGAGAGTGATTCAGCTGATATTATCTGTGGAGATATAGACTTGTATTGTATTACATTTGTTAGAGTTGGTTACTCTACACGAATATTGTCTTTCAATTGTTTACTTTCATTATTTAAATAATATAAATATCATCACAAAGGAAAACCTGTGCTGGAACGGTAACGAATACTCAAACTATAATGTTAATATTTCATCTTCATATACCTAACAGTTTCTGTGAAAAAGGAACATAAAATTTCGACAATGGGTCTTACATTGTCCAGATAGGCAATTGAAACACCCCATAAGGCAGCCTGAAATAACGTGATCTGCGCAAGCCTATGATGTTTACACAAAGATATTGAACATGTTCATACTAACCATGCTGTAAAATGAACAATTTTAGTAATTATAACAATGAAACTAAAGCAGTGGCAAGCTGAAAACTAATGCGGGAACGATTTTGAAGCGAAACCGATTCCTTCCTGTGGTGTGCTTAATAGCATCTGTGATGTTATCAAAGAGCGGCAGACAGAACATGGAATAAGTGGTACTCACCAGCCCTGTGTGAGTTTTCTGCTCCCAGGAGGCAGCACTTGGGAATCTGACTGTCGTTGTCGTCCCTGTGTCACTCTGTTGCCTCTGAAAAGGACAAAGTAAGAAGCAAATGAACCAAGTGCTGTAATGCTATTTATTCTCAGCTGAACCTAAATTCTACCAGTCAATAGCCCGTCTGGTTCGCTACACTTTTTCACACAAGGTGTAGTGCAAGTGTATCCCAAGTGTAGTGCAAATAGACGATAAGCTGTGTTCAAGTTCAGTAGAATCAACAAATGCCTGTCTGCTGCTTTCAACATTCATTCGACTATACACCACACCACCACCGCTCCAGAACGTAGTGCAAACGGTCGAGACACTAAATACACTACGTGACACCAAATCAACACGAAGTAAATGACTCGATGTCGCCCTTTGTAATCACCTAGACGCGTGAGTGCAAACAGTCAAAAAAGTGCAGCGAATAGAAGGGAATAATTAAGCCAGCGGCTTTACGTATTCAGACTGTCATGAACTAGGTAGAACACACACACGCTCTTACTAAAACGGACTAAAAAATCTAAATAATTTTGTACACAAGCAATCCATGAGTAATAATCACACGCCCCCCCTGTTATGTCTCAAATTAATAGGCCTTTGCTGATGTCTGGAGCGAACCGAGAACCTCTTAATGGCAAGTCTTGATTTGACAAACGTCTGACTTGTCTGGTTCCCGCCTCGCTTCCATACCTAGATCTCTCTCATTCAAAAATAATATGGTCTTTATTTTAAAATTCTAGACCACCATTTTTGCTGTCGAGGTCATCTTGCATCCTATGTAAGCGAGCATTCTTTTTGTGAGTGTCTGCATCAATTTCATCATGTCATCATATCATGACTCATCTTCGCGATTAACAAAAAGTGGCAGAGAAGCGAAGTAAAATAAACCCAATCAATCAATTAAAGCATTTGTCTGTCTTGAAAGTTTACCTGCTACTAACAGGCACTTCTCTTGGCAGGTGCTGTTGCTGGCTCCTTCGACGTCATAGCCTCGTTAGGAAGTTGAACTTAGCTCCATCATCCAGTACACATGGCTCGTTGAAGATGTCGTAGCCTGAGAAATAAAATGTAAGTTTCTGTACAAATCAAATCATTTTATTTCTTTGCAATAATAATAGCTACCTAAAATGTACAAAATACGTAATATTAGTTTGCCGACATCTGCAGGAGATATCTAAATGTGATTTCGAAGTTTTCGAAACCATGTGTTTTGTAGCGCCCTCCGTGGCGGAGTGGTTAGCACAGCATGCTACGATGTCAGAGGTCCCGGTTTCGAATCCCGGCCTGGGCAATGGGTGTTCCTTGCGAGGATACCTTCATCAATTTCATTGTATCATCACTCATCCTCATCTTTGCGGTTAGCCAAAATTGGCAGAGAAGAGAAGTAAAATAAACCAAATCAATCAATCAAGTCAAATCGAAAAATAACATTTTTTTATGTACACTTTGTATACTTGGACTATATTTTAATCAAGTAACATTCGTTTTTTCGATCAAGATTTATCAGTTTGCACGCATTTTCTCTTCTCTCTCTATATAAAAATGAATGTATATGTGAGTGTGTGTGTGTGTGTATATTTGTTTGTTCCGGCATAACTCTCGAACGCCTGGAGCGATTTCAACCAAACTTGATCCGCGTATCACTTGCAACCTGGAAATAAATACTGTGGGGGTAAGACACCCCTGGCACCCCTAGGGATTGGGTGGGAAGGGGTGACATGTAAAAATAATCGGGAACCACCGATATTAAATTATGCACAAACAGACATCCGTGACTCTATGCAATTCGCATAATGATAGTGTTTCTCGGGTTGTCTGACATTCAGGCTGTGTTGCGAATGGAATCCGTAGTTTTCGTGACACTCCCAATGCGGTTCATCGATTATCGGCATGGGGGTTGAGAGGGGGTGAAAAATAAAATGCCACAAATGACCTAGATTAGTGTCGAATCCATACTTTTCGGAGTCGCTAAGTTAAGTGGTGACATTTACGATCACATTTAAAATTATTTACATTACTTTAGTTACAATTCATTATTTTCCTGTCTAATACAAGATTTGGATAAATAAATACCCGGGAGACGCCGGGTAATCAGCTAGTATTAAATAAAAATGCCTGTGTTATAGTGGTTAGGGCATGGTGAAATATAACTAGGTGTCCTAGGTGCAGATCCCGTTTTCTGTGTTTGTTTCTGACATACACCAATTGTCCATCTTTGTCATGGATCTCTAGAGTCACCGCAGTGTTCATTCTTAATATTTCGAGTGTAAAGATTATCAAAAATTTATTTCTTTATGTTCAAAAAAGGTTAGTTGGAACTGTAAATTAGAAATCGAACTCTTTCACTGTGTCTTTACCAGGAATCGAATCCGGGATTCCTTGATTACAAAGTGACATGTTTTACTATTGCGTTATACCTTATTGTTGTATTTGAAATATTTACACATAGACCAAAAAATGTCATTTTAAATATGCGTGACTGAGAATTATAAAAAAGGAGGCCAATGAAAGATTTTGCAACAATACATGTTAAGAAGTGTTATTACAGAATTCAGTTGATACGTACTAACAGACAATCATTTGTAAGAAATTTCTGTTTGGCAAATATGTCAACAACTTTATAATAGTAATATTAAATTCAATACCATACTCAATTGTTTTAAATACTGTAGTGTGTAGAGTAATATAAAATCTGACTTGAAAGTTAAAGCAATATGGAGAAGGACAAATAACAAATACTGCAATGATTTTTGTCAATCTGTGTAAAAGGAGTTTCTTATACTACAAGAACCACAATTCTCACAAGAAACGAAAATTTTAGAACTGGTAAAGATTGTCCGTTGTAATTTCGGTTAATGCACACTAACCTATTTAATGAGTAATGGAATTCATTATTCTGTTTCTGTAGACGAATTTACCACTCACCTCCTTATGATAACAAAATAACATTCCTGATGATAATTAAATTTTGAAATCTTAACATTTTGTGAGAGAGCAAATGCTCGAAGCGGGGTGGGGGACATGTAGGGGATACTATCCCCTCAGTTAAGAATATTTTCGTAAAGCATTCCCCAGATGGATAATATGCATGGGCATCCCCCACCTACTCCATTGTCCCAATGTTGCTCATACAACCATCTTCCCCTTCCCCTACATCAAGTATTAATTTCAACTTCGAGCACTGGAGCGAGTAAAAACATACATGTGCTATTTATATTATTATGTAAGCACTAATTACCTTTTGTTCTTTGAACCGCATTTCAATATAGACTCAGCTTTTAATAGCGTTCTAGTATGATCATTTCCATGGGATACAAGTATTGTTGGCTTCCAAGAATAATAGAATTCACATATTCAAAAGAGGACTCACTTGTACATTGTCGTAACAACAATGCAATTATAAGATTACCAAACGTCTTGATTTAATAGCCTTAAAACACATTTTATGCAAACGTTTTTTGGTTTCAACGGTAGGACCGCAAAAGTGGTCGCGTTTTAGTGATTTTGAACAACACCTCCATGTGAATTTTCGAGGATTAGGTTCACCCGATCCCAATTGACGTCATCAGATGGTATGCATTTTGAGTATACACCCAGGCAACTCAATCTTATGTAATTCTAATAATCTTGCTAAGAACAAAAAATTAATGTTCTTGGTACCCCGTGCGTTACCACAAGTTAACCAACTACGAGTAGTGCGTCACAATCTGCATGACGTCAAATCTCAGGAAATCTCAGTTACAACAGTTTGAACTTTAAATGTTTGAATATGCAGCACGTAACAAGGTACTGCAGAAAATGTAATACAAAAATAATAATTTACAGCATCGCTGTATGAGTTAGGTTCATGGGCTCGCCCACATTAGCAGGGCAGATCCTATCAATTGTCTATGATTTTGGGACAAGGAGATAGCAAGTTGGATGTGCTAACCGAACAAATCTGACATGCCTAACCTACTTACGCATGTAAGCTTATCTAATAGCAGAAATAAGCATGTAGTTAGGTAGGTTAGGTTTAGTGTTGTTAGCGTAGTTTGCTGAGCAGACAATAAATACATAAGGTCATAACATCACTATTGACTGTATATTTCACAAGTTGCTAAAGCTGTTTCCAGCCACTAGTGATTTTGGGACTGTTAGTTTCGTTTCCTACTCGTTTGATGGCGCTAGTCACTTTCTTGACGAAAATGTGATGTGACAACTTCCGCATCCGCCTAATGATTGTCGGCTTTTCAGGTATCCTCATATATATTACACTGTTCAACAACAATTGTTGTTAGGTAGTCATTGTATTCTGGAAATACCTATAGACTCCTGTGCAATTTTCAGTGTTCTTAAATGTGGATATAGTGTGGGGAAATGGCAGTTTGTGTAGGTCTAATATTTGTCTGAATGGAGAAGAAAGCAGTGAGATTGTGTGTTGTGTCGTCAGTACTGCATATGTGAGGAAGTGTCATTTCCTTCACAAGAAACAGCATAAAGTACCATTCATTAAAAATAACAACTAGCTTTCCTATTTTGTTATAAAATCAAGGTACAATATAAACCTACGCACTGCACTTGTTTGCAACATTTATGCCAGCAATCAAAGAGATTAGATTAGTGCGAAGAGCACTCAATGCCCTTTGCAGTGTCCATGATTTGGAAAGGGTCCACTGACCACACATGAAATTGCCCCTCCCCCGATTAACTGAGATTATAGATTCACAATTACGAAGATAGAATGTATTTGATGAGAACGTATCTCAATCGACTAGTGTAGAGATAAAATGTTTACATCCTTCTTCAACTTTGTAGCATGGGTGAACACAGAAGCTCTCGGAATTAGAGGCTTGAAGAGTATAGAATGTCCATTGCCTCCTCTAAGGCTTTTGGAAGCAACGCTTCTCCATGCGTCAATTCCAATTGGACATATATGTGTGTATTTTCCATGAAGAAATCTTAGAATATGTAATATGTACTTTAAGTCATCGAGGGGCAGCTAAAAATATTTGTATTCTTAATTGGCATGCAACTAGGGAAGTATATCAAATAGTTTTAAGAATTTTTGTTTACAGTTTTTGGAGAATAATCATGTAGTTACAATGATATTTTGGGATGGAGATGATACCATGTTATGGAAATTTTCTATCCTAAAATCCACTTCCTTTACATCCATTTTGAATTCATGTTACTATCAATGAGATATGTGTGAAATATTGTATTACGTAACTGGCAAAATTTCGTGATAAGATTAAGGTGAAAACTGGTTAAAATTGAAGCCAGATGCATTGGTTATTATATTATCTGTTCAATATTAAATGGCATAAAAGGAGATTTTTTTCAAATTCCTTAATAAAATTTAACTGATTATTTCAAAATAATGTTTGATTTTACTTGTATCTATGACAAATTTTCGTAACATTTTTTTAATACAGGGTGGGCACAAACTCACTTTCCCCAATAAATGAAGAAATATTTGTTTTGGAAAAAGCGACTTTGTGCCCACCTTGTATATTTTTATATATCCAAATTATGGTGACAACTCATACACTGTATACCCTGAGGTGGCCCTTGTGGCAAGAGGATAATTGCCCCCTGGGCATCACTTCCTGCTAAGTTTTTGGCCCTTTTGAAGTGTTTAACAATTATTAGGAAAATGATCTACCATGCCACAGTAAAGCTAAAAATCGAAATTAACCTGTAGCACGTAATAGGTGTGGAAAATTTAGCTTAGCTCTTAGTTGAATATGAAGTGGCTTGAGACCTCCTTGGAAATATTTGGTGAGAAGTTACATTTTTAATACAACATGTAAAACAAATATTAGTGGTAAAAGTTCATAAATTTCCAAGTTTGATTGTTTATTGTGAAGCAATAAGGACCGACTGGCTGAGCAACTGAACCTTCTTACTAGGACTACTAACTGTAGACAATTTGCACTCTATAAGTTTACGACAAATGGCGTAGCTATAAAGGTAAGATATGAGGAATGTTGGGGATTTATCTTTAAAACTAACCACGTTTATTCTTTCTTTATATATATATTTTTATTTGCATATAGCTTCAATTGTATATTTGTGTATATCAAATGCCTTAAGAAACCTGCACTCCCATTGGTAAATTCATTCTGAGCGAGGTGTCTTGTTACGCCATATCTTTGCACTCTGCAGTTTCAGTGTTCGTGTAGAAAAGCCACTTGGGCAACAGCCGGAAGCCGTCGCGGACAATTATGGATACCGTAAGCTTAACGTGGCTACGTTTCATTAGTGGCGCGTTATTGTAACACCAGCTGCAAACCTCATGTAAACAGTTTCCTTAGGCAGGAGTGCAGGGAAGTGTAATTAAGTGTTATGTGTATATACATTATAATACATGGTTATAGTTATCAGTGTGTGTGCCTGTATTTTCTTTGCAACTCCCAAGAAGATTGTGGTGAACTTACCCTATAGTTATATAATCCATTACAGAGGGATGTAAGTTGTAACCTACAAATACCCTTACATTTAAATCCTACCGGCCCGGATCATCATTCATTTTTGGTCCTCTACGGGTCAGGTTCCAATGTCATTTTGGTCCTACCGGGCAGGATTCACAGTCAAGGATTTTTTCCTATTGATGGCCATCTTCGAACAAATAAATTAATGTGGCGTTTCGGAGGGAAGCCACTTGTCAAGTTGCCCGGGTTCCTGTGGCTGAGTCAGTACGACCCTGCTCATTATCGCAGAATTGTCTTATGATGTTACTGGGACCCCACTCGACCACCTCCCAACATTACAAGAACAATTAAGGAGTCGTGAAGTTATTCTTCGTACGCATTGACTCGTACAATACAGCTAACTCTATTATCTAAGTTCACCGACAAGAAAAAAGAAAGATCAGATCTTTCAATTTAATTCTCACCTCAAAGAATTTCGTGTTTGAATTGCGTTTTGTTGTTCTATATGGTAAATAGAATATTTTTATAAGCAAATAAGTTGTATTATATAACAGTATCTCTTGAATTTCTGGAATTGAAGACTAAAATTGGTAAACGCTGTAAGTGCCACAATAATTCATACACCGTTTTCCACGTTAAACTGTGAAATGTGCCATGCTTTATAATGTGGTAAACGTGAAATGTGGCTGGTAGCCCTCCAAGTGTAAAGAGGTCACTAGTGTGCACGTTCTTACGGGCTGATGTGCGGAACGATGCGATTTCCAAACACTTTCGCTTTTCGCACTTACAACGTTTACCACTTTTAGTCCTCATTTATATAAAATTTCAGAAGCACAGAGAGCATTTCAGGGCCCTCCGGGTGGGCATTGCGGGGACGGCCGCTGGACGTTTTCATCTGACCCTACTCTGGGCAAGATCAATTCAATCTTTATCACTTACCAATATACTTCAGGTACACTTCAATTTCAATTGCCTTCCAATGACAAGCAGTCGCTTGTTTTTTGGTCCAATGCACACCTTGAACTTCATCTTGCAAGACAAAATGGTAGTTTACACCTCGTAACGATCGTAATGTGGCCACTTCTCAAGGTACACTTTGTTATAAAATAATGTAGTGCACATGTTCTTAACGTGTTCTGTAAACTTATCCATAAAATCTTTTACTCATGTTATCGAGTAAATAACGGTTCAATGGTTTATGAGCAACTTCCTCCATTAAATTGCTAGTGAAAATATTTTCTAAATTACCATGAAGTGCTTCTGTTCCAAAACACTGTTTTTACAAAGCAAAGCACCGGTAACACTCATGCTGTAGTTTACATACAGATAATCACGGTAGGAACTAAAAAATGATTTATATTTTGTGGTTTTAATTGATCTAGTTTTGCACCATTGAACATTTGTTTCACATTTTGGTGTATGACGCTCACATATACAGTATGTTTGTGCTAGTTGCTTTGATAAAATATATTTTACTCGACTCGGCGAATTTCGAAAACCCATCGTGCAATATTTTTCTTGAAAGGTTCGTATACTTCTCGTACATTCTCAAGCATTTTTTTCTCTGTTTAAGTATTTGTATTCCATCTTATTTGGCACTTTAATCTTTAATTCCTGGGAGCTATTTGCTAATATCTTGCTCCTGACAACGGCTGCACTGTCTGAATAATATCTGCACTAAAGAAGTCACCCCTTTGGTGTTTGCAGAGCAGAGAATTCCTTCCTATCTTTTCCACCATGTACTTTGATGCCACCAACTCAGCCATTATTTTCATTATTCCTGCTTGAAGGCAGTATGGAAAAAAATTATATTTCTCACTCATAATGCTAGTGTTCTAAAACTTTTCCTTTAGTTCAATTAGCATATCCTTCCCAGCGAGATGATAATCAGATTCACCTCTTCTTGAATCATCTTCATCGTCTGAACACATGGACCTGAGACCTTCTTGAATGATTGTGTCAAAACTAGTTAAAACCTTTCTAAACTTTTCCATTCTGTATCTTCCACTATAAGATAATTTCCTCGGTTGAATAGGTGAATCCCCAATCCATTACAGACCCTTATTCAATCTCAGAAACGCGGAATCACATGGCGAGAAGTTAATATTTCTACAGACTTCACCACATTTACTTCCCAACGTTGAAATTTGCTCACAAGGTTCATCAGAAGATTCACTGTTTTCGAGAGAAGGAACTTGGTGAATTCCTGAAGGTTCTTGTGAAGATTATTTTTGTGATTTTCATTAATTACTGTAACATGCGCTGTTTCAACTTTATCTTCCCATAATATAAGTCCTTCTGAGTTTATTTTCTCAAAGGATCAGATTTCACGTGTAAAACCGCAACGTATTTTTCTAATACGTTATACACAATTTCTTAACTTTAACCACAGATAGTAAATTTGCCCTACAATCATCGTACATAACGATCACAATCCACAAACACTTTGCAATTAGCTTAGATGGACACTGGAAGGGCCTGAGCATTTTTCTGCGTAGATGCGTTCAGGGCTTTATCTAGAATTTCCCATCTGAAGCTGGAGTTGGTATGTAGAGGGAGATTATTTCCATAACATCTTTGGCTGTTATGCATTTGAAGCTTCGAAACGAGTCACAACTCCCGAAGCAGCCAATCAACTAAGCGAGCCGCTGACGTCATCTCAACCCAGAGCATATCGCTAAGCCCCTTGCTCAGGCTCTACACGCCCACTAGGCTCGCTAGACAGACTCGATCAGTCCGCTGGAGATGTTCCGAAAGTAATTCGACTCTACTAGGTTGTGGGGAATGTAAGGGTATTGAAATTATTTATATTCAATAATACGGTATATTAATTTCTCTCTCTCTCTCTCTCTCTCTCTCTCTCTCTCTCACACACACACACACACGCACACACACACACACACACACACACACCACACACACTTTCTATCTCTCTCACACACACACACTTTCTCTCTCTCTCTCTCTCTCTCTCCCGATCGCTCCTTTATTTCTCTTTCCTCACTCCTTTTATGTTTATCTTCTGAATTTCACCTCCACGGAGGTGCCCACTTTGAGCAAGACATGTAATGTTCTTTAATTGTATTGTTCATTGATTACATTCACATGAAAATGAATGAAGTATTATTTCTTGCACACAAATGTGAATGTTAGCAACATTTGTACCTTGTTGGATAGCTGATGACACAAGGAAGTAATTTAAGTAATTTGTACACTTCGTGTCATACCATTTTTGTTATTAATATGTTGCCAAGTAAACTAAAAGTGCATTTTTTATCACCACTTGTAAGTTTAGATCCACCCGTTACTTACATGTGATTGTTATTTGGGACAAACTTTTCTTCAACGAACCACTTATTTGTTAGTTATCAGAAAACACTGAAATATGTGCCATACAATGAGCTGTTTTTTCTCAATTCGCATTTTTATGTGGAAAATTGTCATTTAAAAAAAATAGAAATTCGATTATCTCGAAAACTACTAATTTTCGGACGGGGTATCATATGGTCAAACTTATTGAAAATTGCTTCTACTTTAACACCTTTCAGGGAATACATCTAATTACAGGTCACCCTGTATAATTGCACTGTTGTGCACAGGACACATCCAGATGGATTGCGAAGTTTTCAAAGATATGCATTGGATTTAAATTGCTATTTTTCCTATGTAAGTGTGACGTGACACATTTTTTAACCTGACTTTTGGATTCAGTGGTTTGGAATACCTATCACCGTAACTTCTACAGAGCAAAAGTTAAAATTTCTTAGCGAGTGTTATTTTTTCAAGAACACACATGCATATTTCTAATGATAACATATACTATGCGAATTTTAGTATATTTTTGTGTTTACTGATAATTTGCTACACATTTAATTACAATACGAGCAATACTTACTTTCGTTTTGTTCTTCATTAAATTTTGGTTTTGAGAATTGTAAATAGCCAAACAATTCTGCAAGTATTCAAGATCAATACTTAAACACAGCAACTTTCTCTTTGCAATTTTTGTAGATAAGCTCTACGGAAACAACTATCACGTGGGCATTGTTGTACTGTTGTATTGTCGTAAGTCATCAATGTAAATGTTCTGGTGCACGGATGACTAACCAATATTGCATTTTTGATTAGTGAGTTACCAAATAAGAAAGGCATTGTGCTGAGATGCACAAAAAAATAATTAATACTGCACGTTATAAATGGTAGTCTCCGCTAAGTCAAAAACCCTCATGGTTCTATCAGATTAAACTACCAAAAGAAACAATATCTTCATAATGCGAATTCGATGCGGCATGTTCGTTTCAACACTCACTTGGCGAGGTTTGATTGATTGATTGAATTGGTGTTTTTAAGTCCACTTTATGCACAGTAAGGCTAATCGGGACTGGACCTACAGTTTAAAGTGGGATCCGAACCACTATGTGCCTCCACCGGGTATCAAACCCGGGACCCCTTGATTACAAGGCGGCGATGATACCACTGCGCCATCGGAGAGGCCCTCACTTGGCGAGGTTAGGACTAACCACCTTATATTTAATTGTGGAGAATAATATCAAACAATATCCCATCTGTTCTGTTGGAGATATTGTTCGCTCGAGAGGGATACAGGGAGGGAGAAATATTTCCAGGTGGTTCTTCTTCAGTGGCTCTAGCTGACATGATGCTATTGTTCCTCTGTTTTCTCTCACATATTTTCTTCCCTTGCTTCTTTATCTCCTTCTAACTTTTTATCTATCTTTCTTCCTCCTTGTTCTATTGTCTTCTTTCTTCGTGTTCATCTTTCTTTCACTTTATTTTATCTCCCTTCGTTTTACTGCATCTTTCTTTCTTCTATATCCCTTTCTGTTTATTTCGTCCTCTTTCTTTTTTCGTCTCTTCTCTATTTCTTCTTTAATTTAATTATTCTTGTTTCTCGATATCTGCCACTTTTTTACGTCTGTCTCTTATTCTTTCTGCTATTCTCCCTCTTTCTATATCCCTCTGTTCTTTATGGCCGTGTTTAGTTGTAAATGACTATGCTATTTGAGCGTCCTTGGTCATATCTGTATATAACGCATGTGGACTATGCTGGAACTTATTCGTGTGGATTCAGTTTCTTATTTCCAGGTTACGTGCGAGAGGCATTTCAAAAAGTAATGTCAATTATTTTTCCCCGAACACATAATAATTGCACTGTACATATTCATGCTGTGCATCTCTTCTCAACATACTCATCATTCTTTTGGAACACATTTTGTTCAGAAGAACAAGATTTTAGATTCCCCTGCATTCAAATCCGTCGTCTGGGAATCGAATCAGTTAGTCTTGTTGCTTTTAACCCTTCGCTTTTCTCAGGCTTCCAATATTCTCTCGTAGGACATCCTGGATTTTCAGTGACTATTCATTACACTGCTCTTGGCCAACTGTCCGGAAATTCCATGACAAGAACCCTGATCGGAAACGGCGGTTTTCTGGACTGAGGCACAGTCACACGATAGGCACGGTCAACCATTTGATCTTTATGTCTCGCACTTTTCTCCAGAGGGCTGCATATCGGTCAGAATCGCTTACTAGGTCCGCCTGGCTGGTCGGGCGGGCGAGTAAAACTATAGACCTGAGTTTTGACCTGTCAAGCATCGCAAGCCCAAGGGTAACTGGAAGGCCTTGCAAGACGAAGCTCGCTTATCTTCAGCAAACGCTCATTCCGGTTTTGCACCGTCTCCAGATACGTGAGTCATGCAGTCACTGTTGCCGACTTTTAGATTCTAAACTGTTCTAGGAGCACATAAAATGTTCATCACTTTTATTCCTTGGTAGAAAACATTTGTATCACTCACACCCAGTGGCGGCGTTTGGGTTCCAAAACTAAGGGGTCAAGGTGCAAAAGTGGGGGGGGGAGGGCAAGGACAGTTTAATTTCCCTTCATACATGAGGTTAGCGTGGTGCAAAAGTGTCAAAAAATCGGGAAGGGGGAGGCTACTGCACTCTCTCGGCCCCGCCCCTAATTGCCGCCACTGCTGACACCTGTAAAGGAGTACGAACTATAAGTTTGGCAAAAAGAGCTATCGTAAATATTTTGGAACTTTGTGTTACTGGTGGTTGTTCTACATTATATTTTTTTGTGGGCGGGGGCTCCCCTATGGCGCAGTGGTAGTGTCGTCGCCTTGTCATCAAGGGGTCCCGGGTTCGATACCCGGTGGAGGCACATGGTGGTTCGGATCCCACTTTAAACTATAGGTCCAGTCCCGATTAGCCTTATTGTGCATAAATTGACCAAATAAATGAATGAATCAATCTAACAGATTATCTTTCTGGTGTAATTTTGCCAATTCAATATCCGAATTAGTTGCTCAAGATCCCCCACCCCCCTGAACACTAAGGCACGATGGTCCATAAAATGGAACATGAAATCAGAATTTGCATTATAGAAGGTTTTTGAATATTGTCATCTCTTTCAACAAATCGTCGTTCGCTCATGTTGTTTCCATGATATGAAAAACTCAATATGCTGACCAACGCAGAAATTTATTTTATTTTAAAACATAAACTAAACGTAACGTTTCAATCTTCTAGCAAGGTTCTTCAAACTCTGTACCCAGTACAAAAAATATTATTAATAAAAGGTAAAGGTAAAGTGTTCCCCTGTGCATAGCACCACGCCATGAAGGCGTATAGGGGGTGTGGGGGTAACGCCCCACACTTTCTTGATCCGGTCGTGAGTGGGGGTGATGTGATCAGCATCACGCCCCTGACCGCCTTTACCCCCCAGGGTTTCCCCCAGGTACCCATGTTATTCGACGCTGGGTGGGCGCCGGGGCCGCTTTCACCGTTAGAAAAGTTCCCGGATTTAAATAATAATAATAATAGTATTATTAATACTATTATTATTATTATTTATTATCTCCATAGGGTTACAATTAAGCCATACAACATTTCATTTTGAACAAAATTAATACAAATAATGACTTGCTAGTTATCTAGTTCTACAAACCGCATTGATAGTAATACGATGCAAAATATAATTATTGTTAGCTTGTATCTTCATACGGGTGCAAATAGCAGGCAATGCTACTTACACATTTCAACAAACGAACAACGTAAAAATGAAACCGAGAGAAGATTTATGATTTCAAGACCAGAAAAGTGACGTAAAATGAACAAGACACACAAACCGTAAAATGAACAAGACACACAAACCTATTTCAAGACCTTCGAAACAAATTTGGAAAATATGTGGTAGTTGGTTTGACATAATAATGAAACTAATTTGAGAAGTTACAAAAATCTTAGCAACATATCTCGAGGCCCTGGGTGAGATTAGAAACCAAGGCTCCATCCGTTCTTTAAGTTTGAAATATCAATGTGAATCGATATACAGTCATCAAGGAAACGTCAGCAAATTATTATATTTATATAATAGCCTATAATAGTAATAATTAATTTCTGACGAAAATTATATTTAATAGTACGCGACAGAGAAATTTACACTTGGCAGAGCTGCATTAACACGCTGCTGGAATTTTCAATAACCAAGGCAGTAGTAATAGTACGTTTGTTAAGATGTTGTTTAGAAAGTGTAAGGCAACTGAAATATCCTTAAATAAGAACCTTTAAATATAACCTATATATTATTTAATGAGTTGTTCTTTGTCTCCTCATTTCAAAATTTGTAGGATGTGAATGTCACAAACCATGGCTTAAGTAGAAAATATCGAAGGACGCACATAAAATGTCTGTGCTTGATAGAGCGGGGGGAAGGGGCTGCGCTAAACCACAATCCTGTCTAGGGGCCCAAAGTATCTACCTTCAAGATCTTGGACACAATCGGTTTCAACATCATCAAATCTTAAAACGATAGTCATTTGCACCATAAGTGTGAAATCTTTGGTGTAATCAATTGATGCAGCTAATTTGACTTTTTTAATTAGCAATTTTGACTTAGTTGCACATTAATTGTACCAGTTTACTTTGAATTTTAGGGCTTAGATGATAATAATTATTGTGAATCTCATTTTGTTGTTACGTCTTAATGTTCTTGTAATATTAAATATTTGACGAAGTGGCGTAACAAAATCGTCAAGTACGCGTCCGCAAGATACAAATTTTTGTCCCTCAAGTACAGTCAGATTCTTCCAGGAAATGTATGTAATTAGAATGGCTGGTTGTGGCTACACTTATATTAATAATTATACAAATCGATGCTCTACCTCTGAATTTTCACATATTGCAACTTACAACATATCTTTCTTTGACATTTATGTATTCAAAAGAAAAAAATACAAAATACGTACTTATCCCCTTCCCCGCCCTTCTTGACAACTGGGTGGATAAAAATAAAGTTCTTTTATAATTTTTTTATATTTTTTATTTAAATCGATCTTTTCTTTGGCATCGTACACATAGACATATTTTTTAAATAGAAAGGCTTTTTCTGATAAACGGCCCTGTATAATATTTGAACAGTTTCATTAAAGCAAATAACAAATTACATGTAAATATGCATTTCTCTGTTTCTGGAACTGAACATAATGAACCTAATATGAAAATGTTTGTTAAGTGTGTTAATGAAACTATTAAAATTTCAGTAACTTTTCTTACAGTGAAAATATACATTCTGGATGTACTTTATAATTTTAACTTAAAATAATATTTACAGTCTTTGTAGCCGAATTTTAGAGGTTTTAATGATAGTTAGTGTTGAGTTTCGGGTTCTTTCAGTTCTTCAATTACACAAGAAATGGAGTCAGGAATAAAACAGTATTAGCAACACGAACGTAAATGTATAATTTAGGAACACAGTAACATAATCAGCACAATAACTTACATTGTGATATGAAGATACAAAGTTGCGTCGCACAGGACGGCTATATCATATTGGACATGTTTTACAGGAAGGACGCACAGACTAAACACCAACAACATTTAATAATCAGGTCTGGCGTTCGAGTTCAATCAGCATACGACACTCTCCCCCCCTTAGGTTGAAGAGACTCCAGTTTCATGTTGTTTGCCCATATCGGTCAGGCGGTCGTCTAGGTCTTTGTGATCTCCTAACCGGTTGATTATCGCAGGCCGCATTCGGAGGCACCACTGGATCCTGATAAGCAGGCACTGGGAGATAATCTTCCTCTCCAACAAGCACTGGGTTTTTTCGGACAAGGATGTCTTTTCCGACCTTGTCGGGATACTTCTTGATCTTCGAGAGATGAACAACAATCGTGTCATTGTCCACAATCACCTTCGCCATCTTCCGGCCCATCAATTTAACAATTTCTCCGAATTTGTATTTGGATCCACGGCTGAATTGTTTCTTGCGTTGTTCAACAAGCACCTTTTCCCCCGGCATAAACGGAACGGGACTAATAGGCTGATTGTCGAAACCATTTGGTGCGTCAAAAGCGGAAATGTCCGTTCTTGGCCGAAACTTGAGCAAACGTTCTGCTGGACTACATCCGTGCACTGGAGTATTCCTTAATCTGCCTAAAAGCTCAAGAACGAACTTGTCCATCTCTCTCAACGTGATGTATGAACGATTCGAAAAGTTCTTTTGTAGTAAGTTCTTCACCACCCCAACATTCCTTTCAGCTAGACCATTTGATTGAGGGGTGTACGGAGCTGAGTGAAGAAGCTTGATGTTCTTCTTTGAGCAATAAGAATTGAAGTCTGAAGATGCAAATGGTTGGCCATTATCTGTAACATAGGTTTTCGGATATCCAAAGCATGAGGAAAATTCCTCTAAGTAACCAATCATGGTGTCAAATCGCATATTCTTCACTCTCCACACAGATATCCAATGAGAGTAAGCGTCAACTAGCAACAAGAAATCCATGTCTGAGAAATGGAAGAAATCAAGATGAACACGCTCAAAAGGCTGCGATGCAATAGGCCACGTTCCGAATGCGGTACCTGGTACATTGGGCCTGTTATTGTATCGCAAACATGTGTCACACGAAGATGTAACCCTTTCAATATCTTCATTCATCGTGTTCCAGAAGAACGATGAACGAGCTATTTCCTTCATTTTGCATGTTCCCTGGTGGAATTTGTGTAACAGAGACAGGACACTTTGTATACAAGATTCAGGTACAACTAGTCTTTCGCCCACGAAAATACATCCCTTCTGTATGTGGACATCATATCGCCTGTCGAATATTTTCCTGATAGGATGACTTTTTGTTCTCCCTATGGATTGTGGCCATCTCCTTTGAACATATTCGAAGACTTTAGAAAGCTCAGGATCACGTTGTGATTCCAGCGAAATGCGCGTCAACATCGAAGATTCAATAAGATTAAGGACAACTGGCTCAGCTGTCAACTGACATGCGAAATCATCATGATAATCATGAACTGGATCATCTGCAACACAAATTCTAGATAGAGCATCAGCCAACTCAACATGCGGCGTGTAAACAGTTTTGAAGTCATATTCTTCCAATACTAACTTCCATCTGTTGATTCTGCTGATGGCTAAAGCAGGCAAGTTACTTCAAGGATCCAACAGGTGAGATAAAGGTTTCGAGTCGGTGAACGCGACAAAATGTCGTCCAATAAGATACTTGTGAAAGTATTTGACTCCACGGACTAATGCAAGTGATTCCCTTTCCAATTGAGTGTAGTTCCTTTCCGCAGCGGATAAAGTACCGGCCATACACATGATAGGCTTTAGGACTCCGTTTATCTTGTGCATTATGGCTGCTCCCGTAGCGGTAGGAGATGCATCCGACATGAGGTATAAGTCTTTGTTAGGATCATATACAGTGCGTACTAAGTCCTTAGACAGCAGATTCTTGACATCCTGTAATTCGTTCTGATGATCATCTGTCCATGACCAGCGTACCCCATTCTTTAACAAATCATACAAATTGGCAACACAGTCAGCTAGGTTTGGCAAGTACGAAGCGTAATACGTGACCATACCGAGAAATGACTTCAATTCGCCAACATTAGTGGGCGGCTTACATTGAATTATTTTATCAATGTTTTCTTTCAGAGGACGAATTCCCTCCTGTGAAAGAGAATGGCCCAGATACTTCACATTTTGCACAAAGAACACAGACTTTTGTTCATTTATGCGGACGCCATAATCGGAGAAAAGATTCAGCACCTTTCGTGCTTTATCATAGCACTCCTCAAGAGTAACTCCTCCTACCAAAATGTCGTCTTGGAAAATGGAAACCTTGTCTACACCCATCAATATCTGCTCCATCGTGGCTTGAAAAATTGCACTGGCAGAGTTTACTCCGAAGGGAAGCTTCAACTGTCTGAATAACCCGAATTCCGTGTTGAAGACAAGAACCTTCTGAGCCTGAAGAGATAGGCGTAACTGAAGGTAAGCCCTTCGAAGGTCAAATGAAACAAACCAACAGCAACCAACCATCTTGTTGAAAAGATCCTCTATCCTAGGTAACGGATGTCCCATCTTCCTGAGTTGCGGATTAACAGTGTTCTTGTAGGATACACATAATCTTAATTCACCGTTTTTCTTACGAACAACAACAAGAGGAGAAGCCCACGATGATGATTTGATCGATTCAATGACTCCATCGCTAACCAACTTCTGTAATTCATCTTTCACTGGTTCCTTTAGCGAGTACGGGACGTCATAATATCTCTTGAATACTGGTGTAGCATCGTCCTTTAATGGCAAATCTATCTCAAAACGCTTGATCGACTTGGACATGTCACCATCAAAAGGTATAGGGAAATCTTTCTTTAGATTCGCAACCAGTTCCTTTATTGATGACGATTCAAGAGTATTTGAAACCGTCTGAAGAGTATGTGAAACAAAGATGTTTCGCCATTCAGGCATGAAAACATCAATCCAAGATAAACCCATAATCGAACGATTCAATTTTGTCTTAACAACAATCATATCTAAGTTATGTTTCATTCCTCGAAATATAACTTCAACGTTAACTTTTCCTAATACACCAAGATTGTTGCCATTTGCTGCTTTCAAGACGATAGGAAAATTGCATATAGTGCAACCTCGCAATGAAGACTCAAATTGTCTGCTATCAATTAAAGTATAAACAGAACCTGTATCCACTAGGAATGGAATCTTAGAATTGTTGACTTGTAAGTCGACAAACAACGATCCCTGTGTATGCCAAACAGATTCGCTTTCTTTAGTAACGAAAGTAGTGAAAATTTCTGGACACTGAGCGTTACATTGGATACCAGCGGCGCTGTAATCAACAAATTCGTTCTTAGATTTTTCTTCTCGAATATCTGCAAATTTGTGATCTATGGGAATGCACGGCATATTAAAATCTGAAAAATGTGATTGCTTGAAATTGCTGTGATTGTTTGGTACAATCGTAGGTTTTGAATAAGCTGGAACATTGATAGATCTTTCATTGATACGTGTGTTAAGCACAATGTTTGTGTTAGAAACCAATTTGTTTTTGCTAGAATTGTTATATTCTCTCTTCTTGCAGGCTGTCAAGAAATGATTTTTCTTTTTACAATATCTGCAAGTAGCCCCAAAAGCTGGACATTTCCCGTTAGGATGAAAAGAATTACAATTACCACACGGTTTACCAGAATCATTGTTTGATTTGTTACCAATATACCTTGAATCAGTTCTATTTTGTCTGATGTTCATTCGGAATTTGTCCTTGTACCTGTTTTGTATTTGCGAAGTGACTTCAGTTGGAGTTTCAGAATATTCCACAGCATTCTTTGAGCGACTTTGATTAATAATTCCCTCATTTAATTCTAGCTCATCGAGATACATGGCCGTATCTATTGCTTTTTTCAAGGTCAAATCAGGATCTGATAACAGTCTGTTTCTAACGCGCACACTTCTCATACCAAGAATAAATACGTCGCGACACATTGAGTCGATGAGATCACCAAAATCACATTTTGAAGCTTGTTCTTTGATTTGCACAATGAAATCCGGAATGTTCTGATTTTCTTTCTGTTTAATAAGAAAGAACTTATGCCTTTCAAGCACGAGATTTTTCTTGGGCTCATAATGGCGGATCAACATTTGTTGAATTTGGGCAAGACTGAGTTCTGATATAGATTTTGGTTGTATGAGATTATATAAATCAGCATACGTTCTGTGCCCTATTGCTGCTAATAGAATATGCTTAGCCTTTTCATCTGGAATGTCTGAACCTTTGCAGAAATGCTCGAATCTATCAAAATATTGCTTAATACTTTCCTGCTCCCTGCAGAATTCGGAAAATTGAGACAACCTCTGCATTGTATATAGAGATTCTTACCTCCAACAGACAACTTGAAGAACAATAACGAGAAATGTGTAGAATTACGAGAAGTAAGTATGTTCCAAGATCCTCGTCGCCATTGTTGAGTTTCGGGTTCTTTCAGTTCTTCAATTACACAAGAAATGGAGTCAGGAATAAAACAGTATTAGCAACACGAACGTAAATGTATAATTTAGGAACACAGTAACATAATCAGCACAATAACTTACATTGTGATATGAAGATACAAAGTTGCGTCGCACAGGACGGCTATATCATATTGGACATGTTTTACAGGAAGGACGCACAGACTAAACACCAACAACATTTAATAATCAGGTCTGGCGTTCGAGTTCAATCAGCATACGACAGTTAGCCAAATATCAGCTACCATATTTATTTACAGTTTAATGAAAATGACACTATTTACGGTTTAACATTATTAGTATTTTGTGTATTATTCTATTTAAAAAATGTGCTATTTTTGCTTATAAAAATTATTAAATTTTAAATCAAGGGAAATTTAAGTGTTTTTTTCAGATGACATATTAAATTTATTTCACCCCATCAGGACATATATTTTGTTTCCTTTATTTCCTTTCTTAGAGCATAATAAACACCATTAAATGAATACGAGATTAATATACTTTCACAAAAAGTGATTCTGATATCTACAAATTTCTTGTGTACATTATTCTGTAATTTTATTTAAACTGATTTCAATATGTGATTTTTTAAAATAGAATTCCCAAATTTAAATCTTGATTTAAATCAAACCACCTTGCTTAATACAGAGCTGGTTTCTGGGCAGCGAATGACACTTTTACATTAGATCTTGCCCTTTCTCGTTCAAGAGTGAGATTACTGAGTCCGGTAAATTTTGGCTAAATCATAACATTCGACGCTACCTTCCAGAATTTTTTTCTAAGTTTCAATTTTGAGAAATATAGTTTTTTTTCGTGGTTGTTATTTGAAGAATAGCAAAGAAACAGAAGGCGGTACAGGATACAAAGAACACTGGAAGCTAGTGTAGAGCTATCAACGAGAAGAAACTTTGCCAAAGAACTTGATTTCAGATTTAAGCACATTCTTGAAACGTAAAACTTTATCAGGATATTCTGAAGATAAATCATCTTCATGCCCTTTACAGAAGTTGTAGGAAGGAAGGAAGAAAGAACTGCTAATATTATCCATACCCTTCAGTTTAAAACACCGGAAACATTTAAATGACCCATACTTTCCTCCGTGGCAGTTTGAGGTGCTTTATCATTAACATATTAAAATCGTGTAGGCTATGCAAGGTCACGAGACAGAAGAAAAGCCAAGACAAAGCGCTTTCTATTCAAGAAAATAATAATTGGATAAAATTGTCCAAGCAATTTTTGCGTTAATGTTTCACATGAAAAATGAGAATTATTTTGACTTTTTGGGGCCCCTTAGGTTTAGAGCTCCCGCCCGCCTCTGATTTGACATATTTATTCATATTATAACGTTAAACTAGAATAAAAAGCCAGATAAAAAGGTTTTAATTTTATTACCCACAAACATTAGCCTTTTTTATCTTTCTCACTTTCATTTATTACGTTTTCGTATCAACCTCATGGGAGGCGAGGCCCCTACATGCGCAAGGCCCAAGGTGGTCGCCCACTTCACCCACCCCTTGCTACGCCAATGGTTATACAACCTCAAGGCACCTGCGCCTAGCAGAAATTCAAATATTTCCATGCGTAGTGCCCGCGTCTACTTGCAAGAACTACATTGAGTCTCACGGGTCTTCATAAGACCCGGGTAATAGAAAAGCTTGGCAGGCATCGATGCCTGAGCACAACTGTGACGTGAAGCTCGCTTGCGGGATGTCGAACACCTGGGCTTGACGTGCGTGTTGCATACTATTGTAGGCGCGCCTCCTCGCAGACGGGTTTTTCCGGGTCTTGTGCAGGTCTCTACTTTTCTCCCCATCAGTTGTCATCAGGAGAGAAGGAGGGGTCACTTCTGGAAGACTCTAAGTCAGTGGTTCTCAACCTTTTTCAGTCCGGGACCCACGTTGAAGGATATTACACTTCATGGGACCCATAAGCATGGGTGTGCTTGTAAGGGTGTGCACCCAGTTTATAATCATATTTTTGCTAACATCGAGTACTTTAAGAAGCCCTCTTTTACGTTTGCTTAAACAAATGACGCATACTTCATTATAGAAAAGTAAATATTCAATTTAAACACTTAGTAATTTAGTAATTTAATTGCAATAGGTTTTTATGACACAGTAGATAAATTTTCGAGCCCGACTTTGCGACCCACCAAACGCACTCTGAGGACCCAGCAGTGGATAGCGCCCCATAGTTTGAGAAATATGCTCTAAGTCATAGAATTTCGTGGGAGACGGGCACAATTTGATAACGTAGTAAGTAATAAACAATTTTAGAACACACACACACACACACAGAGACGGTAGGCAAAAAAAAAAATATGAACACCATGACACGACACAAAAATCTTCATTCGTAAGGAAGTGTGCCAACCCTTGGCCTGAATTTCATCCTGCATCCGACGTGGAGTGGACAAACGAAGATTCTGCACAATGCTAAAGGGAATACACACCCATTCTCGTGCAAAGTAGACTCTACTTCACAACATGCGGCTGGATGTGGAAACCTACCGTGCACTTTGGCCTTGAAAATACTCCACAAATGTACAATCATGTTTAGATCAGGAGACTAAGGGGGCCAAACGATATGTTCAACTTCATCTTGTGATCCGTGAACCATGCATTGATGCACCGAACAGTGTGAATGGGACATTGTAATCTTGGAACACAGATCGCTCGCCAGGGAACACAGTCTGAATCATAGGATGAAGATGTTCGTCCAGAATGCTATGATATTCCTCTGCTGTGATCCGCTCATGGTGGACTACAAGTGGCCAAAGACCACGCGAAGATACCTAACCTCATCCATGCTTAACAGTAGAAAGGAAGCAGTGAACGCAACATGAATGGCTTCTGCAAGCACTCTTCACACTCAAACACGCCGGTGGACTGGAATATTGTGAATGCAGATTCGCAAGACCAGACGTCCTCTCCCCACTATTGTTGTGTCAAGCCCTCTATATTTTTTTTTGCTGATATTACATTTCAAGGGTACATACGTACTAATTAACGTATATCTTTAAAAAATATCACAAAGCTATTTGCGAGTAATGTTGGAGCATTGCGCGTTGATGACTTGTTTCACGCCATCATAATCAAACAAAAATCACGAAATAAGGCAGCTAATGTTGTTACACATGTATGTGTTTTGTGTGTGTGTGTGTGTGTGTGTGTGTGTGTGCGCGCGCGTGTATGTGTGTGTGTATTTTCGAGACATAAAAGGTATCTAACACAGACTCGAAATTTTGAAACTGAGAAACATAAGTAAGAGTATTTGAAAATAGAATCCTTAAAAAAATATTTGGACCTAAACGGATGAAGGGACAGGTGAGTGACGAAGGTTACATAATTTAGAACTGCATAATTTGTATTCATGTCCAGATATTATTAGAATAATTAAATCAAGAAGACTTAGATGGGTAGACCATGCGGCATGAATGGGAGAGGAAAGAAGAGTTTACAGGATTCTTGGGAAACCTGATGTTAAGATACCAGTAGAAAGGCCAAGACGAAGATAGAGAGATAATGTTGAGATGGACCTCAAGGAAATCGGTAAGGATGGAAAAGATTGGATTGATCTTATTCACGATAGGGACAAATGGAAGAGCTGTGTTGCTGCAGCCATAAACCTTTGGGTTTAAGAAGGCTGGAGAGTTTGTTAGTTAATTAGGTATGTAGAAGATAAATATCCTTGAAAGAGATTCCCGCTGCTCCTCTTGGGAAGGCTGCTATCACCACTAGAAGGAAGGCTGCTATCACCACTAGAAGAAAGGCTGCTATCACCACTAGAAGAAAGGCTGCTATCACCACTAGAAGGAAGGCTGCTATCACCACTAGAAGGAAGGCTGCTACCACCACCAGAAGGAAGGCTGCTACCACCACCAGAAGGAAGGCTGCTATCACCACTAGATGGAAGGCTGCTATCACCACCAGAAGGAAGGCTGCTATCACCACCAGAAGGAAGGCTGCTATCACCACTAGAAGGAAGGCTGCTATCACCACTAGAAGGAAGGCTGCTATCACCACTTGAAGAAAGGCTGCTATCACCACTTGAAGAAAGGCTGCTATCACCACTAGAAGGAAGGCTGCTACCACCACTAGAAGGAAGGCTGCTACCACCACTAGAAGGAAGGCTGTTATCACCACTAGAAGGAAGGCTGCTATCACCACTTGAAGGAAGGCTGCTATCACCACTTGAAGGAAGGCTGCTATCACCACTAGAAGGAAGGCTGCTATCACCACCAGAAGGAAGGCTGCTATCACCACCAGAAGGAAGGCTGCTACCACCACTAGAAGGAAGGCTGCTACCACCACTAGAAGGAAGGCTGCTATCACCACTAGAAGGAAGGCTACTATCACCACTAGAAGGAAGGCTGCTTTCACCACTAGAAGGAAGGCTGCTACCACCACCAGAAGGAAGGCTGCTTTCACCACTAGAAGGAAGGCTGCTATCACCACTAGAAGGAAGGCTGCTATCACCACTAGAAGGAAGGCTGCTATCAGCACTAGAAATAAGTCTGCTATCACCAATAGAAGGAAGGTTGCTTTCTTTGAATATAACAGATGCATCTGTTTCCCCTGAGCTACAAAGACAGTAGAAGTGGTACAGGCAGCTCTTGTTGGAAAGCCCCACAACAGCGTCAACGTGGCTACCATCTGTGGGAGGCTCTTCTTTCATTTGGAGAGAGACGCAAGTCATTTGTACGGTACCGTACGGCCTTGTCCCGGAGAACCAACCACATACAGTCGTGGACACTTCTGGGTTGTATCAACCTCGAGGACTTTCAGTGTGGTGGTTACAAGGTAGAAATGTCAGTCACTTTATCACACGTGCAGTCACCAATATGGGCACTTAGAACCCGGGATCGAATCCTAGAACAAGCATGTTAGTTTTCCTCTTCTTTCCTCCAAGGAAGTCGAGAGGAAGGTGGTCGAACAGGTCCGTCAACCCTCTCCTGAAAATTGGTATCGTTAATTTCAAGGTACTAAAAAGCAGAAAGATTATTGTTTTTATTGTTGATAACATAAATAAGTTCAGCTAGTTCGTATTTTAACAGACTACACTGAGCGCAACTCCAACTGGCGGATGACCTTGACGGATATTTCTCGCCCTTTTTGTCCCAAGCGTCTTCGGGGGGGAGGGGGTGTGGCTCGATAGGTGTCAACAAACTACAAATGTATAAATTTGCCTAATCTGGAGGATCGAGTAGCAGTTTCCACAAGGATATAATAATGAATAGTAATAATAATTTGAAATGAGATTAGTTCATTTTAATTAGTTGGCATTAGTTAAAATTGTATGATAATAATCATTGTCACAATTATAATAATTATTCTTATTATTTTCATTATCTGGGCCTGATACCCGACCCCTACAAAAATTTCTGGCGATGCCCATGCTATCCTCCCTTCGCAATTTATCACCTCATCCACGTACATCGATGCTTTTAACCTAAACAAGCAAAATATCGAAAAATGAATTGGAAAATGTATCGTGAGTGTCAGATACAATTTTGGTGAGATTTGGGTCCAAATCTTTTCTGGAATGAACATGTAGGTCACTAAAAATGATGATGAATGCTTTTGTGTTCGTGCGAATTTCTGTAATATCCTTATATTTTGACGTAAATCTGTTCTTATAGGTATAGATCAAACATGAATATTTTCTTTTTCACAAACTATGAAATTTATCTTAAATCTTACAACAGTAATACTACTTTAAATTAGACTTTTTGTTTTTGAGCATCGATCCCTTTCATTTGCTTCCGTATTGCTCCGGGAACTCTATTTATTAAATCTCATGGATGTTAATTGTCAAGCTTGAAATTGTGTTTCTCATTAACTAACACCTATGTGACGTGATTTCCTGTTGACTAATAGTATGATATTTTATCAAAAGTGGGAGAAAGGAAATCACATATTACTCCAGAGATGGCAGCATATTTCTGTACTACATATGTGTTATAAATATTTATATCCAACATTATGAAAATGAAGGAGTTCATCTAAATATTAAGAATATATATACTCTATAAAATGTACTATTTGTCCTCCTCCGTGGCCGTGAGGTCTAAGGCGCTCTGCTTTGGGCTCCTACTGCGGAATGGTATGGGTTCGAGTCCGCCTGGGCTCAGTCTCTGGGTGTTCGGCCTGTTCATAGGACTGGTGGCGACCCACCATCGCGAGGTGAGCTACGAGTGAGTAGCGTAACCCGGTCATAAACATCCCCTATAATGGCTGGAGGTTTGATGTGATAACCCCACGTCACCCCCATTACCGGTTGAAGTTCTCCACCCATCTAGGTAGGACTGTGAGAGGGAGACTGGCAGTCGAGAAATAGACTAAGGCCGTTACGGGCTGTGAAGCTACGGGCTATTATTATTATTATTTTTATTATTAAAATATACTATTTCAATGTTCAAATTTTAATTTGTAAACGTAATACTTTACTAAAACACCCCATCTCCCAGGCACATTCAATAGAGGTAATTCTTTATAAGTTGAAGGTTTATCTAGTATCTAAATCCAGATTTGCTAGCTATCAAAGTTCAAAAGTCTATAATAAGATTCTCCAAAACAATAACGTGCCTCGGTGTTAAGCCCACCTCGACATAATAACCAGCCAAAATAACACAACCTAATGAAACAATTCTGTGGGACAACCTGGGGCTTGAGATTGAACTTATTATCATGACATACAAACCAAAACTCCGTTAATTCTTACCTATGGTTTCACAACCTGGACATCTGTAGCACCACTCTTCTACTAAAAACTTAAAATACTAGAAACACATGCTCTTCGCATTGCCTATAGGATATCCTTACCCAGCCCCACGAGATTACTGTATGCCAGGATGACTTCCGCACATTCTATTCCGTCTGGAAACACTTTGCACTCGCTACTCACGTATCACACAGGAACATCAACTACTGTAAAATACAGCCTATTATGATGTTCTTCACAACACTCCACCCCGTTTTTACCATACCCCGTTATCACTGCTCCTCACGCTATATATCAAAACCTTACCTCCAAATCATTATGATAAGGATCGCTTGGAAATAATTATATAATGTTGATGCTTCCCTTCCGCATATTTACCCCACCTTGACCTAATACTCCATACGACGCCAGTTTTCAAATATGACAGGCTCAATGTTTGCCTGACTCGAATACGAGTATATAATATCATATACTCTCTCTGTCCCATAATTATTGTCCTGTACACCTTTGTTTATTGTCTCATAATAATTGCCCGATATTCAAACTGTGACATTGGTGTATACAGAAGATGAACATGAAATAAGGGAATGAGTCATACAACTTTACTACTCAAGGATCAGTACAAATTGTGCTTTCCATCTGCCTCTTCGTCTGTCATTTCTGTACTACCATTTTGACATGCCGGACTATAATTATGGGACAGAGGGAGTATAAAATTACATGTTAATTTATGCTGCACAGTTTTAATTATTTTTTTCACTCTACCACGTCTTATTCAAAATACGCATAGACCAACAATCTTATTTTCAAACACAGTTAATATCACTTCTCGTACATAGGGTGTAACCCTGTAACAGGCAGCTAGCTAGGGAACAAAAAACAAACAAAAGAAACTAGTAACCAACACCGGTGACTTCAGTCGATATAAAGTCTTTTGAAGGAAAAGGTATTAATTAGTCTTTAAAATAATATTTGGAAGGATAAGGGATTAAGTAGCCTTTAAAAAAGTATTTGGAAGCATAAGGGAATAATTAGTCTTTAGAAAAGTCTTTGGAAGGATAAGGTATTAATTAGCCTTGAAATGAGTCTTTGGAAGGATAAGGGATTAATTAGCCTTTAAAAAAGTATTTGGAAGGATAAGGGATTAATTAGCCTTTAGAAAAGTCTTTGTTGCATCTAGCACTATTTTCTTGAAATTCATCCAACTTTCTTCCAAATCTATTGTATCCCTTCCTGTCCCTAGCTTTTCTATTTTATCCTTCACTTTCTCTTTATAGATATCCTGATATTTCTTCTCCTTCAACGTATAACTTTTGAGGGAATCTGACACATATTTTTCTTTGTCTTAAGATTCTTTTCTTTAACTTGTGTTACTAATTTCATTGTAAGAAGATAGTGGTCACTGCCAATTTCCGGGCCTCTCCAAACTCTTGCATCTCTTACATATTTCATTTGGTCTCTGTTTATGATTATGTAGTCGATTATTGATTTTTCGTTCTTAGAGGGATGTTGTGAGAGGATGTCGTTATCAATAACTGAAACTTGAATCCAGTGAGAATAATTTTTAAAAGTACACGATATACTTACGCATCTCTCTCGGTGAGTTTTGAATGTAAAGCATAGATCACGGGTTCTCTTTCCATGCAGGGTCTCCGCAAAGGCATAGTGGTTGCGTCATTGCCTTGTGATCATGGGGTCCCTTGTTCGATACCCGGTGGAGGCACATAATAGTTCGGATCCTACTTTAAACTGCAGATACAGTCCCGATTACCCTTACTGTGCATAAAGTAGACTTAAAAGTACCAAATTAATCAAACCTTTTGCATGCTGAAATCCAATAGCTCCTTATAAAGTTTATTTTTTTACAGTGTAAGTTTTTGGTATTATGACACTACTCAGTATAAGAGTGCTCTGATTCGATGAAGCTACCCGAGTTATAAAGACAAAATTTAGTGGACTGATTTACTTTCCAAATAATAGCGCAAAGCCTGGCCGAGGGAGACGAAAATTGATCAAAATTTACGTGTCCATATCTTGAAAACTATGAAATGTAAAGATTTAAAATTGCCTACATTTGAAGACTGTAACGACCCTGCTTGGTCGCCATTTAATTATTATTAGACCTTGCGTGATCACTATATTCTTTTTAATCTCATGAAAGAGTTAAGCGGAATGTCCCTGCGAGGCGTACGCTTTTAGTTTAAATGTATTCTGTAAACGTTAACGGTTCCACCTCTACGTTTACTAGCTTCACTCATTATTAGACCCTGTGTGGTCGCTACATTCTTTTTAATGTTATCAATTATTGTCATTTACATTGTTCAACGTGTTGTTTAGAATAGCAGAGTCCTGCGAGGCTCATTATTAATTGTATTGTCTGAATGCACACAGTTTTAGTTTATATTGTCACATGCATCTAGTGATTTTCCCACTAGTGATTTCTCAATGTCAAAACCTTGATATTCCTCAGTACGAAGTTTGCAATATGTAAAAAAATGAGTTAGCAACGCGTACTTGTAGTTAAAATTTTCACCAACCATGCGCCACCGCGAGTATAAAACCCAGCGCAGCGAGACCGGAGCTCAGTTGGCTCCCTGATGTCAACAGGCAAACATCCAGGGTTAACTGGCCTCCCAGCCTGAGAACTAGAAGCCATCCCAGAAGGAAGGACGAAGAAAGAAGAAGAAGAGCCTAGCAGCAACCTACCTACCTGGTCCGCTCGCTTAGGCTGATAGGTGCCCAGGTTCTACCTGCCCGGCTTGTCTGGGAGCACCCGGACCTTCCTTTCTAACCTGCCCTCCCTTCATAGGAGACACCGGTTGGCTTGCCAATTCCCAGCTTACGCCGGGGGTGTCGCGGCATCCTTTAATCCTTTTACCCTGCGCCCGTTATTCGGGAGTACCGATTGGTTTCGGCCAATTCCCGGCTGTGGTTGGGGTACTACGCACAACCTACTCTCTTTTACAGGGGAACCCGTGACGTCAGCGGCGACCAAGGCCCTAAATAAAATTAGGTCCCCATACTCCCCCTGGCGCCTCACAGCGAGGAATAAATTGGATGTTCCCTGCCCCCCCCCCCTTATCTCTTCGAGACCAAAGGTGGTACAGGTAAAAGAACATGTGTGGTACAAGTAAATGCACGCGCGTGGTCAGGGTTTCAGGTAAAGACACGTGTGTAAGTGTGCAAACGGACACCCTTGTGTTGAGACTATAATAAACATATAAAAATATATATATTAAGCTGGTATAGTCTTTCCTTACACCCAGCAAGCTCTGAGATATTTCCGAGTCCATGTTCTACGGCTGACAAAAGGTTAGCGCATATGGGTAGACTTTTGCCGTCCTCCTAAGTGAAGTGTTTAGTGTGTGGTAATTGTGTGTAGGTGGGACGTTGCAAAAGTTTTTGGCGCCCAACGTGGGGCCCGACAGAACTGTGCAATTAAGTGAAGTCAACCGAACCGTGCATTAAAAGGACTGTAAAGTGAAAGTGAAAGTGTGGACTGTATTAAACATGGATCAAGAATTTACTGGTATGAACCTGAGAAGTAGAGGGAGGAAGACCATGGATTCAGAGTCTGGATATGGTTGCTGTGAAGAACTGGGAGAAGAGGCAGCACATTTTCAGTGTTGCCAGTGCCAGCGCCAAATTCACTAGAGCTGTGATGGGAAAGATGTGGCTACCTTCCTCGCTGTAGGAGTTAAATGCCAGACGTGTGAATCTGCTCTGCAGACTCAAGTAGCGGAGACCGCAATACAAGAACCAAGTCCGCTGACCAATCCTCCATCAGACCATTGGTTATTGGAATGGCTGACGAAAGATAGGGAAGACAGAAAGAAGGAGAGACTTGAAGAAGAAATACGCCGAGAGAAAGAGAGACTTGAAGAAGAAATACGCCGAGAGAAAGAGAGACTTGAAGACGAAGAGCGCAGAAGGAAAGAGAAACAGGAGGAAGAGAAAGTGCGCAAAAGAGAGGCAGTTCAGGCTGAAAAGCTGAGAAAAAAGGAACTGATGGAACTTAGATCCCTAATAGAGTTTCATGAAGAGAAAAGAGAGCTAGAAAAACGAGAAATTGAAGAGAAAAGGGAAAAGGACTTTGAAACTCTCCGAGCTTTAATTGAGAGTCAAGAGGGAGTAAGAAAAAAAGAAAAAGAGGAAGAAGCCAAAAGACGAATAGAAAAACAGGATGAAGAAGAGAAGCTTAGGAATGAACTGCAAGCCCTCTTTGCCCAGCAGAGGACTGACATAGAATGTCTTAAGGCCGGAGTAGAAAGTATCCAACTTACTTCTCAGCAAGAGATAGCAAAGGTTGAGGAGAGAGTAAAAGAGGTACTTCAGGAAAGACTGGAACCATTATCTCAGTGGCGCGGACAAGTAGAGATTACAGTGGAGTCCATTGAGAAAGCTGTCCAAAACTTGGGTGACAAGACCGAATCCATCGAGAAAGTCGTGCAGGAACAGAAGGAAGTGATGGAGTCAATGACCTCAACTCTGCGGAAGGACGTAGAGCAGGCAGCTGAAGAGAAGGTGAATTCTCTTAGGGTAGAGGCAAGGAAGCTTGAAGTATCTCTGCGAAGAGAAATGCAAGATCAGACAGGAACATTTGTCCAGAGGGTAAGTGAACTTCAGATTCAGTTCCAAAGATTGAATGTTCAGCCAGAACCCACTCCAGATGTTCATTCCAGCCCTTTTACTCCGGATAGAGATCTGAATCCGGATGCTACTCCTTATGAGCAGCCCAGGTTAGCTGAGAAACCTCCATTCGCTGTCAACAGAATGAAGGCTGATGGAAGAAAGAGGCCTCGATACGATGATACTTTAGATGGATCGCCTCCTAGAAGAAGGCCAGATTTTAAGATGCCTAGAATGGCGGATATCGCCCACATTCCTAATTTTAAAGGCGGCATTGAGGCTCAGTCAGCTGAAAAATATCTTAGGGAGTTCAACCTCAGCTTTGAACTTATGCAGGTACCCGAATATTATAGGCTAGAGTTGCTTCCTAGAGTCTTCACTGATAAAGCTGAACACTGGCTTGCAGGAAATATTGATAGTTTCGTGAATTATGCTGACTTTTGCGCCAGGTTCAAAGAAGAATTCGCTTCTGAGAAGGCTAGACAACGGCAGCTAACAGCTGTGAGAAACAGGAGATATTCCAGACTTGTCGACGAAAGTATGGAGAGCTTTGCCTGGAGCGTTTATGCGGCCTATAGAAACCTGAGTGATAACTTTAATGAGGGAGAAGTACTTAATTTGATCATCGGACAACTTCCTTACAGAATGCGAAACCTTTGTTTAGCACATGCGCCTAGAACGGTAGATGACCTAACTCATTTCCTGAAGGATTTTGAAATCTACTATGAGCCAGATGCATGGAGGAACAAAGATGAAACGAAAGGAAAAGAACAGAATCCCTCAAGAAACTATAAAGTCCGGAACATAGAAACGAGGTCAGAAGGTAATTATCAGCGCCCTCAACGTTTCACTAATGAAAGAGGAGGCAGGCGTGATTTTAGAAGAAACTCTCTCCGACCTTACCAAAACCAAAGACTTAGATCTCCTGACCCAAGAAGGATCCGTGAGGATAGAAGTAGCCCTAGTCCTCCGAGACGACGATTCATGGGTGAGCAGAATGAGATTCGCGGACCTCCATCTCCTAGACAAAACATTACATCGGAGCAGGAGGAGCCCGTAGAAACAGCGCGGGAGTTTCATCAAAATCAAAGGTCCCAGTCTAGCCAGACAAACTAGGACCTTGTCTAAATGCTTCGTTCCTGTTTAGGCAAGGGACTTCGATGGAGCGGCCCAAATTAATAGATAAAGATGTCCAAGAGTTACTAGTAAATTTCCAGCTAACAGAAACTGAAGAGACCATTTTACAAAAGGAATTGAAGTCTGCAAGGGAATCCAAAATTAGATACAGATCTCCAGTAGTGCAAGCTAAATTAATGGACTTTACAGTGACCTGTGTGATTGATACTGGAAGTGAATGCTCGATCCTTAATTATTCAATCTGGACTAAGTTAGTAGATAAGATACCTGGCATACAGATCCAGAAAGTTCCAGAGGTGCGATTGGTAGATTTCTCTGGAAGTCATAAGAAGCGTGTATGTGGAAGCAGGCGTGTGGAGTTAGAAATTGGTGGTTTAAATTTCAGTACTGAGGTTTTCATCTTAAAAGGATTTGGAACTGATCTTCTGTTAGGAATGCCTTTCTTGAAACAGCACGAGGCTGAAATCAACTTCAGGAAAAATATTGTAACGTTGTCGTTCGGAAAAACTTCTGAGCAGAGCGAGGGGAATCCATTAAATATTGATATAGTGCGGTATATAAAAAGAATCCAAGATGAAGAAGTGGATTGGATGTATAAACCCACTGACCTCAGAGAGAAGGTCGATACGATAAATATTTTGCTCGATTCCCAGAAACAGGAGTTATTCAGTGTGCTGCTGCAGTATCTAGAGGTATTCTCAGAGAAACCAGGAACCATGGAAAGTGCTGAATGCGAGATCGTACTGAAAAGTTCTGAACCAGTTTACCGCCACCCATACCCAGTACCGCTTTCCAAAAGAAAAGATTTGGAAAAGGAATTAGATCTCTGGAAAGCATGGAATATCATCCAACCATCTGTGTCTCCGTATCTGAACCCATTATTAGTGGTCGACAAGCCTGACGGAAGTGTACGGCCTTGTCTGGATTTTCGTCAACTCAATGCAATCATGGTGGTCCCTAAGAGCTCCGTCCCACCAATTGACGAATCTTTACAACGATTTCGAGGATCACGATACTTCACTAGTTTGGATCTGGCCTCAGGTTACTTGCAGATTCCCCTAAGAGCAGAGTGTAGAAAATATACAGCCTTTTCCTACAAAGGTCGTCAATATGAATTCCTAAAAATGCCCTATGGCTTATCGAATGCAGTTTCTACTTTTGTATCTGTTATGCACCGTGTGTTTGGACCTGAGACTGAAAGTTATTTAACGGTGTATATTGATGATCTCCTTATTTTTGATTCGGATTTTCCAACTCATTTAACACACATAGAAGAAGTTCTTCGCAGACTGGAAGAAGTCGGTCTCAAGGTGAAATTAAGAAAATGTAATTTTGTGAAAGGAGAACTAGTGTATCTCGGACATTTAATCTCTGGTGATCAGATCAAGGTAGATCCAAAGAAGAATGAAGCCATTCTAAGGTTCCCTCGCCCTAATAGTAAAAAGGACGTTACAAATTTTTTAGGACTAGCAAACTGGAGAAGAAAATTCATAAAGAACTTCTCTGTGAAGACAGAACCTCTAGTGCAGCTGCTTTCCAAAGCTACCAAATGGAATAAGAGTCCAGCTCAAGAAGAAGCTTTTTCTCAGTTAAAAGAAGAATTAGTAAGTACTCCAGCGTTAGTGCAGCCGGATCTAGATAAAGAGTTCTGTATTCAGAGCGATGCCTCAACTAAAGGTTTAGGGTGCATCCTATTTCAAGAGCAAGGAGAAGATAAAGCTGTTGTTCAGTATGCTAGTAGAAAATTAAAGAACAATGAAAGGCATTATTCAATTCATGAGCTTGAATGTTTGGCCATCTTATTTGGAGTGAATAAGTTTGAAATTTATTTGAAGGGTAGACATTTCAAGATTTATACTGACCACCGTGGATTAGTATGGCTACAAAACTCTAAGAACTGGAATTGCCGTCTTACTAGATGGTCCCTCAGATTGCAGTCCTACTCTTTCGAGATTATTTACATCCAAGGAAAAGAAAACTTAGTACCTGACGTGCTTGGCAGATATCCGGCGGAAGATGAAGACGTGGAACCAGAAACCAGAAATTTCCATGTAAACTACATCTGGCAGGAGCGAGATGAAATAGAGGAGGTGGAAAGTTGGATAGAAGCTCAAGAAGCTGATGACTTTTGCCGGCCTATCATCAAAATCCTAGAACAAAAGGAAGAGCAAGATTCGCCTGCAGAAACAAAAGTTAAGAAGTTGTACCAAAGGTATGGTAATCTTTTGTTCAGGAAGAGTTCTGGAGATGAAGTAACGTGGAAGTTGTGTGTTCCAGAAAAGTTCAAGGAGAAAGTTAGGAAAGAAAATCACGACGAACAGGGACATTTCGGCCTAGCCAAAACCTTAAGCCGAATTAAGACCCGTTATTTTTGGCCAAAATTGAAGGCAGATGTAGTTAAGCATGTCAGAGATTGCCTCACGTGTGCTAAAACTAAGATGGATAAACTAGGAATTCTTAAGGACAAGCTGCACATAAATCAGAAGGATCCTCACCAGCTGCTGTCCATAGATTTAATTGGAAAGTTACCTTCATCTTAGGGATAGCAATATATCTTGTCCCTAGTAGACGTTGGTACAAAGTTTGTCTCAGTTTATCCCTTACGGCGAGGGACTGCAAGAGAGAGAATAAATATAATGGAGAGAGGATACTTTTCCCACTTTCCAAAAGTTAAGGCCATCTTGTCAGACAGGGGTACCCAGTTTACTTCAGGACTATGGAAAGACTACCTTGACCAGAAAGGCATAAGATATTTCTTCACGACCGCCTACCACCCAAGCAGTAATACAATCGAAACGATGAATCAAGAAATTGTAAGATTACTCAGATTGTTCTGCCATCGTGAACATCAAAATTGGTCTAAATTTTTAACTGAAATCTGTTGGCTACTCAATAATTCGGTATCTGAAGCCACCGGCTTTGCTCCTTCAGAATTATTCTTCAACAGACCCGTTCCTAACGAAGTCCTTGATTATTTCAACTGGCCTATCAACGAAGTAGACCCGCAAATTTCCAACTGGGATCAAGGGTGCCAAGTCCAAAGAGCGCTCTAGAAATATCAAGCGAAAATTTAAGACTAAAGGCCATGCGCTCGAGCTGCACGAAGACGACTTGGTTCTTGTTCGAAATCATAAGCTTAGTTCGAGGAAGAATAAAACAATAGCTAAGCTCTTCGAAGTGTATATTGGACCTTATTTAGCCACTGATCTTCGGAACAACACAGCAATGTTAGTTCACCCCAGGACCAGGCAACCTGTCGACAGAGTCAACTTCGACAACCTTCGCCTCTACAGGTGTTCATCGGAGCGAAGAAGAGAAGTCGTAGGGGAAGAAGATGACCTAGTGACTAATGTGTAGGAGAAACAGACTCTTATTACCGTCTTTTTTTTTCTATTGAATTTGAAATCAATGTTGCATGAAAATTTTTCATAAATTGTAAGATTTAAATTTCTTCAAAATTTTCGCCCGAGGAAGGGGCATATGTAACGACCCTGCTTGGTCGCCATTTAATTATTATTAGACCTTGCGTGATCACTATATTCTTTTTAATCTGATGAAAGAGTTAAGCGGAATGTCCCTGCGAGGCGTACGCTTTTAGTTTAAATGTATTCTGTAAACGTTAACGGTTCCACCTCTACGTTTACTAGCTTCACTCATTATTAGACCCTGTGTGGTCGCTACATTCTTTTTAATGTTATCAATTATTGTCATTTACATTGTTCAACGTGTTGTTTAGAATAGCAGAGTCCTGCGAGGCTCATTATTAATTGTATTGTCTGAATGCACACAGTTTTAGTTTATATTGTCACATGCATCTAGTGATTTTCCCACTAGTGATTTCTCAATGTCAAAACCTTGATATTCCTCAGTACGAAGTTTGCAATATGTGAAAAAATGAGTTAGCAACGCGTACTTGTAGTTAAAATTTTCACCAACCATGCGCCACCGCGAGTATAAAACCCAGCGCAGCGAGACCGGAGCTCAGTTGGCTCCCTGATGTCAACAGGCAAACATCCAGGGTTAACTGGCCTCCCAGCCTGAGAACTAGAAGCCATCCCAGAAGGAAGGACGAAGAAAGAAGAAGAAGAGCCTAGCAGCAACCTACCTACCTGGTCCGCTCGCTTAGGCTGATAGGTGCCCAGGTTCTACCTGCCCGGCTTGTCTGGGAGCACCCGGACCTTCCTTTCTAACCTGCCCTCCCTTCATAGGAGACACCGGTTGGCTTGCCAATTCCCAGCTTACGCCGGGGGTGTCGCGGCATCCTTTAATCCTTTTACCCTGCGCCCGTTATTCGGGAGTACCGATTGGTTTCGGCCAATTCCCGGCTGTGGTTGGGGTACTACGCACAACCTACTCTCTTTTACAGGGGAACCCGTGACATCAGCGGCGACCAAGGCCCTAAATAAAATTAGGTCCCCATACTCCCCCTGGCGCCTCACAGCGAGGAATAAATTGGATGTTCCCTGCCCCCCCCCTTATCTCTTCGAGACCAAAGGTGGTACAGGTAAAAGAACATGTGTGGTACAAGTAAATGCACGCGCGTGGTCAGGGTTTCAGGTAAAGACACGTGTGTAAGTGTGCAAACGGACACCCTTGTGTTGAGACTATAATAAACATATAAAAATATATATATTAAGCTGGTATAGTCTTTCCTTACACCCAGCAAGCTCTGAGATATTTCCGAGTCCATGTTCTACGGCTGACAAAAGGTTAGCGCATATGGGTAGACTTTTGCCGTCCTCCTAAGTGAAGTGTTTAGAGTGTGGTAATTGTGTGTAGGTGGGACGTTGCAAGACATAGCAGAAGCTACATATTGTCTATATGTCCCCCCTCCCGCAACGAAAGAAGAAAAAACAGCTGCGCCTCTAGATTGCAAAACTTCAACATCTCTATTCAGTATTATAAAATAATGCACTGGAAATATTTATCCACAGACCGCTGTCTAAAATCTACTTAAAATTAGATATTATAAATTAGAACCCTTTCAGATACTCACAACCCCATGCATTCAAAGGTGACCTTTGTAGTTACTTAGACAGCTGTTTGAGCCAACAATGATTAGACTAAATATTTCTTCAGTATTGTTGTGCCCAAGTTTCTACATTTAGTTAACCCAAGATTGAAAATTATTTTTCACATAGACTTAAGAATGCGCTGAATTTAGCTCACTATAATATTTGCTTATTAAGCTGTTTGCTGTTCTTCGATACCAGGTGGAGGAACATGACACAGTGGTTCGGATTCAAGTTTAAACCCTAGGTCGAGTCCCGATTAGCCTTTCTGTGCATAAAGTGGACTTAAAAAAACAAATTGTAACCAATTATTATTATATCTGTTTGCTGTTACACATGTGTGGCCAGAGTGAAATTGCAACTTCGCATTTGAATATTATTCGCTGCTTGGATACTGGAGAGCCAATATGTTAGGTATGTAATGCAGTGGGGTAGCGTTAGAGTATGCCCGTTCGCCCGGCGTTCCCCGATTTAAAATTTCAAAAAAGCGTAAATGATGTAAATATAAAGTAAAACTTGACTAAATTCATATATGTTTGACCTTCATGGCATTATAATAGCTATTTTTCACGATCCGCTTGCAACGCTCCACTAACAATACTCGTTCTACCATTTCTTTCCAATGCCTTTCCTGGCCGGACGCCGAGCAAGTTTGGCGAAAAGGACTCTATATTCCTTGCTGCCTATCTGGAGGGAAAGCTTGGGTCTCTACTAGGGATGGCCAAACTAATCCGGATCCGAAAAATCCGGATCCGTTCGGATCCGGATCCCGATCCAAAAGTTACGGATCTGGATCCGGATCCGAAAATTCCAGATCTGGATCCGGAAGTTTCGGATCTGGATCCGGATCCGAAAGTTTCGGATCTGGATCCGGATCCGAAAGTTCAGGATCCGAAAATCCGGATCCGGATCCGAGAGTTTCGTATCTCAATCCCATTATAATATTACCACACCTTAAAAGGTATTATGATCTTCGATTACAAAGAAATTTTTCATTAGTTAGTCCTACAAGAATTTTTTTCAAGTGTTGTTCCTAAAATACTTTGCTAGGCATCGGCTAACACACACGTGCACAAAAATAATCTTACTTTTTTAACATAAAATTTCAAAGGTGATTTTGTCAATGCCGTTGAAACGAATAGGAGTATGTATTAATTCGAATGTATGGAAATGGAAACACACATAAATGTGAGACATTCCATTCCAGGATGAAACCTTTAACACATATAACAAGATAGAAATGTTATACAAAAATTATACAATTTTTCTACAGTTACAGTTTTACAAATTAAAATAAAACATTATAATATATGCAGTGTTATATAATTACAAAGTGTAAGACTAACAAGGGAGGTTATCTAAGTCTCCCCCTCCGATTTCCATGATACTTGGCAGGTGTGTGTATAAACGGGCCCAAAGGAAGAAATACGTGTTTTTTGTTTCGGCTAAAAAACTGTTTTAGGGGGCAACCCCCCCTCAAAAGTCAATATGAGGATAAATTTAAGTAGGCATTTGACCTCCGTGTCCCCCTCCGATTTCCATGAAACTTGGCAGGTGTATAGTGGGGCCCAAAGGAAGAAATATGTGTTTTTTGTTTCAGCTTAAAAACGGTTTTAGGGGGCAACCCCCCCTCAAATGTCAAGATAAGGACAAATTTAAGTGGGCATTTGACCCCTGTGTTCCCCTCCGATTTCCATGAAACTTGGGAGATGTATAGAGGGAGCCAAAGGAAGAAATACGTGTTTTTTTTGTTTCGGCTAAAAAACTGTTTTAGGGGGCAAAACCCACTCAAATGTCAAGACGAGGACAAATTGAAGTGGTGATCTGACCCCTGTGTCCCCCTCCGATTTCCATGAAACTTGGCAGGTGTATTAAGGGAGCCAAAGGAAGAAATACGTGTTTTTTGATTTCGGCTAAAAAACTGTTTTAGGGGCAAACCCCCTCAAATGTCAAAATGAGGACAAATTTAAGTGGGCATTTGACCCCTCTGTCCCCCTCCGATTTTCATGAAACTTTGCAGGTGTATAGAGGAGCCCAAAGGAAGAAATGCGTGTTATTTGTTTCGGCTAAAACACTGTTTTAGGGGGCAAAACCCGCCTCAAATATCAAGATGAGGACAAACTGACGTGGGGATCATCTGACCCCTGTGTCCCCCTCCGATTTCCATGAAATTTGGTATGTGTATAGAGAGGCCCTATGCCCCCTGTTTCTTCCTATGCCATATTTACGTAGTTTGGGGGTCAGATCCCCACTTCAATTTCTCCTCATCTTGACATTTGAGGGGGGGGGGTTGCCCCCTAAAACAGTTTTTTATCTGAAACACAAAAACACGTATTTCTTCCTTTGGACCCCTCTACACACCTGCCAAGTTTAATGGAAATCGGAGGGGTAGACTTAGACCTCCCTTTTATGTGTATTAATTAATTACAAATCACGCACGCGCACACACACACTATATATATGTGTGTATGTATGCATATTTTATATACAAAGAATTTTTTTTCCTAAACAGTATACAAGATATGGTTACATAGAACGATTATTATTTTTTTTTTATGTATATGGATAAAAGTAGTCAAGCTACTTTCGAAGGTATGTGCTTATGCCCTGGTACCTGAAAATTAACCCAGGGCGTCAGTTCCGTGAATTTTTTACGGATTCCCCCGCTTTTCTTTGATTCATCCTTGATTTCCATTATTTTTTTAATTACAATAATTCACTGTGACATTGGCAAGAATGTCCCAGTGTGAAGAACCAAATTTGTTCGGTTTTCCTGAACAAAGTTGGTTTCACATCATTCTACAAGGTAAGAAGATTAAGATAAAGGTTAGAAATAGTAGGAAGTAAATAAGTGTTAGTGTTTAACATTAATATTATTTATGATCACAGATACGAAATTACATAAGTGTGTAATTGGGTGGGTAATGTTTTCTTAGGATAAGTTTTATTGTGTGTCGTGTGCATTAGTGTTGATGGATGAGATGAGGAATGGACATTAACACGATTCTATGAATGTTAAGCAGGGTCTATGTTCTAGTATGTTATGTTTGAGATAGTGAGAGTATTATTGGCTTTCAGATGTACGTATTAATAGTAGGAAGAGATATGAAAGAACGAGTGGTACCTGATGCAAGGAGACTTGCGGGAGACCAGCAAGAGTTGGTCGGACTGGGATGAACATCGGTACGACGGTTGGTACCCGGGACATCATCAGGAAGGGAAGAAGTAGGGAGGGATTTCCTGGGAAGTATCGGGTACATTAGTACGTTCGGTAGTGGAAATATAGAGAATTGTCAAGAATCAGTGAGAGAAGTTTGCAGTGTGTTTAGTAACGAGAATAAAGAAGGGGTGTAACCTGTTGGTTGAGTACGTGGAAAAAAGGGCAAAATAGCCTCGTGGAAAGCGTGGGAAGGTCCGGGATCAATTTAATGTACGCGCTTAAGATTAAGCTGCAACCAACAGTTACAAATTCGAATTGTTGAGGATAATGGTCTGCGTTTAGCGCTGCCGCCTCAGTCTCAAAAAGAGAACCAATAACTATGCAAAGTTTATGAGCAAAAGGGTGGCACAGAATAGTACGCAAATTTCGAAGATTGTTTTGAGTCACAAATTTATTACATTCAATCTTGAAACAAGAACAATTAACTTCTCAAATAACAACAACATGAAGAATATTCTTATCGCGTACAAATCTAGTTTTTTACATATCATTTAAGAATTCATCTCACTTGCAACATTTAACAACTCTTACTGTCATTCATTCATTTATCATTTGACATGACGATAATATATACATAATTTTGCACGTTACAAAATTTTAACAAGTATTAGAACACGCACGAGTTCTAATGGAACCCTCTTAATTGGCCATTTTAAAACTTAACATGCCAAGAATTCAAACATTTACAATTTGTCAATAAATGGCCCAGTTTTGCCACATATCGTTCCTTTTGACAATAAGAAATACTATACTCCCTACTCCTATTTGATGCTCCCAGTATTTTAATTTTTTAACTTGTGCCAGCCACGTTATCATTAGTATTTCAACATTTAAAAAGTCGCAACGGTGCAATTCAAGTGTCTCGCATACGCCTTGGGAAACATTACTAATTCAGGCAAACCCCGCAAATGCATTCGCGTTATTATTATCACGCAATCAGTATGGCTACTCGTTGCTATTTAATTAGATAAAGTACGTTAATAACGATTTAGAACAACTAGCGTTTTCGTCGGTTCCCACTTTTTTAGCCCTTTTATGCTCATTTAAACGTTTGACTCAATTAAGTTAAAGATATGCCAATCTATCACAGTTCACGATCTTTGGATTTTTTGCAGAAATAGAGGGGGGAGAAGACGACACTGTACATACCTCCATTTAGTTGCACTTGAAGTATCAGACACCAATTCAACACTGCTAAGGACGATTGGTCAAAAGAAGTCCTGCCTTCCTTCACGTTCCATCATCGGAACATTGGCGTCACGTCTAGAAACGTCCATGGATTTATTCACAGTCACAAATCTGTATCCTGATTCGGGTTATGGAAAAAATACCCAAATCAAACTGGACGGCGATAAAGTTCACGCTTTCGTCAAATGCAACTTTCCATTTACGAGTATAAAGTTAATCAGGAAAAATGAGTTCTGCTTCGCGTGAATAGTCCAAACTCGGAGAGAGAATATATCGTAAAGTGCGTGCTAGAAATGAAGTCAAAAAAGGAGGTTAAGACTCGCCCGCGAGGCAACTTGCACACTTAACCATGCCACACACTGTAAGGCTCTCTCTCACCCGTGACCCAAGTCACGTCGTTGTTATCGCGAAGCTTGTAGAATCGGAACTGGTGTAGCCAAAGAGAATGGGTGTAGCCTTCTGCTCGAGAAGCGAGCACGGAGCGAGAGGTCGGTGGAGACCTCTAGCGGAGACTATTATAAACAACCAAACAACATACAAGACGCAAGGCGTACGAAGAAATGAGGAATTGTGACGCTTTTTCACGCGAAAATACAAAAGCGTAGGAAAAACGTCACAGGGGGTGTAAGATTACAATTTAAGAAAGAAACGAAAAAGAAGAATCTTGGTTAAATTCGGTTGGTTCCTAGGTCGAGTCCTTGCAGTGTTATCCTTTGCCTTTCTCCGGGGAGACGTAACCTTTTTTCGTTTTGGCGTATCACTGTCTTCTGTATTAGTGTCTCCTTCTTGATGTTCCTGTGGGAGGTTCTGCTTCATTATCCTCTTGGTGATCTTAGTCCTAAGGAGGGATGTCGTGTTGTTGAGTTTGTCGAAGGTGGATTCTTTGTGATCTTCTGGGGGGTATATTACATTCCGGAGGTAGGGGTTGAATGGGGAGGTGAGTGATGCCGGATTTGAAGAGGGAATGTTCCTCTTTCGACACCAGGTTTTAAGTCGTTTAGTGACGTAAAGTGCTCGGGATTTCTTATTAACTGGTACGTGTTGAAGTTTGGTAGCTTTTGTCTTAAATCTTCGATTTGTTTGTTTGATGTCTGGCAAAAGAAGGCTTTATGTTCCGGTGTGTCCGTCTCGGTTTTACATTTCAGGCATTTATCAGTCTGTCTGAGGTTGTGCTTATTTAGGTGTTGACCGTAGGGACCGTGTCCCGTTAGGAAATGTATGAGACCTCTCGTGGGATGGAAATGGTCCATCGAAAGTCGTTCTTTTATGTTTGGAAGGAAGCTGTGAAGTCTCCTTCCTTGCGTAGCTTGTGTCCATTCCTGTTGCCAGACGCTAAACAAGTGGTTGTAAATTTCTGGTACCGTGGCAGGGCGTATTCCAATTAGTTTATAGATTTCGTCCTCTTGTCCATTTCTAAAGTAATACTTTGATGCTCTAGTTTTAATAACGATTTCAATAGGCTGTAGGCCCGCAATCATGAGAAGAGCCAGGGTTGAGGTTGTTCTGAATGCACCCGTTAGGCGAAATATCACTTTGCGTTGTGAAGATCTCAATCTGTTTATAATGTACTGTTTACTGGTTTCCATGGCCCACAGGGGCGAGCCATAGGAAATAATAGAATTATATATGGTAATGAGATATGTTTTTATGTGTGATAGTGGAAGGTTGTAGTTTGCTGAACTCAATGTGGCTAGACTGTTTATAGTTGTTTCGGCCTGGGTTGTTGCCAGGGTTATGTGTCTGTTAAAAAACATCTTCTCTTGAAGAGTAATGCCAAGGTATTTAGCTTCTCTTACTCTTTTTAAATTTCTTTCTCTGAGTTTGATTTGAGGGTTTCTTTGTAACTTCCCCTTAAGGATAATATAATGAGTCTTTTCCGAAGCTATTTTGAGTTTAGCATGATCACACATATTGGATAGCATATTGATTGCAGTGGATGCTTTATCTTCGATTTCCCTTCTTGAGTTACCGGAAGTGAGCATTATAATGTCATCCGCATAAGCTATGATCTGGTCTATGTCTGGATGGTCTTGTAGTTTCATAAGCGTAGGCTCCAAGTTAGTATTCCAAAGCTCGGGTCCCAGAATGGAACCCTGAGGACAACCTTTTGACGTGATCTTACTCATTTGTAGATCCGGATATTTGATGCTAATTTTTCTGTTAGAGAAATAACTTTTCAGAAGTAGGAAGAGTGTACCTGGGCAGTTCATATTTTTAAGTGTTTGAAAAAGGCTGGGCCACCACAAGTTGTCAAATGCCCCGGCGATGTCCACCATGATTCCAACCATGTACTTGTTTGGAGTGTTTTGTGTTGTAGACGATAGCAGGCGTAATGCATCGTCAGTGCATTTACTTTTCGTGAACCCAAATTGTATCCCTGATATGGGTTTGAGCAGGCGAAATTCTTTGAGTCTTTTTAGGATAAGTTTCTCGAAGAGTTTTCCCAAAACGTTGAGAAGGCATATTGGTCTGTATGAATTGACCCTGGTTTCATCTTTATTTGGATGTTTCTTGATGATTATTAAGTTTGCTTCCTTCCAGGTTTCTGGGAATATCTTCTGAATAAGGCACTCATTAAATAGTTGAGTAATGTAAGGCTTAAGTACTGGGGTGATTTCTTGTATTATTTCCACAGGAATTCCGTCTGGTCCCGGGGACTTCTTCATTTTCATGCTGCTTATTTCGTTTTCTACTTCCTGGGTAGTGAAAGGTAATATTGGTGATTCTGGATATGGCTGGTGATAGATTTTTCTTGTATCCTTATTTTCCTCGCTGTCGTTTTCAGGTTTGTCGTCTGGTATGAGATTCTTCATTAAGAAGTTGATGGTTTCTTCCAAGTCCTTTGTCATATTCGTGTTGTTCTCGTCATTAATTAAGGTGGAAATGGTTTGCGGTTTTTTTATTTTGCCGGTAGCGATTTTATACGGGGTGCCCCATTTATTTAATTCCAGACGTTTTTCGATGAAGATATTCCATTGTTGTGTCTTATAATTTAGTAGCTCGGTTTCGTATTGCTTTTTTTTGGCACGGTAAATCTGGAGGTTGGCATTTCTGTATTGTGCGATGATGGATTTTTGATATAGTTTCCTGGCTTTTTGCATTTGTTTCTTAAGGTTGGTTAATTTCTTTGGCCATGGCTTCCTCTTCATTTTCCTTTGGTTATTTATGGGTGATGAATTTTCAATTGCTTGACTGATGTTTGCAGAGAGTTCCTCTGCGAGCGTGTTGAGTGATTTTTGTTGGTCCAATTGTTCAGGGATAATGAGCTTTTCTAGGAATTTTTGATGATCGATTTTTCTCCAGTTCAATATGTTCTCCTGGTTTGTCTGTTCAAGCTGATGTTGCCTGTAGATTAAGTCGAATAGTATTAAGTTGTGGTCGCTTGTTGTGGCGAGATCTATAACTTTCCAGTTTTGGACATCGCCCAAGGCCCTTGCATTCGTGAGTGTTAGATCAATGTTGCTTGAGGCGCCCGCCCTTCCCCTGTAGGTGGGGGGATTATCTGGCTGATTTTCGACTTGTAGGTTGTGCTCAGAAATGAATTCCTCCATGGCTACCCCCTTGGTGTCGGTTTCTTGGCTGTACCACCACGGAGAGGAGGAGTTCGTGTCAGCTGTGATTATGATCTTGTAGTTTTTGGACGCATTGCAGATCAGATCGATTTTTTCCAAATATGGGTCTATGTCATGGCTGAATTGAAAATAACTATTTATTAGGATCCAAGAACCATGCTCGGAAGATATTTGAGCGCAATTTATGTGTGTGTCACAAAATTGTGCTATTTTGGTGATTGTTAGATTTCTGTTTAGGTTAATTATTGCTGCCATGGTTTGATTGCGGTCCTGAATTGTGTGAACGTTGAGTGGTATGTAGGGAATTTTGTTTTTGGATGTGTATGGTTCTTCCATGAGAATTATGTCAATGTATTGCTCTTTGCAGTAATTGATTATTTCAAGTGTTGCAAGCTTGCTTCTTCTGGTGTTGATCTGTGCAACGCGTATCTTGTCGTTATCTATGAGTGCCGTACTAATTGGTGGCATCGGGGCCATTCGTTTGTAGCTATGAACTCCATTCTCCCGTGTGCCCTTACAAAGTCCGCGTAAACATCGTCAAGTACCAGGGACTCTCCGCGACGTCCGAAAGCTGTCTCGGTTAGCCGGAGCAGCTCCTCTGTGTCGGTAGGAAGGTTGTAAGTTTTTAACGTTATCCTGTCCACTGCTTCTGGTATGGGGAAGGTAATAGTTTTGCCCTTGCTATGCTTCTTCCTGACTAGTAGTCTCAGTGCAGTAATGAGAATATCTCTCTCTTCTAGGCGTGAAAGTTTCAATTTGTGTTCGAAGTTTCTATATATTTTATATTTTATATATACCGTGCGTCCATTTCGATCTTCAGCCGAGAATCGGGAGAAGCGTGGCGGGCGGCGCTGACGGAGATGCCAACATTTGCGGCCTGTAATGCCCGCTTATTTTTATGGACATCTGCAGACATTTATATAAATATTGCAAAACGAGCACTAACCTGTGTTATAACACGCAAAAGTTCTTCTGTAATTCATCCAAGTTCAGTCCTTATATACACAAATAAATACGCTATAGAAACGATGTTAAGAGCCACAGATAATAAAGCATTTTAATCATAGTTTTGACCAGTAACGTCCTCCTTAAGTTTATATCCTTGAAAGAGTTTTGTGACCATGGGAATCGTTTGGAGGTTTCGAATGTGCAACACTGTATCAAGATTACGCTGCAGACGAAACCGTTAAAATCGAATGGTTTTCGTGAGCTTCCTTGCAATCCGAAATCTCCGAGCTCGAGTTTTTTTGTTCCTTCGTGACTAGATGAAGACAGAGCTGTGAATATAGTGGCGAGCAATGTAAACCAAGAGCGTGTTAATTTCGTACTGTGCGCAAGAGTATTATTCTTGGTTACTTGCAGTTACTTGTTTGTGTTATTGCAGTGTGTATGTGTGTTGTGTCAGTTACACGATTGGAATGCCAGTCGCAAGGTTCACGTTAGAACAAATATTTATTATGTATGACACGTACGTGAAAACAGACTCGTGTCGAGACGTGTGTAGGTAATTTGTACAGAAATTCCCATGCGTTTCAACTCCACACAGAGATACGGTTAGACATCTTGTCCTTAAATTACGAGAAACTGGATCGTTAAATTTTAAAACACCTAAGCAAAAACGACGGATTCTAACCGAAGCAAAACTCGATGAAATTGGTGCAGCGTTAGAATGTTCTCCAAACAAACCTCTACGACGTGTTTCACAAGAGGTGGGCGTGTCAAAATCATCAGCACATACAGCCACTAAGCTACTAAAATTAAAACCGTACTTTTATAACACAGGTTAGTGCTCGTTTTGTAATATTTATATAAATGTCTCCATATGTCCATAAAAATAAGCGGGCATTACAGGCCGCAAATGTTTGCATCACCGTCAGCGCCACCCGCCACGCTTCTCCCGATCTCTCGGCTGAAGATCGAAATGGACGAACGGTATATATATATATATGTATATTAGCAGGTAACAATATGTTATTAACACATTATTACTTTCCAAATAAGCGCATGTTGGATGGCAAAACGGATCCGGATGCGAAAATTCCAGATCCAAAAGTACCGGATCCGGATCCGAAAGTTCTGGATCCGGATCCGAAAGTACCGGATCCGGATCCGGATCTGAAAATTCCGGATCCGCGGATCCGGATCCGAAAAATTTTAGGATCCGGATCCGGATTTCGGATCCGGTAGGATCCGGATCTGGCCATCCCTAGTCTCTACAGCACACGCGCAATGCTCTCTCGTACGCTCACTCAAATATACCACTTTTTAATGGTCACTGCATTATATAATTTATCGCACGAATAGCGATATGCATTAAAAACTAAAAGATCAACTCAGTTTTTGTCAAATAAGTTGGTGAAGTCCTCGTGATAGAAGTTCAGCCTGTCCCAGTCAACACACTAACGTTGCCACAACGTTGTATGAATGTTGTATTTATGATGAATGTTGTATGTAGCGGAACAACGTTGTGATAACGTTGCCACAACGTTGTATTTATGATGAATGTTGTATGTAGGGGAATAACGTTGTGATAACGTTGCATCAACGTTGCAAAAAACATTCCACTGAATACGCTTTAGTTTGGATGATCACCACCATGAGCGCCACAAGCGTCAGATGGGAGTGTTTTGTTTAATCTGAAGTTGTGTGTGCACTGACCACCAAACCTTATATTTCCTACAGCGTACACTAGATGGCAGTGCGACTCAAATGCAAAACAAACATAACTTTTAGTAACACAAATAAGGATACTTTCGATTGTAATTAATGAAAAAATGTTTTTTTATTATCCTTCGAAAGATGTGTGAATATTGAAGTTGTAAGGAAGATCAGAAAATGAAATGTGTTACATACAAGTGAAACTCCCATGATAAATGTTTTTATTCCAGACTATATAATCAGGAGCTAAGTACTGCAAAAAGATACTGATTACCAGGTGTAGTTAGAGATTGGTCAATTCATCACAATCTCCAGACTAACAATTGCCTATTTTGGTGGAGCAGGAAAAGTTTTTATAATATGTAAAGAGAAACTGTGACGCATATGTATTATATACAAAAATGGCTTGGCAAGATTGCTAATAGCTTACCATGTGAAATAACCATATTTTAAATATGCATTGTTATATTCATAAATTACACAGGCAGCAAGGTAATGTTGCAAAAAAGTTGTGGCAACGTTAACCCCTAACGTTGCTACATAATGTTCAGTATATGTTGTGACAACGTTGTCAACCAACGTTGCAGCAACGTTGAAAAAAATGACCCTTAAACGTTGACACAACGTTTTCACAACGTTGTATCAACATACATTCAACATTGTAACAACGTTAGGTATGTTAGGGGCTAACGTTGCCACAACGTTGTGGTAACATTACCTTGTTGACTGGGGTGGATGCTCTACCACTTAACCCGCAAAACTATTCTTTTTTATTATTTTTTTTTCGTTATTATCTAACTGCTTAATATTGTGTCAATGGAAATGTTTAGCATTCATTTGAAAACTCTTAAAATCGAATGGTCTCTGGACAAAATTATTTTAAAATGTTTATCAGCATTCTCAAGATGTAATAAACAGTGGTCTGAATTACTGATTGACACTGTTACGTCAGTAGAGTGTACGATAGTTGGATCATCCACCCAACTCCATGTCAGAGTGTTTTGCACAGCGTGCCAAGACGACAGAAGCCCCTGATTCGAATCCCGGCGTGAGCACGGGTGTTCTTTGTGAGTGCCCCTTCTTCAATATCATCACTCATATTCATATTCGCGATTAACCAAAAGTTGTAGAAAAGCGAAGTAAAATAAACCCAATCATCAGTAGTTGGATCATCCACGACAATGACGTCTACTGTTGTGCAGAGGAGCTTCTGATTCAGGTAGGTTTTTAATGACTTTCGTCATGCCGAAAGGTATAAAAAAGGTATAAAACACCAGAGTTGAAAACATTTGTTGCATAGTGAGGCATCTCATTTTCTAGCTAAAACATGCATTGATGATGTTTTTTGAAAAGCCAGCTGACTTCAGGCAAATAAGCAACACCTGTGGCGACTAATTCCATAAGTAAATTATTAAGCCGACCCTACCTTCAGACATGGCGTTCCCACCCGAAATGTCCATGCTACGCCACTCATGAAATGTTATTTTAAGCATAGGTGTCACCAGCAATGTTCGTAGGAGGGTTAAATCATTGAAAAGAACTTAAAAACTACGAGACAACTATAACAATACTTATTTTTATCATGCTTCGATTGTATAAAACTTAACTGATGTTAAAGATGCTATTAAAAGGCTAAAGAATAACAAAGCACCTGGCATTGATTTAATACCAGCTTAGTTAATTAAATATGGTGGAAATTCGTTAATATGTCAAATTCATAAATTAATTTGTTTAATGTGGAATAAAGAAGAAATCCCTCAACAGTGGAAAGAATCCATAATTGTTCCTATGTTTAAAAAAGGTGATAAAATGAACTACAATAATTACCGTGAAATTTCTCTACTCTCAACAACATATAAAATATTATCTAACATTAATTTAACAAGACTAACCCCATATGCTAATGAAATTATAGGTGATTATCAATTTGGATTTAAACTTAACAGATCAAATTTTTCACATCAGACAGACATTTGAAAGAAAGTAGGAATATAATCAAAATGTCCATCAGCTATTCATTGCTTGAAAAAAAAACATATGATTTGGTTAAAAGAGATAAATTATATAATATATTACTCGAGTTTGGAATACCTAAGAAGCTTGTTAGTATGATAAAATATGCACCAGTGAAACAGAAAGTAAAATTCGTGTGGTATTAATGTGTCTGACAAATTTACAATTCATGATGGGTTAAAACAAGCAGATGCATTATCTCCATTGCTCTTTAATTTTGCCTTAGAATATGCTGTTAGGAAGGTAAAAGAAACTAACGAAGGACTAAAATTAAATGGTGTGACTCAGTTGTTAGCATATGCAGATGATGTAGACTTACTGGGGGATGATATGAATACAATTAAGAATAATGCTAAAATATTTTTCAAAACTGCTAAAGAGATAGGTTTGGAAGTAAGCAAAAAAAACTAAATATATGCTTACAGGTCGAAACCAAGTGTTAGATAGTAATCAAAATTGAATTATTGATAACAACTCATTTGAACCAGTTTCCAAATTCAAATACTTAGGAGTAATGTTAACAAATGAAAATTATATTAAAGAGGAAATAAAAAGTAGGCTTAATTCAGGAAATGCATGTTACTTCTCTCTTCATAAACTTTTGTCTTCTCGTTTAATATCTAAGAAACTAAAAGTTAAAATATACAAAACTGTAATTTTGCCTGTAGTATTATATGGTGTAAAACTTGGTCCCTTACATTGAAAGTAGAACATAAATTGATAGTATTTGAAAATAAGATCCTTAGGAAAATATTTGGACCTAAAAGGGATGAGGAAACAGGTGAGTGGAGAAGGTTACATAATTTAGAACTACATAATTTGTATTCATGTCCAGATGTTATTAGAATAATTAAATCAAGAAGACTTAGGTGGGTAGGCCATGTGGCATGAATGGGAGAGGAAAGAGGAGTTTACAGGATTCTTGTTTGGAAACCTGATGGTAAGAGACCTGTAGGAAGGCCAAGACGAAGATGGAGGGACAACGTTGAGATGGACCTAAAGGAAATTGGTAGGGATGGAAAAGAATATATACAGGTAATGGACAAAATAATATGAACATCTTGGTTTGCAAAGGCCTATATACGCCGTCGAGGAAAAGGAACAACACTCAGCAGAGATTTCAACCATCTAGTGGCGATGAAAGCAAACATATCAGTCTATCAGAAGCTGGTGTGAGAGTTGCATGCGAGCAGTCAGCTATCCGTCAAATGCAGGTATGTCCGACCTTTCAGACTTCAAAAGAGGCATGATCATAGGAGCCTGCCTGGCTGGAGCATCTGTGACAAAAACAGCTTCACTTATTGGTGTAGCACGGAGCACAGTGTCAACTGTTCTGACAGCCTACAGACAACATGGAAAGACAACGTCTGCAAAGGAGAATAGTGAGCGAAAAACAAAGTTATCCAACAGGGATCGACGTGTGTTGAAGCGAATAGTGACTCGAAAGCACAAGACAACACTGTCCCAGATAACCGCAGAGATGAACAATCACCTCCAGGACCCTGTATCAACGAAAACCATTCAAAGGGAGCTGCATTCTGTGAACATTCATGGCAGAGTTGCCATCGCCAAACCGTTGGTGACTCCATGTAATGCAGTGACACGAAGAAGGTGGTGCCAAGAGCACAAGAATTGGACACAGCAGCAATGGGAACATGTGATATGATCAGACGAATCGTCTTTCACATTATTTATGTGTGGAGAACTCCAGCTGAAGCATTTGACATTGACTGCTTAGTGCCTACCGTGAAACATGGTGGGGGTCTGTGATGGTTTAGGGGGCTATATCTTGGAATGGTGTTGGCCCACTTGTCGTCCTGCGTGGGAGAATCAACGCAGAGAAGTACTGCACCATCCTGGGTGACCACCTCCATCCCATGGTTCAGACTTTGTTTCCCGATGCATGCCCCATCTTCCAAGATGATAACGCCCCTATTCACACTGCTAGGTGCGTTGATGCATGGTTTGATGAGCACAGTGATGAGGTAGAACATGTCATCTGGTGTCCACAGTCCCCCGATCTTAACATCATTGAGCCTTAGTGGGGTATTTTGGAGGCCAAAGTGCGTAATCGGTTTCCACCTCCAATGACACTTTCGAAACTTGAGACTGTTTTGTGCGAGGAGTGGCTACGTATTCCAGGACCTTTATTTGACTATCCCACGTAGGATACAAGCTGTCATTCAGGCAAGGGGGGGCCCAACCCCCTACTAATACAAGTTTTCTGCAATTGCATTGGTGTTCATATTATTTTGTCCATTACCTGTAGATCTTGCTCAGGATAGGGACAGATGGAAGGCCTGTGTTGCTGCAGCCATGAACCTTCGGGTTTAAGAAAGCTAGAGAGTTAGTTAGTTAGTTCGATTTTTATAATAAAATAATTATGAGATAATTAAAATAAATCTTATTCCAAATTATTATTATTATTATTATTATTATTATTATTATTATTATTATTATTATTATATCCTGGGGGAGATTTTTCTACTCCATCCACTAGAGGAGTGAATGTCAAGCACAACTGTCTTTATGATTATTTTACATTTCTTTCATTTAATGTAATGAAATGCATAGTTACTCTATTTTGTTATTAACTTTTACACAACTCGCTCAATAAAAAGTTTTAAGAGTTAGGGATGCATTTTATCCATAAAGTATATGATGTGTGACCTTTTACGTAGAACTCTAATTTCCGAAATTTTGAAAGTCATAAAACCCTTTATTCTTTGACTTAAATATTAGAGTATGTATTTTCCACTCCATTTTTTTAGATTTAACATTTTCTTTACTTCGTTATTATTTTTGAATAATAACTAACTGAACCTTATTATCGTTATTAACAATAAAAATAACAAGGTTTCTGATATTTTGTAACTTGAGATGAACGATGCCAATATCCAGGGAGGGGAGCAGTACCTGCTCGACCGCCCCTCCCGACGCCCATGATTTTGAGTGTTCAGCATATTCTCATCGAAGAATGCACGATTTTACTTTTGTTATGCACACTTTTAATCTTCCCAACTGATTTTTGGGAGGAGATGACAGTGTTAACAAATGTTTTTAGCTTTTTGAAATGAGTTGGCCTCTTTAGAGGAAGTTTTTAGTCTCTCCTTAAGGGGAGAAGTTACAGTTACGGACCATGTGTGCATTTATTTTAATATCGTCGGAATGGTCAATTTTCAGAATCCCATGAAATCCTTATGGAGAAAATAAACTCTTCAACTTCAAGTTGAAGCTAATCAAACGGAAGTTTCGACTTTTCCGTTTGTCAAACACATCTTAAAACTGTCCTCTTTTCGTTGATATCCTTTTCTACGCCATCGGAAGTTTGATATTCCCAAGAGAACAAATCATATAATACTCCCATAAGTGCAATGCATTTCTCGTTGCCTCCTACGGCCATCCTGGCAGTGTTGCCAAACCTGATGCACATACAAGTGCAAAATTTCACATTAAATTCAATTGAAACTGACTTCCGTTGAGCTAGATTTACGAAGGCTGGATAAAGTACCTCCTAGGGTAATTTTAATTTTAGGTGTCAAAGGGGTAGGGGCACTGCCATTACCGTTAACTTTAAAGTAATGACAATTTATTCTGTTTTCCGGCGGCATCATCCATCTCAATAATCCACCGATGGTTGTATGGAATCGAAAAATAAAGGATTCCCGGATAACAATATTATGTCATCTCCACGGCGCTATAAAAAAGTAGCGAGGAAGGTAAGAGGGGATGGAGCGACGCAGCCAATATAACAATATTACATCACGTGTAAAATGTATACTCATAGCAAAAGTTGGTCTATGTGGGCCCGAGCCAGTGGGACATGAGGGCGGGCGCCCCAGTTCACAGCGAAACGAGTGCACGAAAGAACCAGATGTGGCCCCAAAAGAGCTAAGTTGGCAACACTGACTTGGAGGGATGAGCCTGGCGGAAACTGTTCCTCATGCATTTAACCATAGGCGTAACTTGGCGGGAACAAGGGGGCACTTGCTCCTTCCCAAAGAATCAGGTTTGTTTGTTAAAATTTACAAGTTACGGGACCTGAGGAGCAAGGTAATAAAAATAATATTTCTGATTTCACAAACATCACAGTTATTTTGCAAATAATCCTGAATGCTGTTTTTATTGAATGGAAAACCTGAATGCTGTTTTTATTGGATGGAAAACTTTTGGAGTCTCTTCCACCAAATGTAAGCCCAGGTTTGATTTTACCCCCTCAAAATTAGGCCTAGTTTGATCGTACCCCCTCAAAATTATGTCCAGTATGATTCTACCCCCTCAAAATTAGGTCCAGTTTGATTCTACCCCCTCAAAATTAGGTCCAGTTTGATTCTACCCCCCTCAAAATTAGGTCCAGTTTGATTCTACCCCCTCAAAATTAGGTCCAGTTTGATTCTACCCCCTCAAAATTAGGCCCAGTTTGATTCTGCACCCTCAAAATTAGGCCGCATCTAAATAGCATAGGTACACCAGCTATCCCCAAGGTTTGGGTAAATCCCCCCCCTCAACTAGCATTCCATTTAAGTGCTAAGAAGATAGAATTGATAAATATCACATTTTTATCTTATTCCCATGTTGCACAACACGTTATAGTTAATTTCGATACATATGATAAATTTCAATACATATTTAAAAAGTATTCAGCCACATAAATATTTGTGATATGACAATGAGAGCAACACGCACACGTGTAAGACCCCATTTTCATTAATATTGCATGAGAGCAGCATGGATATTTAATAAGAAAAAGTATCATTATAAAGCATAGATTACCCTTCAATATGTTATAAAGCATAGTTTACCCCCAATATGTATGAATGTTCAGAATGCTGCCTTCATATCAGTCTATTAAATAATGAAATATTTGTTCTCAAGCAAAATATGTTGATATGTGAATATAGATACGTAATGCTACCAAATTTTATTTGTGTATAGTTGTATTCATTAATTTGGGTAACAGCCTAATTGCAATATTCATATATCAAATTTGAATTGATGTGCCTCTTGAATATATACGTTATTCTCAAACATTATAGTAAAATAAGTAACTGAAGAAACACTGCTATCAAAATTATCGAATGACGGGAATCATGGTAATAAATAACAGAATCTATTTTCCAGTAAGTACAACTATCATACTAGGGGCTTCTTTTGAATATCCATGTGGTTGTTTTTAATTTTCTTAGGCAGAAGTAGTGAAAAAAGTAGCGAGTAGCGAATGGGAGTAGCGTAGCAAGCTACTTTATAGTAAATGTAGCTGTAGCGAAGCTACATTTTGGAAGAGTAGCTGTAGCTGTAGCGAAGCTACTTTTAAAATGTAGCATTCTGATCACTTCATAATTGCAATGTCATGTAAACTAAAATAATAAAATATTCTGACTTTGGTTAAAAGCTGAGGCTGTAGAGGGCCACTCAGCACACACAGGGACAAAACACAGGACAACAGACATAATTATATTGGCCATAAGTTAGTCGTCAGAGCCTCGTTAGTCTGCATAAAACAGTCCAAGGTGTACTATGTGGAAGTGAGGTTGACAATTGGATGTACTATGTGGACGGTCACCCCTTACATTCCTCTCTGAGCAAGTTTTTTACAGTGTTCTTAACTTTCTAATACGTTGGTATGTCCTGTTGAAGTCCCTTTACAATGTACACTTTTAACCTTATTTAACAGGCTTTTACACACCTTTTGTAATGGTCATGTAAGGATATTAGATAAAGGGATTTTCCCCCATATCCATTGAAGGGTTCAAAATGGCCGGCCACATATGCCAAAATTTTTAACTCATTCATTCATTTATTTTCTGAGGAACTTTGCCATCTTAAGTCAATAATCCCACAGTAGGTAAGTAAGTAAGTAGCAGGGGATTTAGATGCAGTAGTCCCACTTGAATAAGGCATAATCTCATATCTAGAAAAGCTGACCTCACAGATATTACATGAAAAATGTTGTTCATCATTATTTTAATAAATATATTCAAATGAAATTAGATTGGATATTTAGTACAGCTGTAATACTAGTATAACTTGAGCTTGAACTACATTGTATTAAGCTGTGTGAGTTTCTCTACACTAACATCTCTTTCAGTTCCATTTCATGTTTTAGAAGCTTTCCTTTATCTTTAAATGGAACCAATGTCAGTCACTTATTATTGTTGGGTAGGTGAGTTAATTGTTATATAAGAAATGAGTTTTATTGTTGTAGATAATGTTACTATGGAGACAGCAGACAAACACAAATACCTGTCCCTGAGGATGAAAAATGACTTCAATAAAAGCATCAGATTCCTCAGCTTTCAGTGCACAGTGAGGACAAGAAGGAAGCAAACATCTTGACACTAGTGAAGAGAACCCATAATGCCATTGGAAGAATCACATGACTTGTTGAAGGTTGGTTTTTGTTTGTGTTAAGCACTCTGTGTCCAAAGCAAACTGCAAGCTATGAGGTTTTGCCTGTAATTTAAGCATATCTACTTCTAATAGCACTTTCCATACATTCAGGAGAATGCACTTAACAACAGATAAAAGTAAATACAAATGAAATTAAAAACAGTGGACATTTAGTGGCTAAGTATATTGTGTGGTCAACTCATGATTTTGCTTCCACTCAGTAGAAAGAACCCTGACAGGTTCCAGGTTTGAGTCTCAGTCTGTACATACCTTCTAATGTATCTTTATGTTTTATCTAATCACCATTCATTCACATCATCATGATTAGATCAAAGAGCCACAAAACTAAGTAAGAAAATCACAAAAAATGCCACCACAGAAATACACACCCAAATTACACAGTCTAACATATTCAGACACAAGTTTGTAATTTGGAATATAACTTTACATTTCTGTGTAGTTTTCAGTAGTTAAATATAGTACATCTAATATGTGACAAGAGGCTACCTGGACCATTGTATGTGCTTTTTCTGTACACTGCAATGTATTTAATTTGTGTCTTAAATCTAGTTACTAAATACATTTTTCAAATTTGAGAGAGAGAGAGTAGGGACATGTGAAGACAATTGTGAAAGATTTGGAATAGGTATTTTTGGGTAGTAAATAAAATAACATCTCTTCTAGATCTATTATTGATGATGTGGAAATTTGAAAAAGTTAAAAATTTGCAAGAGTTTTAATAATAGAAATATCATAATAACAATAACAAAAAAACAGGACAAGCTTGCATATTAGGTCAGCCAGTCAATAAATCAGACATGGCATAGCATTATCCAACAGATTTTCTGATGGCACTCGTCTGCTATATATTTTTTCTTCTTATAAGCAGCTAACCAATAGATCAGACATGACTCAGGGTGACAATTTGATATACTGAATGAGGAATTGCTGTTGCATGTCATAATCAGACAGCAGTCAACATAAGGGTGATCTGAAGCATCACAACACAACACAGCATCGTGCCACATCTGATGTACTGGGTGATCAGCATAATAATTGAATATGTTGCATGTAATCTATTAATTTAAGCAATTTAGTGGTCAACTTTTCTCCATCTCTCCCTTTCTCTCTTCTCTCTCTCTCTCTCTCTCTCCTTTCGTCAAAATCGCTTAATTCATTCATTGTCTGAAAGGCAAAAAGAGCAACATAAAATAAGAAAAACATGAATTATGAATATCAATTTTAGCAACGTTGATGATTCGCTGATATTTTGTCTAAATCAGTTGATGGACACACATCAATCACATATGGATTTTTATTTTGATCTGGCCCTTATATGCCTTTAATGGCATGATGCAATACACAGGTGAAAGTTTTCCATTTTTATATTTACCAATACAATACACTAAATGTAACAACTTATATTTAAACAATTTGCATTATTTCAATGGCTTTTACATTTTTTTCCAATTTTGCTTCTGTATTAATTCAAATGTTACAGGGAGGTATAGATCGACCTTCTGGAAAGGCACACAAAAGTTAACCTCACTTCCACGTAGTACACCCAGGTAACTGCTTCTTGCAGGCCAACAATGCTCCCGACCCATGAGCAGTATAATCCTTTGTGAGGTTGTTTTGTCCTATGCTTGTCCTTCTGTGGGCTTCTGTGTGCCTCTTTACAGCCACAGCTTTTAAATTAGGTAAGGAAATTTTAGTCCTCAGAGATACTATAGTGATAGTTCTATTTAAGTAATGAATGAACAAATTAGTTTTAGGTATTGAGTAAGAAAGTTTTAACAGTTTTATTCTTTATTATTCTTTTATCCTCAGTTATGTCTTACTTAAGGGGCATGATGGGTAAAAATAGCCTATGTGCTGATGCATGTATAATATAAAAAACAATCAATCAAATTTTGTTGTAGGGAATCCATTGCTCTCATTAAGAGAAGCAGGAGAAATGCCTGTGCATCAGATCTTCGAGGAAATAAAAAATTATTTGCCACAACACAGACAATCAGTGAGCTTAGAGAGACACCATACCCACAACAGATGCACTACTTCAGCTGGACCAGGAGGGAAAGGACAAACTGTTAAGGTAGTGATTGACTTTATTGTTCCATTCTTTTTTCTCCCTCCTTAGTGGATTCCTCTTGCTTCTATAACATTTCCTTCATGGACTCAGTTCTTCATTTCTCTATCATTTACCCTTCCACAATTCTTGCTTTAATTTTCCTTCCTTCTCTTTGAAAGAGTTCATTATTTTTATCTCACCCCTATCACTTCCTTCTATTTAGATAACTTGCTTCTTCCTGTTTCCTTCCATCTGCTTGGAATAAATTAATCACTTCCTCTTCTGATTTGACAACATGCTTCTTATTACCCCTTCCTTCTGTATTAAGCCTGCTCAGTTGCTGAGTGTATTTAGTGGCCAACCTTTTACCTCACTACCAAAGTTCCAAGATTCACATTCCAGTCTGAGCATGGCTGTTCCTCAGAGAGTGTTCTTTCATTTATATTATCAAATTATCACTCATTGTCTTCATTGTGATTTGCTAAAAGTGAAAGGTATGTTCTTCCTATCTTGCTCTGTTCTCTTTAGAGGACTCGATTTATTTTATTCCCATCCATTCTCCTTGTAGAACTTTACTTCTGCTGTAACTTCTTTACCCCTTGGAGGAATTGACATTTACTATATTCCTCCATTCTCCTATCTCCTCTCTTTGCTTTGGAGAACTTGTTTCCTTCTATCACCTTTCTTTCTACTTGAAAGACTTGTCTGGATTTATCTGTTCCTATGTTCCTCTAATCCCCTTTGAGGACTTACTGCTTCCTAACTTCCTCAGTTCTCCTTTTCCCTCCACTTATCTTCATCATTTGTAAAATTTTCATCTATGTAGGATTGCCACCTACTATTTTCCTCTCTCTTCCATAACTAATTTGCTTCATTCTATATTTCTGTCTTCTCTTTGGATGAGTGTCTCATTTTATCTTTCTTTGCTATTGGATATATTGCATCCTTTCTCTCCTTTCTCCTTTGAGTGTGTGTATTTCCTCATCTGCCTCCCTTGTTTTTGGATGATTTGCATCCTGTTCATATTCCTCTTCCTTCTCCTTTGAGAATATGTTTCTCCCTACTCCTTCTTCTTCCCCTACTTGTAAAATATCATCTCTCTCTCTATCTCTCTCTCTCTCTCTTCCTTCCTGGAAGGAACTACTCTTTCTCATCACCAACCTATTTTCTTGAAGCACTTGTCTCTTGCTATGGCAATTCCTTCTCTTTCAGGAAAGAAATCCTCCAAGGTGAAGATGAGATACAGGAATAAATAGGTCCTCTATGAAGGATGGAAGGTGAGAGAAGGAAAGCAAGTGGAAGAGAGGAGTTTTTGAGAACTGAGTACTACATTGAACGATGGAAAGTGTGAGGAGGACAGGAATACACTACTGGAAGAAGGGATCAGGAAGTACTGAGTCCTTCAAGGACTATGGAAGGTGAAAGAAGGAAATATGATAACTAAGTGAAGTGAGAGAGATAAGAAGAACTGAGTCCCTCATGGGGAATGCAATGTGAGAAGAAAATAATCCATCAAATGAAAGAGGGGGATAACAATAACTGAGTCTTGGAATAGAAATGAAGGTCATAGAGGGAAGGTAACTCATAAAGTCGATGGAGGGAGAAATAAAAAAAACCGAGTCCTTCATGAAGAAAAGAAAAACTAAGTCCTTCATGGAGAAAGGCATGTGATAGAAGGAAATTAATCCACCAACTGGAAAGGCTGATATAGGAAGAACTGTGTCCTCCGTGGAGAATGGCAGGAGAGAGAGAGAGAGAACAGAATTCCTGAATTGGAAGAAGGGAAAATAGGAGGAACTGAATCCTCCATGAATAATGGCAGGTGAGAGAATGAACAGAATCCATAATGTGAAAAATAGGAGATAGGAAGAAACAAGTCGTCTTCTTTTTGTAATCCCTTACTTCATCTCACCTCTTGAAGGTAAAACCAATGCCCCTTTATCTCTGTAGTTTGTGCTCACCTGCCACAAGTACAAATGAGAGTAAAGAGTAAACAGCCCTAGAATATAGTTCTATGTCTAAGTGAGCATAGTGGTTGTGGATCTTGGTAATGCTTGGCAAACATATGTGCTGATGGACTGTAAATGTGGCCTAATTGTTGATGTCTGGGGTTCGAATAAGGGGTTCATGACATCAGCACATCTCTTTTTTTTCCTTGGTGGATCCCAGTTCTAGCTTCTTCTATTCTCCTTGGATTACTCAGTTTTCCTATTTTTTATCCCTTCATCAAAGTGGACTAAATTCCTTCTATCTCTCTCTCCCCTCTCTTTGGTGACTTAAGTTCTTGCAATAACCCCTCTTTCGTTTGCTGGTTTTCATTCCTTCTATCACCTTTCAATCAGCATGGAGGACTTAGTTCTTCCAATATTTATTCATTCTCATGCTAGATTGACTTTCCCTATCTCCTCCATATTCCTGGTATGACACAGTTCTTCCTCTTTTATTTCATTGGTGGATTTACTTCAGTTCATATCTGTTTTTCTCTTTCCAGGCGTTGATTTTCCCTATCTTACTGTCCCATCTGCATCGTGGAATTCTTCCACCTGTCTCCTTCCTTTCTCCCCCTTGGAGGGCATGATTCTTCTTATCTCCCCTTTTGCACTTGGAAGATTTCCTTTTTCTGTCACCTACCATTATAATTCTTCAATTTAGTAGATTCCTTTCCTTTTATATATTTCCATTTTCAAAGAAGGACTCAGTTCCTCCTCCCATCTCTCCTCTTGCACCTTGTGTATTCTCTTCTTTCTGTTACCTGCCATTCCCCATGGAGGACACAGTTCTTCCTATCTACCCTCTTCCACATTGCTAATAAGGGAATGGATTAAGGCAATCCACCAAGAGATAGTCGGAAAATAGCAAAAATTGATTCCCCATATTAAAACAGAAGGAAATATGAGGAAAGAATACCATGAAGAAGAAGAGGCGAAGGTTTGAAGAGTTGAATCCTGCAAGGAAAAGGGAAGTAGAAAGCAGGAATTAAATGCACCAAGAGACAGAATAGGAGATTGCAAAAAAAAAAAAAAAAAAGTTCTTAAAGGAAAAGCAGGAGGCATGGGAGGAAATAAATTCAGCAATTACAGGTAAATAATATGGGAAGGATGGAGTCCTTAAATGAGTAGGAAATGTGATAGAAGGAATGGAATCTACTAATTTGAAGAGCTGGAAATAAAAGAAACTGTGTTGTACAAGAAGAATGGAAGGATAAGGAGAAGAAGTGTGGAAATGGAGAGCAATTGGGTCCTCGAATGAGAAGGGGCAGATATGAGAGAAATGAATCAAACAAGGTAAAGAAAGGGATGCAAGAAGAACTCATGCATCATAGGAGAAGAGAGATAAATAAGTGGAAGGTATTTTACGAATGACAGGGGAATGAGATAGTAAGAAATGAATCTTTCAAAGAGAAGGAAAGGGGATGAGAAGAAGTTATACCACCAAACGGAAGAGGGTGGATATGAAGAACTGAGTCCTCCAAGGATAATGGAATTTTGAAAAGAGGAAAGCAATTTACCAAGTGGAAAAAGGACTATAGGAAGAACTGTGTTCTGCATGGATTATGAAAGGTGAGAGATGGGGAGAAATTCACCAAGTGGAAGAGCGAAGATAGGAAGAAATTAGTTTTCCTTGAATAATGGACGTTGCAAGGAAGATCTTAGCCATCCATGAAGAATGGAAGGGGAGAGGATAGGAGATGTGAAGAATTGAATCCTCCATGGACAATGGAAGCTGAAAAGTGAAATGGAATCAACCGAGTGGTAGAGGTTAGTTTGGAAGATCTGGGCCCTGAATGGATGATGAGATGAGAAAACTAATCTACCAAATGGACGAAGGGAGATAGAAAGAACTGTGTCCATAGGAAATGGAGAGATGCAGAGAAATCCACCAAGTTGAAGAGGAGAGATTGGAATAACTTAGTCCTCCATTGAACAATGGAAAGAGGAAGGAGAACTGTAATCCACTAAGTGAAGGAGGGGAGATAGGAATCCCCGTGTCCTCCACAGTGATTGGAAAGTAAAAGAAGGAGATATCGAAAAAGTTGAAGAGGGGAGATTGAAGAACTGAATTTTCCATGGAGAAAGAAAGTGAGAGGAAAAAAGGAATAAACCAAGCAGAAGAATGGAATTAAGAAGAACTAAGTCCTGTGTGGAGAATTGAAGGTGAGAGGAGGAAAGGAAGTGGAAGAAGAAAGCTAGAAGAACTGAACCCTCCATGGAGAATAGAATGTCAGAGGCGGAACAGAAGAAATGAAGTGGGAGACGGGAGATGGGAAGAGTCTTGCAAAGAGGAGAGGAGAGATGGAATGAAGTAAATGCACCATGTCTATTGGAGGAAGTTTGGAAGAAGGTGACAGAAGAAGGAATGCACAAAGTGGAAGGGATGAGATAGTAAGAACTGTGTCCTGAAAGTATGTATAATAAAAAGTTATTGAATGAAATATATCAACCTCAGGAGAAAGGAGGCTACAGGAGGTACTGAGGACCACAAGGCAAAGAGGGGAGCAAAGCATCAAGCAAATCCATCAAGAATCAGGGATGAATATAGGAAAAACTGAGCTCTACAAAGGGTATGGAAGGTTAGAGGAAGAAGGGAATCCACCAAGAGGAAAACGAGAAATGGGAGAAATGGGTCCTGGAAGAAGAAGGAAGGGAATCCACCAGTGGAAAGAGTGGGAGATATGAAGAACTGATTCCTCCAATGAGATAGAAAGGAGATAAGAAGAAGGCCTTGCAAACAGAAATGAGAGAAATGAAAAAAATTGATTGCATGAAGAGAAGGGGCAGTAAGAATAAACAGATTCATCCAAGGAGAAGTTATCAATGTGTGATAGAAAAACTTCATCGAAGAAAAGGAGAATGAGGTAGGAAGAACTGAGATTTTCAAGAATAAGGAAAGGAGATAGGGAAAACTGTGGCTTCTAAGTGGAAGGAGAAGAGTTAGTGGAATGTATGTATTTTGTTTGGTACTTTTTTCTGGCTACCATGTGGAAGACCTGGTTTCGAATCCAGTGTAAGTGATTTGGACCAAGGATTTTTTAAGTCATTTCCCTGTTTATGTGCGGCTATGGGACCCACCCAGCCTCGTATAATGGTTGCAACCTTGAAGGGGGAGGTAAAGGCAACCAGGCATGATGCTGACCACATTATATCAACTATGGCCGAGATCAGGAACATCTGGTGCTCTATACCTCCACATCAGCTCATATGTTTTATGACATGAGTACACATGCACAGGGGTATCATTACCTTCATGTTGTTGTTTTTTTTGTTTGTTTTTTTAGTTAGTCACATTTATTTAAGTTTTGGTGATGAAGAGGATCAGTGATGATGAGATGCAATTGATGAACACTTAATGTGTCGGCCAGCAAGCTGGCAATGGAATGAACTGAATTCATTGAGGGGAAAGATTTTGAAGATGGATAATTTTAAATCTATTTCAATTGTTGTACTGAGTCCTCCAATGAGAATGGAAGGAGATTGGAGAAAGAGTATTCACTAATGGTAGAGGGAAGATGGAGAAATGAGTCCTGAAAGAGATGAATAGGAGTAAATAAATCCACCAAGGAGAAGGGAGGAAGAAAGGAGGAAGCAAATCCACTAAAGAAAAGGGAAGGGAAAAATAAGAAAGAGAGATTAAAGGAAATCTCTTACCTCAATATATTCTTCTGGTCTTGGATCACTGGATAAAGAGTAACTGTGTACTTACTCGAAGATCTGAAGATCTGTGATTGTTTCTCTTCTTTTTGTAAAGTCAATGGATCCCCTACAACAAAGTAAGAAATGAAGCAGAAGCATAATACGAAGCAGAAATCAAATCATATGGATAATGATCATTCAGAATAGATTTTCTAAATTTATTTTTTACTTTCAATTTTAATTTATTTCACTCTGAAATCTTCAGAAACTTCTTAGGTAATTAATGGATTCTCAGGAAGGCCAGTGCTAGTGATTTCTATTCTTTACATACATTCCACATAATTTTATCTGTGCATACAATTTACTTATGAACAGACTTTGACAAATTGTACATATTTCTAAATTTTGGAAATTTACATCTTCACAACAGCAGATTTCTTAAAGTGGCAGAACAATATTTGCTTCACTCGGATTGTGGAATACTTTTTGTCCCAACAAACACTAAGTTTGATGAGCAATTTAATTTCTTAAATGCATGTTTCTTTGTATCAAATGCTGGATTACAACCAATATTTTTTCCTAAAATAGAATTATTTTAGTAATCAATATTACTAATTATATGGATTTATTAAAGTGCAAATTTCCCTGGCTAAAGTAAAATTGTATTGTGACAAGAAGTTAGAAATGTGAAGAGGATATCATATATTTTCCTGTTTCATTGGGTAATGTGCAAGATGCAACTATGAAGTACGCACTTACTGCAATTATTATCGCATGCAGGGAATCAAAAATACAATAACATTACTAACAGAACTACACAATCAAAATGATTCACCTACTTTAAAATAAGCAGTATATCAACTATGCAGCCATAGTACAATATTTCACAATCACCTCATCAAACTGCCAAGCATGCATTTCTCGTTTTTGTAATGCATTATTGCGAGTAAAGCGAGGAACAACATTTATACATCCATTTCTTCGCAGGCTTGCAAGTATATTAATTTAATGGGGCGTTATTATTTTCATAGGATCCCATGATATTCACTCTTTTCCAGCTTCTCTTTCACACTTTCAGTGTCAAAAATATGTGCATACTATATCGCTAAATAATTGTTTCCCCCAATACAGAAATCCCTTGAAAATATAAGACTTAACACTTAATCAAGAGCTTCATATCTCTCCCAATTCCTCCCACTCAAATTTAATACTCAATCCTCCATCCAAAATTTCCATGCCAATTTTAGACTTACTGTTGATATTGAAAAGTGGATATTGCCCATCCCCCAAAAACTAATTCTCGGTCCCCACACCAGAATTTCCACAATAGTCTAAGATGTAATGGTAATACACAAGAGTTGGATATCCCCCCCCCCCCCAATTTAATACTTCATCCACCTAAGTAATTTCCACCATAATCTCAGACTGAACACTTATATTTAAAGGTTGGATATTGTCCCCAAACATTTACTTCTTAATCCCTGACCAGAATTCATGCCAAATTAATATGTAAGAGTTGGATATTGCCCTCCCCCATTAATTATATTATCCATTACAATTCCCTTGGCAGTATACAAATTACTATTTATATAGCAGCAATGGTTAATTGGTAACATAATTCAACTTGTGTTCAATGCTGTAAAATTTCCATCACAAAAATTCCCCTCCTCCCAAAGAAAAAGTTGGATGGATGCAACATACATCCACAGACCTATATGTGGGCATCTCTGCCCCTGAATACTTTATTTTCTCCAACTAATGAAATAAATATGATGGACCTAAGGTGTAATATTCTTATATACATTTTAGAAAAATATATAAATGTTGAAAGTCATATTAAAGGAAAAATCCCTCCCCCAACAAAAAGTTTGATAAAAGCACCCCTCAATGTGTTCGTTCATTTTCATTTAAATTTTCTTATAGGCATGTTTTGTCTGTTAGTTATATCTAATTCAAAACAGATTTTTTTTTTAAAATTTAAAACACACAAGGCGATTTTGATAGAGAAAGAGTAGTAAATATATTGCAGACTTAAGTAAATAAATGTACACAAATATAATAACAAATCCTAAGTACATTTTCTTGTTCTTTTTTTCCCCTATTAAATTTTGAAAGCAGGGTTTCAGGTGTGATATATATTTTCTATTTGTATTTCCAGTTTTTTTTTAAGTATTTAAATTAGAAGATTATTCATCAATCATAGCAAACTATGCACCAGAATTATCATGGAAACCTTCCAATGCAATATGTGTATTCTGCCATTTTTAGCACACTACTAGGATTGTATTTGAAACATATATCATACCCTTAAAACAATATTCTGCCATGATTGAAGTTTCAGGGTGTTCAATACACGTGCTTCACCAACCTTTAAGTAATCAAGTGCTGTCTCCATTTAACTCCTGATGGCATTATATGCTCTCACATTACAATTAGGTTGTCTGCATACCTAGCATCTTCATCACACCATGTAAGTGGTAGAACTCTGATGATTTTGTTTCTCTCATTAATAAGCCTCTGGAAGTTGTGTCTCCATAGTATCCATACCATATACAAAAATGAAACTCGCTACTAAGTAACAATTCACTCCTCTGATCAACAATGACATTTGAATGACATGAAGTATAGTCATTGCCATTGTTAAGGTTATGCAATGAATGATACCACACAGTGACTCACACTTCCAAAATGAGTACTACATAATATTATTGAATTTTTTACTCACATTCATTTCTTGTGCAAAAGCAACCACATTAGAAAAGAAGAGAGAAAGTAAATGAAACCAACATTAGCAATAGAGCTCCATGTATAATGAGCATACATACTACAGAAAAGGAATCCAAAGTTTCAAATGCAAGTCTGCCTGGAAAAGGAAATTTCCACCTTGACACAGTTGCATCTCTTGTTTGTGGCCTCAACCTTGTACCGATTTCCTGCCATAAACTGTATAGTTGTGATTCTTTGTGCTGAAGCTGAAATACACCAAACTTTATGGTTTACCACCTCCCTTGCTCTTGGATTTTATAATTTAGCTAAGTTGAAAGATGACAAGAAGAGGCAGACCATGACAAGCAATCTTGTTCTCATCACCATATTCCCTTTTGTTTGATTTGATTTGATTTTTGTTATTTAGCTTCACTTTTTATTCACCTTTGACTAATTGCAATGGTGAGGATGAGTGATGATATGATGTCATTGATGAAGGGACACTCACAAAGAACAGCAAATAAATTAATCAATCAAACTCACAAAGAACACCATGTCCAGATCTGGATTCAAACCCAGGACCCCTGGCATCTTAGAAGGTGGAGTGGTTAGCACATTCCACTTTGTATAAGACAGATTCAAAACTAAGGTAGAAACAAATATTTCGAAATACTTTATTTTTACTTCCTCAAAATCCAGAGAAGGGACTATTGCAGATTTTGTTCGTTTATCATTATGCCAATCTGCTAACAAGTTTCAAGTCATTAGCATTGGATGCAGCAGTGTGTGTTTGTAAGGCTTCAATCCATGTACTATATTTGCCATTTACATAAAAGAATAGCTAATAGTGCTGGTAACAGTTGTGAGTAACGAAACGAGCATCTAACAATAAATGCTCACTCAGAGTGGAATTTGAAGGTGAGATTGGGGCAAGGGGGGGGAGGGGTCCTCCTCTGGTTTCTGCATGTTCGCTCTTTGGAAAGACTATGTATCTAATTGATATAATATCTCAATGCTTCAGGATCAGTTAACTGAAACTCTCTCTCCCCAAACACTTGTCACATAATTGATAGAATGTGATGTGTTGTCAAAATCATATCAACTTTGGTGATGTGATTGAGGACTTTGCTGCACAAAGGACAAGAGAAAAATATTATTTGAGAGGCAAGTTAGATTATTTTCTCTTTATTGCATTTATGTGTTCAGTAAAGGTATTTATTTCCCTCTACCATACCATTCCATAAGAAATATTCATACTTTATCGGTACTGATGTGTTAAGATCAGCTCTTGAAGTGGAAATTGTTAAGTGGTGCAATACTTTTCGAGCTTGGGGTACCTGGAAGAATGATTTGCATAAAATCTTCTAACTGGGGGAACACCATCCCCTGGCATACTTCCACTTAGAGCAATTGTAAAGATTTTAAGGAAACACACAAAAAGTCATGCATGACATTCATGCTTGCCAGTGGCATTTTTTCCTGATGGAAAACAACAATGCTACAGTCAGACAGTAGAAGATTGCTCTTAAGATGTGAATATCTCTGAATTAAATTTAATGTCTTTAGTGCAAAGATACAAAATTATGAAGAGAAGCAACCCAAGAACCAGTACAGTTAGGTCAACTAAAGTTTTTACATGGGTTCGCAAATTGGGCCAACAGTTGTTAGTCATGACAACTTTCTGTACCCTGTAAATTGTGGCGTGAAATCAAATGTTTTGTCCCAAGGGAGTCCTTGGTTCAAATGCCACATGGATGCTCTGACTCACTACTATGAACTTGTCAACTATGAATCTGAACAAGAGGAGTGGCTTTAGTGTTTGGGAATCAAGGAACTCTTGCTCCTGCTTATGAATAGGTTGGCATAGGAGGCACCACATTTCAGGGGGTTAGGTTAAAAGTATCACTACAACTACTGAAACAAAAAAAAATACATTTGAAAACCTTCCTAAACCAACTGAATGACTTCACCACCCTCAAATTCACCTGGTTCCACTCCAAAGACAAAGTGATCTTTCTAGATGTGGATATTCACATTGTGGGCCTTTACTTGGAAACAACCATACCTGTCAAAACTACCTGTGAGTGAGTGAGTGTGCCTCCACTGGTAACAAACCTTCTTTGGACACATAGCAAACTTTGATTGGGTTACAGTGTATGAATGATTCTTGTGTTTCACACTTTTCAGATGCATACTTCTTCATGGCCTTCAAGACTACCATTCTCATTCATGATGTTCTTTTGAATATCACATTGTTTGAAAATTCTCATCAAAGTTCATAGTAGAGAGTCAGAGCATCCATGTGGCATTTGAACCAAGGACTCCCTTGGGACAAAACATTTGATTTCATTAAATTTTGTTATTTAGTGTTACTTTTCTGCCACTCTTGGATAATCATAACAATGAGGCTGAGTATTATGATGTGACAAAATTGATGAAAGGACACTCACAAAGAATTACCATACCCTGACCAGGATTCGAACCTGGTACTCCTGGTGTTGTAGCATGCTGTGCTAATCACTCTGCCATGGACGTCGGCTGGAGGCAAATAAATTATGACAAAAAAAAACCGCATAGCTTTTTCACAACCCAAAGAGTGGAAACTTTCAATGCTATTTGAATGTTATTAAATAACTTCAGAATAACTTTATTAATTGTATTCTTATTAAATAAGGATATCTTACTTTCCTATTTTGGTTCACATTGGGGCCCTAATATCTATTTTTGTCAAAAGGTATGAAATGTTTTAATGGAACACCATTGTAAACTGGTGCACATGCTTAAATATAATAGAATTCCATTATGAATTTTGATTTTATACCATATTGGCCCGAATATAAGTCGCACATTTTATCCAAATTTCAATCATCAAAAATTAAGATGCGTCTTATATTCATGACCTTAAAAAAATCATGACATTTCGTCAAATCATATGATGTTAAAAATGTCCTGATTTCTCATTTGAAATAATTATAATGCAACAATAGCATTGTAGAAACTGGCTGCATTGTAGATACCATAAAGTTATCCAACAATAGCATTGTTGTTTCTAACTGGGAATTGTAAAAAATGTCGGCATTCTTGATAACGTACTCTTTGATTTTATTAAGATTGTGTTTGTTCTTCTCTAAGCTTATACAGGTATTCATTTCTACTGAACTGTATCTACAGAAAATGATAATCTGTATTTTCTTTTCTTTCCTCAGCTCATACTCCTTCAAGCTCCTTAAGCTACTATCTTTTGTATACAACATTATCTATTTGAAGTTGCTTGAATGTTTAACTGGTTCATAAATGAAATAACTACTGTAATGATTATGTTATGACTGGCTTCCTTCAGAGATAAGATAACAATTACACCATCGAAATAACATATTTTTAGTTACCATTTTTTTAAATATGATTTTCTAAAAAAATAATTTAAGTACATGACAAGCTTTCTCTTCTTCTTTCTGTACCCCTTATCCTTCTTACAGCATCCGAGATACCAGAGGCGAAGATATAGTACAAGCAATGCAAGCACTGCTTGCATTATTCGAATATCATTTAATGTACTTAATGTTTTAGCCTTATTTCGTTTCCATCGCACTCGATTTCGCGAAAAATTACGACCGCAAACTCCCTCAGCAGCTCTGTAGCAAGCACCAGCCTCAATGCTTGCAGCTGCTCTGTGGGAAAATAACGCACCCGAAGGAGTCACATGCCGAAGCATGAAATTCGAGTGGAACCCGTCCACAACGCTTACACCAAAAGCTCTGCTTGCTGAGCTTGCGTTATTCCCGAAAATAGCCGAGCTCAACCAAAAGCAGAAGGATATATTGCCACCAAAAACTACGAGTAAAGAATATTTGTCTTCATGAACACGTAAAAAAAATCGCGTAAAAAAATGGATATTGGGAGCTCGGGCAAGATGGTAAAGGGTGGGGGTTTGTGTTTCCAGTAAGTGAAATGTCTGCACCCCCGTGAAGAGTTTCCCCAGGGAGGGATGGAAGATTCGACGGACCTTGGTCTGCACCCTGTGTCCAGCTCGGTCCAGCTCAAATTACGTCAAAAGTGTTGACCGCACCAGTGTTTGCAACTGCCAAATTATTTACACAGTAATTCAAGTGAGCTGTTTCACAAATTTTACAACCACATTCAATAAATTGACTGCTTTTGAATAAAACTTGGGGTGAAAATAAAGCTATCTAAAAAGAACTCTCTACTGATATTTACACAGCACAATTAAATCGTATACATTGTACATATTATGAACACAAGAACATGTTTTAAGTTTTATTATTATGAGACAAGTGGTGCTCCCAGGATTTTTTGTAGTAGTCTCCTCATTTTGTCATCTTTTCCTGCCTTTGACTTTCCTTTCCATAGGAATACTGGGCCAAAGGGGGGGCCAACCCTCCCCCGGCCCCGGACACGCCTCTGTATTTCACTTTATTACTTAAATATTATGTATATACTCTTTCTGCTGTAATGATTCTGATTCCATCGCTTAATTTCTATCTCCAAACTGATATATCTTTCCTTCCCATGATGAATAAAATTAAGGAAATAGGTTGGTATCACTTTCGGTCGTTTCAGAGATTTCCAAAGTGATCTTGCGTGGATGCTTTCCAGTTGTGGAAAGAGCGTGGGAGTGTCTTTACATTTTGAGAACCTTGAGGACCTAAGATTTGTTGAATTGTTCGATAGCGGGAAATTTCCTATATATGTAAAGGAGTTTGGAATTTATTGTGGTAAGTACATCGTCTATGCATGTGTTTCTTTGGTTTGAAATGAAATTTTTAAAGTTTGTGTTTAACTTTTTATTTTAATGTTTGACTCCAAATGCGATTTTTAGGGTGCCCACAAATCCTAAATTACAATCACGCAGTGTAAATTAAATAAATGAGTTATTTTACCTAAATCCGTTTGGTCACCGTTTGCCCACATTAAAAAATAATGAACAAATAAAAGTACTAATAAATAAATAAGAAATTACGTACCCCTTTAGTCGTATGCGGAAAGTTCGCATATGTAAGACGTTTACTAGCATACGAATAACGTTACCTGGAATTTTGAAAGTAAATGTGACGTTTGAGGATCATATGGTTTATTTTTAGAACTGTCATTTTATTATGATATTTTGACAAATCCAGCGACCGGGCCAATGAGGCTATAAACCTTTAATCCCCCTCTTGGCATGCCATTGTACTACATGTTTTGTTGTACTGAAACATTGCTTGCCTCCTTCGTAAGACTACGCTTCGCTACTGCGAGATACCTTGACCAAAATGACAGCAACTCTTAAAAAAATATATAGAAAAAATACATCACCCATGAGCTAACAGGTTATGCAATGCAGATTTATAAAATATTGATAATATAATCGACACTTAATAACTACATGGACGGCCATGAAAATAGGCAGATAGGCAGAATTGCGTAGGTGCAACATATGATGTAGCCCCTTCAGCCCCCCCCCCCCTCCTCTGCATATGCCAGTGGATGGAGATAAGGAGTAGGAAGGAAGAAAGGACAAAACCAGGCCTTAAAGAATAATGGCAGGAGAGATAAGGATTAGGAACAGAGGTAGGAGAAACCAAGGTTTCAAGGAGAATGAAGGAATAGATGAGGTGTGTGGATTGTGATAGCATGAAGCTGAGCCTCCAAGGAGAATAGCAGAAGTTATAAGGGCTATGGAGGAATATAGGAAGAAGCCAGGCATCCAAGGAGAATGGAGAGAGTGAGAGAGAGAGAGAGAGAGAGAGAGAGAGAGATGACAACTGTGGAGGGATATTGGAGAATGCAATGTACCCAAGAAGAATGGAGGTAGATAAGGAGTAGCGATGGGGAATAGGAATAGATTTAGGAGAAACTAAAGCCTTCAAGGAGAATGGAGGGAAGATGAGGTTCAAGGATTGTGTAAAGCAGGAAGCTGAGCCTCCTAGGAGAATAGGAGAAGTTATAAGGTGTATGGAGGAATGTAGGAAGAAGCCAGGTCTTCAAGGGGAATGGATATAGAGATAAGGAGTACTGAGAAAGATAGGGATTCAAAGATCATAATGAAAGTAAATTAAGAGATGTAAACTAAGGAAGGGAAAAGAAGTGGAAAAGAAGGAAGCCAGTCTCAAGGGAGAACGGATTATAAAATAAAGATTAGTGTAGTTGACATAAGGAAGTTAGCCCTCCAAAGAGAATGAAGAAAGAAGTAAGGAATATGGAGAGAGAGAGAGATAGGGGAATGTGAGGCCTCAAAAGAAAATGGAGGGAGATTTAATAAGTAAGGAGGGGGACAGAACCATGCACAGACTCAAATGAATATACAGGAAGAGGTAAGAGGTAAGACCTCCAAGAGGAAGTTCCAAGAAGTACATAGGGAAGTAGGAGAATGCAATGTCTCGAAGAAGAGTGGAGGGGGAGATAACGAATAAGAAGGGAGACAGAATGCTGAAAGAAATCAGAAGAAAACTGAAGGATACATAACAATTAGGAAATATGAATTTTATGTGATAGGGAAATAATGGATTAAAAGCTGGGTAATGTAAAGAGGGGGAGAGAATTAGAGAATTCCTGTTAGAATTGGAGAGGGAGATAATAAGGGATAAAACTTATTACATACCTCACATATGTTGCTCTTGGCTTTGTTAGCAGAAGATGTACGAATGGTTATTAGTAGGTTAGGAGACATAAATGCCCACTGTGAGCAGTTCAGGATGAAAATAAATGTGAAAAAGACAAAGGCAATGGTTATTGGGAAGAAACCAAGGGGAAATTGATGTGAAAATTGGAGGCCAAAGTATTGAATAATTTGACAGCCTCAGATATATGGGATATATCATAAGCAGTGACATGAGCTGTAGTCAGTTAATCAAAGTGAGCATAGCAATGGCAAAGGAAGCATTTAATAGAAGAGGTGTGTTTTGTGAACCTTTGGATGAACTACTAAGAAAGAGATAGTGAAGTGTTTCTGGAGTGTAGTGTTTGTTGTTCCTCAGGAACATGGATGCTTTGAAGAAGTGAGGAAAAGCAACTATACCCCGCGACAGGTTAAGTTTGCAGCAGGTTTTATGTATTAAACCACGCGAGAATGGCACTCAGCATCTTCGTTGAAAGTCTTGCTTCAATCGCCAAGCTGTTCATATCACAGACATTGAGAAAATCGGCAGTATTTCAGTGGAACTATATTCTGCGCGCACGTTTGGGTCTACATGGGCGAAAAGTTGCTGCAAACTTAACTTGTCGTGGGGTATAGAAGCTTTAGACATGTGATTATGGAGCAGAATGGAGCATTTGAAATTGACAGGCAAATAAGAACTAAAACTGTATTGGAAGAATTGGTGAAAAAGAGCATTGAAGGAAGTGATCAAGAAAAGAAAAAAAATTTTTGCAAGGACTCTGGCTAAGATGGAACTGTGTGCTAAAAACCCTGGTTAAGGAGTGGTTAATGGAAAAAGGAAGGAGGTGTGAGATGATATGTGATTCTATTCTATTCTCTTCTATTTAATTAAGTAGATTCTATGCTAACGTGAAGCACAAGGTGCAAGATCAGAAAGTCTGCCAAATTATGATATTCAACTTGAGATAATAATGCAGTGCACTTTGTGAAGAAACAGCATGAAATCGGGCATAAAGATTCACACATGTTAAGGTAAGCGCATGAGAAATTTGCGAATGTTTTATATGTACACAATTCTCATATGATCATGCTAATCATACCTTGAATCACTTCAGCATAAGTTATGCACACAATGATTACCTGGCTTACCTGGCATGATTTTGCAAATTGAATTGTGAGGGAACTTGTTTGTTGAATATTATCCCTTTAGGCAGAGAACAATGAATGAATAAATTAATGAGTTTTGTTAATGAGTATCCACATTTACATTAAGAAATATGTTCTGTCACATTACATGCTTTCAAGAGTATAAACTAGGAATTAAAAAAATCCACAATAACAATTTCATTTAATTTCCAACAATATTTTACATATAGTGGTGTTAGAGGAAGATAAAAATTGCAGTTTTCGTTTCTTTTCACCATTGTTTCTGTTTCGTCCTCACAATATATGTTCATACATGGCATGCACACCTCTAGCCTAATAACAACCAACTGACAATGTAAGGCACTGCTTGACTTAAACATTGATATTTATATAGTGACATGACCAGGGAGGGGGTTGGGGGGTCTTAGTCCCACCTCCATCTGATGGCCCAGTATTCTTTTTTTAAAAAAAAGAACATCAAAGGCAGGAAAAAATGGCAAAATGAGGACTGACTTCTAACAAAATTACACGTAACTGCCCTTTCAAAAACCCTGGGAATGCCACTGATACTGTACATGAGCTAGTAAGAAGAACCCTGTGGAGGCTGGTGCCAACTGTTTCAAGCATTTCGAATAGCAGGAAGCTGATGAAGTAAGTACCAAGTGACAAGCCACTGCTCAGAAATCACCACATTATTGGTGGAAGAGGCCAGGGTGTTTTCACAGTTAAAAGTCGAAGAAACCTCAGGGAGCCACCAGTTTGATCAGAAGGTGTGAGGAACATAATGCAGGCCACAGGGAGGAGGGAAATGGGGGAGGTCAAGATTTTCTGTGAACAAACAAGAGAGGAGAATGAACCTTCTTCTCTAATGTCAAAATCCTGGAATTATATCTTCAACCTGATTTCTTTTTATGAGTAATAATATGTAATATGTGAATTCTTGATTTATATTAATTTAAAGATCACTTCAACTCTTATATTAACTGAGGTAATAAATTTGATTTTTAGAAATTGAAAGATCTCTCCAAAATCAATCACCTGGGTTAGCCCTGCCCAGGAAGTTATTTTGTTGACATCTACCTTAACAAACTCAAAACTTGAGGGAGCCTCCCTGATGTCACAGTGGTAGCGTCGTTGCCTCGTAATCAAGGGGACCAGGTTCGATGCCCGGTAGAGGCACATAGTGGTTCGGATCCCATTTTAAACTGTAGGTCCAGTCCCAATTAGCCTTACTGTGCATAAAGTGGACTTAAACCCCAAATCACTCACTCACTCACTCACTTGAGGAGTGTATAGTAAGAAGCCTAACAAGAGGATACCTTCATAAAATCGTAATCATTACAGGGGTGTAATCCATTTTCTGAAATGCCCATCAAATTATAAACTGCTCTTGCACAGCAACAGCATTGTTTACAATCATTGTTGATTTTCTACAATAAATAGAAAAGAGAATGACAGTAATTTTGGTATTATTGGATTTGACAGTGTTCTTTATGGCTTACTCTTAAGAAATAATAATACTGAAATTTTTTACCCCCACTCTCAAGTACTTACATTGCATCTCCATAACATTGTTTTTTATTTGGTTTATTTTACTTTGCTATTCTGCCGCTTTTGGCTAATCACAAAAATGATGATGAAATTGGTGAAAGGACACTCACCAAAAACATCCATGCCCAGTCTTGGATTCGAACCTGCAACCCTTGGCATTGTAGCATGCTATGCTAACTACTCCACCATATAGATATCTTGATAACAGACAAAAGAACATCAATAAATTCAACAGTAGCATTTCTCCTCAGCACAGTGCTACTGGAGACTGTTACCATGTAGGGATCTATCTTAGCTTCTCTTCTATATTTTTTACATCACATTTACCAGCTGTGATCAAACATAATACAGTTAGTTCATTTGTATGCAGACAAACCCAATTATAAATTTCGTCTTGGCAATGCAACTACAGCATTCCTTAACACATTCCGAATATGCATTGGGCATAGCCCATCATACAACTACTGTTCAATAATTCACTCATATTGTGAATGCACAATGGGCACATATTAGCACCACATCTCTTGTGCATGTGTATTGTAAGCACTTCTTTCAAATTCCAACCCATAGGTGACCTAAATGTGTTGTTTTCAACACTGCTGAGTCTGATTTGTACTCATGTCATATTACATTTCATATGCTCTTGAGATTTGCATTGAACAATTTATGTACACATTGTATAAATTCTTCATGATGATTCCACTTCAGAATTTGAGTCTGAAGAGACAGGGTTTAGGATTCTTCTCATTAATTATTTCTATATTGTATATTGAAAATACGTTTTCAATAATTTTTAGTATGTTGTATTTTCCTTTCTTCAAAAAATTGTTACAGAAAAATATGCATAAATGTGAAAAGCATATATAAAATAAAGCATCTAATATATGAGTGGAAAGTGGACACTTTCAAAAAGCTTTGGGAAATAGTAATAAACTTAGAAACATATTATCCATGGTGTTTTATAAACAACCAAAAAAAAGTATCAGTCTGCATGGAGAAACATAATATTTTCATGAGAGTTCACTAATTGTTAATGAAGACATATCCACCTGGAACAAGTTAACAGTCTTAAAATAAACCCTGTGCTTTTCTCTCCCTGATCAATTCTAATGAGTTATGGATATACATACAAAATATAAATTCAAGAAACCAAAACTGCATGTTTGCATTTTGTGTGTACTGTACAAAAACATCCAATCATCCATCCATCCATCCATCCAAATCTAAATGAAAACAAAATGCTAAAGATTACCAGACAATGTGTTTGATTTGGGTTGAGTTGATGTTTTAAGTCCACTTTCTGCTCAGTAAGGCTAATCGGAACTGGGCCTACAGTTTAAAGTGGAATCCGAACCACTATGTGCCTCCACCTGGTATCGATCCTGGGATCCCTTGATTACAAGGCGACGACACTACCACTGCACCATCGGGGAGGCCCATCAGACAATGGATACTCTTCTATGTTGCTTTGTTCATCTTCCTTTGCAAACAGAAGCACCTGATAAGCTATTTGAGAATTTAAATTCAGGATGGAATTTCATGATTATGAAAATGAAATAGGATAATCAATATTTCAGTTTTCCAAGCACTATCTAATGCATTTTGACACCAGTTTTACTCTTTTCACTGATGCAGCAGGAATTGAACTGCTCCCTTCCATAATCGATCCCCAATCTTTCCAATGTTAAATACAAAGTAAGACATTCTTTAAAAAATCAGGTAGATGAGCAAAAACTATGTGCACAAGCACACAAGATGCACAAGGCTCAAAATTTTTGTAGTTACTAAGTTCCATGCATAGTTTCAACTCCCCAAATTTCATGAAAATCGGAGTTGGTCAGGTTGTGGACTGTGTTGATTTCATATGGAATGACTCAAATACCAAGCATCAAGCAGGAACTCTAACCAAGAACTTGGTATGCAAGATTGCTAGTTGATAACTCAACATGCTTTGCTACTAGGGTAACTATTTTCGTATTTTTAATTTCTTTTATATAAAAATATACATAATACGTATCAAAAGTTACATTAAGAAAGAATTGGCAAATAACAGGCGAAGCCTTACAACCTTCATTTTGTCATTGAAATAAAATGTCTTTTTTCTAAATAAAGCTACAGAGTTCTCAACACATTATAAACCAACCTTCTGAAAATCATAAGCTGCTTCCATTCCACTTTTGATGCACCCTTCTCTACTTCATTGTACTTTAAGGCCAGAAAGCTGATTTCGTTAATTCCATTCATCATCATCCTGACAGGCACTTGGGGTTCTCTGCTATCTCCATAGCAATCTTAGCATCATCAACAACAGAACACATTACTTACCTAACAATTAATTCCTCTGATCAACAATCAAATTCATCTTGTATTAAAACTAGTTGTAGATGAATTATGTGTATATACTGTTAATAGTAATTGGAAATTAACTGCAATAAAATACTCTATATCACCCAGTACTGCAGTTGGTAGAGTTAAAGAAACAATTCTGCTTTTCATGTTAACCCAAATATGTGCCATAAATGGATACAGTAGACATTTTTAAACTTTGCATGTATGGCCCAATGTATCCTGGTTCCATAATCTGTAGGAAGGTTTTCACAAATACAAATATTTTAGTACATATTTCTATAGGTGAGAATATGTTTTCTGCATGTGGCACCACTTCATGTCAAGATGAACACAGCACCAATCAAGCACACACATACAGAATGCATTTCCATTTACCTTAACACAAATGACATTAGGTGTTGTGTACACACACTTTTTGGTGGGTGGGTTGTTGTCTTCCATGGTCTGTATGCACGAGGAGTGTTCAAGTCAAACTAGGACTTGATTTTTCAGAATAAAGGAACAGGGAACACTTTGAAAGACTTATTTCTCAATGTAATTTTCCTATACACAAATACTCTTACTCCAGAGTTTTAGTAGTGCTTTGATACCAGAAGCATAGAAATATATCTCAATACATTGGACCATGATTGGACTGGTGTCTTTACCTCTTTGTCACTGCTGAAATGCTAGCCTCCAAGGAAGTCCTTTAAGGATGCAAACATGTAAAAATCATGTGGAGCAAGATCAGGACTGTAAGAGGGTGTGTGGAACTAACTTTCAGCTGGGTTCCTGAAGGAATCAAGTTGTGTGGTGAGCAGTATGTGGACATACATTGTCTTGCAGCAACGGAAATAATTTAATGATGAGACCAGGCTGTTTTGTGATTGTGTTCTGCAAGTTGGTAACATGTTGTCCATCGATTATTCAAGGATCAGGCATTCCTTACTGAATATGCATGGGAACAACTACAGCGTGTTCTGAGTCACCTCGACTCCCATCAACTTACACTGATGTATAGCCATCTTTAAACCGTTTGCACAATTCAAATGTTTTATTGTGGCTTAGAGTCCAGTCATTATACTGTGCTTCAAGTCTTCTGTGAATATCACCCACTTTTATGCCTTCATTCATAAGAAATTGATAGCAGATAACATGCCGTTCCACGTTTGTATTCACAGGCTTGTCTGCTATCTTGTTTCTACAAGTGTCTCATGTTGCCTGCAATGTTAGTTCTCCATGCGGTAATAGCAGACACTATACTATAAGTAAAGACTTTTGTATATGTCTGGCTGTCTTCTGTTATTCTGAAAAATCAAAAGTCCTGGTTTGACTTGAATGTCCCTTATTGATAGACGATGGATACCTATATCATTGATTAAATTGAAGGCATGGATTTGGGGAAGAGGGGATGAGCAACCAGGCTACTGTGGACTAAAATGTCTGTCCCTGGAAGACAACTCTGGGATTAGTATTGAAAACTGATCTAATTTTTGTTCAGATTGGAACATATGGGAATTTATCTGAGTGGTGTGGTTTGATTTTCCAAACCCTGGGTGAAACTGAGAGTTAAGATCAAGAGATTGAAATTTTGCATCTTGGGGAGGTGTGCATCATGCCTCTATGGAGATCTTTGGTTATGACAAGGTCCCAGTTTCATAAAGTATTTCTGCATAGTTATTGTGAAATTGAAAACATTAAAATGGTTTAGGTGTGGTCATTTTCATATGATCGAATAGCAGCTTGTGGAAGTGCAGATACTGAGGATGATCAATAGGCTAAACGTCGTTAATGAATATCTTTGAGAACACCATTCTCCATTATGTTCATGCTTGTTGAAGGTGAGCTCTCCTGAAAATAATTTCAAGTGAAATTGAAAATATAAAGCTTATTACGTTCATTCAAGAAAGTTGTTAAGGGTTCTCTTCATGTTAGAAAAATATGTATTGTTCTTGAAGCAGATAGGGATTAATAAGTGTGATGGTTGAGTAGATGATGTGCTTTTCTGTTTCCCATTATCTTGAAACCATCAGTTGTTAGATGTGAAAACTATGAAAGCTAGTTGGGTGCTGAAAATGTTTGGAAATTTTGGGTTTGATTGATTGGATCTTAAGTCCATGTTTATGTAGTTAATTATTGAAATTTCCAGATTACGAACTTAAAATATCTCTATATTAACATTTGCTACAATGTTGTACTTTCTTTTCACAAAACATTGCTGAAAAAAATATTCAAAAATGTCTGAAAATGAAAATAAAATTTAACAAATTTTTGTTCATTGAAAAGAGGAAGTTTTGTAGATTTAAGAAATGTGTGGTAAATAAAAACAAATCAAAAAATATTTTTTCTATGATTTTTGAAAAAGAACCAAAAACCGCAGACCAAAGGTAAAAATGCTGTATTATGAGGCCAGACCCGAATGTGTTAATTAGTAGTTCAATTTCATTGTTATTAGTAATATTGTTTTAATTAAAGATATTGCAATTTTTATTGAATGCAATATTGTTAATTTGAAAAGTTCTAATATTATTATATCATTAATGTTTGATTGCATGTCTTTAATTTCTATAGGGTTAGTTATATATATTTCTTCAATAGTTATTAATTATAGTGGTTCTTATATGGAGGGTGATTATAATACAAATCAAATCAGTTAATTACTTTAGTTTTACTATTTGTTGGATCTATAATGTTTTTAATTATTTCTCCTAATATTATTAGTATTATTTTAGGTTGAGATCTTGGGACTGGTTTCATGTTGCTTAGTAATTTATTATCAGAATCAATCTTACTTTGTGGGGATGTTAACTGCTTTGGGGATGTATTTATTCTATTATCTATTGCTTGAATATTAAATTATGGTAGTCAGAATTATGTTTATTACTTATGATTAATTTCTGATTTTTATATAATATTGATTACTAGATTTTGATTTGATTTGATTTGATTTAGTTTATTTTACTTCGCGTTTTGTGCCTCTTGGCTAATTTGCGAAGATGGGGATGAGTGATGAAATGATGAAATTGATGAATGGACATTCACAAACAACCAAGCCCGACCAGGATTCAAACCCGGGACCCTTGGCGTCGCAGCGCGTTTACTAGATTTTCTATTGTTGCTGCAATAACAAAAAGTGCACAAATTCCATTTTCTCCTGGTTACCTGCAGAAATAGCAACCCCAACTCTAGTTTCTGCTTTAGTTCATTCTTCTACTCTGGCTACTGCTGGAGTATATTTTTTAATTCGTTTTGGTGAAATAGTTATGTTTACTATATTTGGTAGGATGTTATTATTGTCTGGATTGAATATGTTTATGGCTGGAGTTGCAGCTAACTTTGAGTATGATTTGAAGAAAATTATTACATGATCTACATTAAGACAGCTTGGAATTTATTAAAATTATCTGTAGAACTTAAAGAGTATTGATTTTTTTCATTTATTAACACATGATATGTTCAAATCTCTATTATTTTTGTGCAGGAGCAATAATTCATGTTTTAGGGGATGTTCAAGATATTCGTTGTATAGGTGTACTCATTAATAAGAAGCCTATAACTATTTCTTGTATATGTATTTCTAGTCTTGCTTTATGTGGAATGCCATTTTTAGTTGGATTTTATTCTAAGGATTTAATTTTAGAAGTATTAAATATGAATCTTTCTTTTTTTTAGTAGTGTTTATTTTATTGTGGATTTCTGCCAGTATAACATTATAATATAGTTTTCAGTTAAATTATTATGTGGTTGGTAAATTTTATAGTCAGGTGGCATTTCAATCTTTTTCATATGTTGGAGGTTGGGGTATATTTAGGGGCCTATTAGGTTTATTATTCTTATCTGTTATAGGGGGATCTATTTTAGGATGGTTAATTTTTCCATCAATATTAAAGTTATTATTCCATTGTATTTAAGGATTGGGGCAATTATTTGTATTTTATTAGGTATATGAATCTATTTTAAAATTTTTCATTTTTTAATTATATTATATATATTATACTGGGTGGAATATGATTTTTTCCCTATTTGTCATCTTGGGGTTTAATTAATAGTTAATTTATTGTTGTGGGAGTGGCTTATATTAAATCCATCGATTGTGGGTGAAGTGAATTAATTAGTGGACAAGGATTATATAAATTTATAAGTAGTTCTTCTTTAAATACTCAATTAATTCATTCTAATTATTTTAATATTTATTTTATATTTTAATTTTTAATAGTAATTTTGTTAATAATTTATATGAATATATGTTTACATAGCTTATTTATAAAGCAAGACATTGAATCTGTCAGGAAGTAGTTAAATTTTATAATCATTTCTTGAGTTGTAGATTAGGCACATACAGGAGATGTACTACATAGAAATTTTCAGCGAAAAATGCAGGACTCGAACCCGTTGCAGTAGCACTATCAGAGACGATTCCACGCAGGTAAAACAGCGTTAGTGAAAATGAGGTGAGGCCAGACCGGCTCGGTAACTCAATGGTTAGAGCAATGGCACGGTATGCCAGAGACCTGGGTTCGAGTCCTGGTCGAGCCTGCATTTTTCACTGAAAATTTCTTGAGTAGTTTAAACTCTTTTTTATCTTGAAAAGGTAAAGTAATTTTATACTAAAGAAATATTAATAAGGGTATTAATGGAATTTTACCAGTAAAGATAGAAGTTAGCAGCTTCCTCTCAATAATATACCCTCTTAACTGAGGAATAATTCCTACTCTTATTATTAACAGTATTATGCCTCCCTTTCGGCCTCAGTTAATAAAATAAGAGTATTATATAATACTAATTATTCAGGTCGAAAGTGATTGCATTATTGCTTTCTATTCTGATGAAGTATATTGAAGTATTCAATACTTTTTTAATGCAACTCAAATGTTATTATTAATGTTATTACTCCAGATCAGTGGCGTATGCTGGTTGTAATGAGTGGGTTATCTCCAACCCTTGATCCTCAAACTCCAAAAGTTTCCGTGCAATTTATGTCATGATCCATATTGGATTTAGGAATATTGTGTCGGAATTTTTGTCTTATTGCTACAATCACAATCAATTAATTCTCATTATTGCAGTTTAATATACATGTAGAATTTCAAATAATAAAACAAGACAGTATTATAAAGCTATAAATAAACAACCTGTGAAATATAAAATGAAAGACGTGCATTAGTGAAATAAAAACTCGCAATATTAATTTAAGTGCAAAACTCAACTTACTCCAGGACCCGATTACTTGTGCTGTAGCACATCCAAAGCACGCTGTTTGTCCAGTTGCACGTCAATACGTGTCTGTGCGAAAGATTGCAGCTTAACAAAGGAAGTTATGTGACTTTTGGATTTTTCATGTTTGGCACAAGCATTGCAAAGATTACAGTATCCGCCACGCGTCCATACATTCTTTTTTGCCCCGAAAATTAAGCACGGCCAACAAAAAATCAAAGCTTATTAACACTTTTACTTCCTGTCAACCATGGTGTTTTGTCATAATTTGCTTGCGAAAATGACTCACATATTCCCGATTTTTGTCTTTGTGTGTAGAAATAAGTTCAAGCGATGACACTGGCCTACCTGTATTAACAATTTGCAACTTCACCTGAAAAGATCTTGTTCCAAAAGGTTTCACCAGCAAATCTTGTATCACATCCATTACCCTTTAACACAGCACTATCACGACAAACACTAACACCTAAGTAAATAATAAATACGAAGCACAGCACGAAGCCAACAACTACACGCATTCAGTTTCACGCGCCAAACTTCTGTTGTTGTGTTCCTGGCTCAGAATGAAATTCCCTATGAATGAAAAAAAATATATCCCTTTCCGAGCTCGAAATGACAGGTTTTAAAAGTTCGAATCATTGCAGACCAGAGCCAGAATTTTATTTCGGGATGGGGATCATCCCTTATTAGCAGCCACCACATAAAGTTGAAACAGTGGGGTTAGAAGTCCTGAAGATGAATCTCAGATTATTACAACGTATTATGCAACGTGTTTAATCCTGCTAATGAAGTAAAATTAATTACCACTATACACTTTTTAAATTAGATATTTGTAGGATTTCAGTGAGGGGGGTTTCAGCCGCCGCCCCCCCCCCCGAGTCCTCCACCTGGCTACGTGCCTGATTGTTTTTTCGTCTTATGTTTAATTTGTTCATCTCTAAAGAGGCGGAATATATCCCTTTAAAAAATATTCAGTTCCGTGAAAGAAGTATTCTCGCTGCTTTTGAAGATTAGAGAGGAGAAACAATCACTATTTTTGTAAATACAAGGATGGGGGGAGTCAGCATATAGGTGCTTTAATTGCTTAAGGTTTGAATTTTAATTTAGTTTGCTTCATCTTCAATATTTAAGCTTTTTTCTTTTGATAAATTTATGTTCAAGTAATAGAAATCAGCAAGACAGAAGCAAATGTAAAGTGAAAATTAGCGTAGAATTGGTTTGCCCATGCTATTCAATTTTCCTGTTCTTTGCATTCTACCGGGTATGTTTTCCCTAGTTCAGCGGAGGGAACGGAAAAGACTCTGAAGGTTGAGAGTGTGACCGGTGGACTCTCACAAGAAGGAGGTTACCCTGGGCACGGAATCACCGTACCTGAGAAGCAGTGTTTCCTCCCCCTCTTTCCTCTCTCCTCCCTCCTCGCCAAGGGTTGTAAGGGAAGCGGGAGGAATGACGTCAGGGTGAGATTCCCTGAAGTCATTCCACCGGCTGGAGAAAGGTTCCCGGACATTCAGCGGCAAACGGTTGGAAGCATTCGCACGCTAGAAGCAAAGAAATGTATGCATCGAAATTGGTTTCAAAGAATATTGCGAAGAAATGTATATATATATTTTTTTTAAAAAAAAGAAATACAGCCGGGTCATCTGCGATTACCTAGATGACCCAGAGTATACGCCACTGCTCCAGATGGCTCATTGTAATGATCTTTGGGTTCATTCGTGACATAGGCCTAAAAGAAGAATTAATAAAAAATAAAAATCTTAAATAGAATCAATAAAATAGATTTGATCTGGTGATGATAATTGTTATTGGGAGGAGTTTCATGATTTCTACATCAAAAATAAGGAAAATTCAGATATATGTGTTGATTAGTAATACTATTTGGTTGTCTATGTCTAAAAGTCAAAATGAATTTGTAGATATTTCATTTGTTGGTGTTATATATGACTCAAATTCTGCTCTTATGAAATCGGAATACTCATAACTTTAGTATCATTGGTGCCCAATTGTTTTTATTGTTAATGAGGTTTGATTAATTTCATTGCAGTGAGGGTAGTGCAATAAAAACTAAAGTGACTGCTGGGATAAATGTTCAAGTTGTTTCTAAGATTTGCCTGTAGTAGTAATATTTGATTTCTGAATTTATTATTAAATAAGGATGTGAAATATTCTACTAGTGTTGTAACTATAATTAAATTTATTATTGTGTGATCATGAAAGAATATTATTTGTTCTATTAGTGGGGATGATCTGTCTGGCTGCAGTCTAAGTTGATTTCAGGTTGCCATTTTTAAGGAAGGATGTCCTTATATTTGAAGCTTAGGTTCAATGCACTTAAATGTTGGTTAATAATTTAGTTAGTTCTAAATAAGTGTGTTCTGATGGTGGAGCTGTTTGGTATCATTCAATTGACGATGTTTGTTGTGTTTTAAATAATGTAAACAAAAGCCTACTAGATTACTCATGAAATCAGGATAAATGTTGAATTATAAAATAAAGGAAGACAATGCAATGAAAATATCAATCCAGTACCCAGTATTTAGGTCCACTGGCTTTGTAGCATTCTACGCTCACTACTCTACTCTGGAGATTGTTACTTTGTACTGAGAGCAAATAAAGATTTATAATTATTATCTGAATCAACAACCCTAAGCCTCAACACTCCAGGTGCTTCTCCAAAGATATAGCTTTGCAATCAAGGGGTCCCAGGTTCAATACCCAGTGGAGGCACTTAGTGGTTTGGATCCCACTTTAAATTGTAGGTTCACTCCCGATTAGCTTTACTGTGCACAAGGAGAATCAAGCAAGAGGCAAGATGAATAGACCAAAAACAATTACCTCTTCTCACTTCATGCATAAAATACTAGAGTTCGCAACACTGTTTATATTATCAACAACTAATTATTACAAATATAACCTACCTTCCAAATCTTTAAATTTATCTGCATCATAAAAATCGTGGCTAACTTCAAACTCTGAGGCGGAATCCTCATGCAGAATTTCCGCTATGCAGTCCGGATATTAATCACCACTAAGCCCACAACTTAATATTCTGCTTAAACTACTTAAATAACTTTAAATTCAATAAAATACAGAGGAATAAAAAAAGAATCAAAATATTTAATGGAAGTAAATGACAAAATAACAATAAATATTCACAAACACTACAAGCTCTGCAAGAAAATATGCCAGAATAATATGCTCCATGTTGATTATAAGAATATAAATATAATGTATAAGTAGCACTTGAAAGAGAAAGAGGTGTAAACCCCCCACCACAAACTAAAATAAGAAAAAACAATAATTCTATTTAATAAACTAATTTCCCCCTAATAAATTAATAGATGGTGGGCCCGCTATATTAGCGATTCTCAATATGTATAAATCACCATAGAGCCAATCTAGGTATACATATAATTATTCCCCTGTTGATTAATAAACTTCAGCTACCTAACTGATCATGAGTAATATTTACTAAATAAAATATAACTGAAGAACAAAGACCATGTGCCACTATTAAAATAAGACTCCCACTTATCTTCGGGTTTGTGTGTGCGTGTGTGTATGAACTGTCCCCTTCAAATATTGCAGCAGATAAAAATAACTTCACGATTCATAAAGTATATCATTGGGCGCAATATACTGTCAGCTATCTTGTGTTTAAGCGAATCACAGTAATTCAAATGTCAGCTTACCTGCCTCTTCCAGATTTTGTACACTGTTCAGGTTATAGGGTGTCGAATTTAAGGAATTATGGGTACTTCACGCAGCCTTGTTGTTCTTATATATTGTGATCTTTTGGAACTTACTACAGTAGTGGAACAGACAACATTTCTACTGCAAAATCAAGGAAGGCCAGTTTTAATTAAGTTTCTCACCTGCAGTGGTGGTGTGCGAGTTTCAGAAAAGTATTACCTCACTCATGCAATGCCATCTCTGGGGCTGGTGTGCATTGATGTTGACCTGCCCTGTATCCCAGTGGATGTCCCGAAATCCTTCGTCACAATTCTCATCTTTCGATTCACCAGCACCTCATTTCATGAGTTTTGGCATCCATTATACTTTTCAATAGTGTTTATATAATATACACAATGGTGATTTCAGCATTGTATTCTGTTGTCTTACAAATGACTTCTTCCACAGCCCCGTCTATCATCTTTGTGGAAGAAATCTTAATGAGCAAATGTATTTTATCATTGGTAAATGCCATGGCAATCCTGTTTTATAGATCATCTTATTGAGAGTTCATTTTTTGAGACAACATTTTCTATCATATTCCCAATTTCTGCTCCATTCACCTTTAGTTATGTCAATATTGCCACAAAATTACAATTAATACATGCACACAAACTCAAACCAAACACAAATTGCTGCTCTCTTCAAGGTTTTGTAGACTAAAAATCATGTTCACTACGGTACACAATCACTTCAGTTCAGAAGTCCCTATAATTTACACCTACACATTGAGCTATGTGAAAATACATCCTCCACAACTTCCAGTCTAATAGAGAGCATAGGTGATTGTGAACACTACCAAGGATGGGGAAAAAGTTAAGAGAATATCTAAGAAATAGAAGAAAGAAATGATGGAAAATAGCATAAAGTTAATGTACAGATTGCATAATGAAAAATAATGATTTCTATGTATCTGTAAGTAATATGAAGGGAGAATATCAGCTGAAAATAAGCAGGTTCAAGAATAATGATAGAAAAATAATTTGAGGGAAAAAATGTCCCAGACGTGAGTCCAGGATGTCCCTAAATTACCATTACCATTACAATCAAACATAACTATGAAACCACATGACAGAGCGTTTTTCTGCAAAATGATCTGCAGCTCAAAAAGTTTTTTTTTTATTTACTTATTTTTTTTTTTTACTGTGAGTTCACGTCAACATACATATGCTCCCCTGGTCAACCTCAGGATGTGAAGGTGATATTTCACTTCTACAGCATCAACTGTTTGCACAGCTCAGCAGCAATGATCCCTCTGCGAAGTGTAACAAGATCTGGAACAGGGGTTTGTTATACAAAATCCATGAATTACACCCAAATTAAAAAATCCAAGGGGGTGATATCAAAAGAGGACAGGAGCCAGGCAATTACTCTGTCATGGCCTTTCCATCTTCCAGGGAAATGTTTATTCAGAAAATCAAAGGAGGGAAGACTTCTTCTTCTTCACTGATTTGTCCCTATTGCCATTAAATAAGGCGATTTTGGACATGTGTACTGATGGAATGCATCAGACAAAATACGATAACATCCTATGTTAAAATTAACTCTTCCTCCTATTTACAGTTATAAATAGGTCCTTTGCAACATGAATCTTCGAAATATAATTTGGATAAACACAACACACACATCCACCCCACACCAAGGCACAAGGTGAACCAAAGGAGGGAGGATCTCTCCCATATTGACGGCAAAAGTGTCATTCCACAGTAACCAGTGACTTACACTCAGCATACCACAGCACACATTGGGTTTTCTCCTGAGGTGTAGTAATCTTCGAATCTGCAGAACAAAAATGAACACCAATGAACTAGTGACAACAACAACAACAACAAACAACTTTTTGAGCTGTTGAACATTTTGCAAAAAACCGCCTTACTCTATGTCATGTGGTTTCGGAGTTATGTTTGAATATAATGGTAGTGGGACTTTAGGGACACCCCATACATTAAAAAATAAATAAATAAATAAGACAGAAGCTATTAAATGAATTTTTTGTCATCAACATTATATAAAATTGAAACTTGTATTAAAAGAATGAGAAATTCTAAAGAAACAGGAGATGGTTCAAGCTTAAAAATATGGTAGGAAAAGAATAAAAGTGTAAGTAAGTTAAAAGTGTAAAAGTTAAAGGGAAATTACCAAAATTGCATGAATTTGACCAAATTAAAGAAAGAATAGATTAGTTATTTGTTATCATACATATATGGAAAAATACTATGAACATGAACTGGACATCCATATTTATCATCTACAAAAAGGCATTTGAACACCTAAATGGGAAAGAGTTAAATAAATACAGGAAACGAATAGGAACTATTAAAATTTTTAATGATGGGAATGAACATCACGAAAGCAAAAGTGAATTAGATAATGATGTGACTAAAGAATTTGAATTCATCGTCTGAGGAAGACCCTGATACAGGGTTGAAACATTACCTGTTAAGTGTTTTTATCTTAATAAACTGCCTTGGTCAGCAACTTAGTGTTTTCAACAGTGGAGTAGAACAAGATGATGGGTGATTAACATACTTATCCTAGCTTCACAAAATACATCAAGGAAGCACAATCTTCAAACAAACAAGACAGGTATGTGTATGATATGATTTACTTCATTCGGTTGACCATTGTACAGTGGTTGTTTTCCACACGTGGTATGGAACATGTCAGTACATTAGATTACAGTTAATAATTATTTTCAAATAGATACAAGTACGAAGATATTATACATAAGATTTAAAAACAATGATTGCATTATACTTAATTTGATTAAGTATTCTTGGAGTTCTTGTTCTTGCTAATGTTAGTTACAAGGTACGTTTACATTAATTTACATACACAGAATAGATAAAATCAATACATACATATACATGTCCTATGAGTTCATTTAAGATGTGACTATTTGCAATTTATTGTCAGGTACTCTTTAACAGAATAAAAACAATGATCTAGTAGGTATATTTTTACATGCTTTTTATATGAGGTAGCTGATTGTATTGTCTTTAAGTCTTGGAAGGTTATTGAAACAGTGAACAGCTATGTAATTTGGTCCTTTCTCAAATGATGTGTTGCTGTTTGATGGTATCGTGAGGTTGCTGCCATTCCTTGTATAGTATTTATGTGAGGAGTTGTTACATTTGAAGGAATCATTTAAGTCTGTTTTAACACAGATGAAGTATATACAAGCATGGTGAGGGTAATATGCCTAAATTTTTAAACAGTTTTCTGCAGGGTGTATTTCTCTTTGCTCCTGCTATTTTTCTGACAATTTTTTTTTTTTGCATCACAATAATGTTGTTACTATTAGTGGCATTTCTCCAGAAGATTATACCATATGATAATAAAGATTGAAACATGGTGAAATATAGTATTTACAATGTTTGTAAGTTTGATATTGATTTCAGTGTACTAATGGCAAATATAATTTGCCTAGTTTTGCGGAAAGGTGATCTATGTGTGGGTCCCATTTTAAGCTTTCGTGAATCCATACTCCCAGGAATTTGACTGTTTTAACATGATTTACTGTCATATTACCTAATATGACAATTGGTTCATTTATAATTTTATTCCTTGTGTGATGGAGATTGACAGTAACAGTTTTGCTGCTGTTTAATACTAAATTATTATCAGAAAACCATTTGCTGAGTTTGATTGTTTCATGTTTGATATTAGAGTTAAGGGTTTGTTCCTTATCACTGGAGATGGTTACACTTGTATCATCTGCATAAAGAGTGGTTCTTGCTGAATTTAAATTTAGTGGCAAATCATTAATATATATTAAGAACAGTAAAGGTCGAATAATAGATCCTTGTGGAACTCCACTTGATATTGTGCAGGGTTTTGAGACAAAGCTAGATGGTATACCATCAATCTTTCTGTGGATAATCTCAACTGTTTGCATACAATTGATAAGATAGGATGTGAACCAATTATGTGTGACACCTCTTATGCCATAATGTTCTATTTCTTGTAATAGTTTTCCATGGGGGTACTAGGTCGAATGCTTTTGTTAAATCTAGAAAGAGTCCTGTGCATTGTCCAGTTTTGCCCAATGTTTCTCTTATATATTCCAAATAATTAAAGATAGCAGATTCAGTCGATTTCCCTTTGTGGAAGCCATGCTGAGTATTTGAAATAAGTTGGCGTTTTTCTAAAAATGATACAATTCAATTGATCATGGTAGCTTCTAAAATTTTCGAGAATGGAGAGAGGAGAGATATTGGTCTGTAGTTGGTTAAGTTATTTCTATCTCCTTCTTGTATATTTTGTATCCTTCAGCTTTTGAGGAAAAACTCCTGCGGTGAAGGACAAATTGGTTATGTGGCACAGTAGGATTGCAATACATTCTTTGTATTATTGAAGATTACACACACACAGGGGATGTACTATGTAAAAATTTTAAGTGGAAAATGCAGGCTTGACCAGGACTCAAACCCGGGTCTCTGGCATACCGTTTCATTGCTTGGTCAGGCCAGCTTGGTAGCTCAGTGGTTAGAGCAATGGCATGGTATGCCAGAGACCCGGGTTCGAGTCCTGGTCGAGCCTGCATTTCTCGCTGAAAATTTCTATGTAATTCTTTGCGTTGTTTGACAACATACGAGGGCCACTATTTATATTTTGAGCCTTGATTGAAGTTAGGCGCGATTTGACGTTTACACGGAATCGTCTGGCATTATTGACCATAATGTACTTCAAATGTTTTGTCAATAGCTTGATTTGTGTTGTTTATGTTGCCTTGGAGATTGCGCGACAACAATAAAATGGAATTAACTCGTGAACATTTTTGTGCGATGATTTTTTACGATTTTCGACGTGGATTATCAAGACAAGTGTGCATCGATCAACTTACTTCCACATTTGGCGATGAAGCCCCATCATTTGCCACTGTGAAACGCTGTTATAACGAATTTAATCGTGGCCGCCATTCGCTCACCGACGAGATTCGCGAAGGTCGTCCAAAATCAGTTGTTGTTCAAGAAAACATTGATGCTGTGCAAAACCTAATACTGCAAGATCGTCATGTGACATACTGTGAGATTGAGGCAACCATAGGCATTAGTTCCACCAGCATATATAAAATATTACATGATCATTTAGCTGCGAGAAAGGTATGTTCTCGTTGGATCCCACACAATTTGACAAAAACTCAAAAAGATGCTCGCTCGCGTCAATTGGTGCAAACAAATGCTCAATAAATACAATCGTGGTGCTTCAAAAGATGTATATAAGATTGTAACAGGTGACGAATCATGGATATATACATATGAGCCGGAACGTAAACAGCAGTCGACTGTATGGGTGTTTCAAGATGAACCCAATCCAACAAAAGTTGTTCGCGCTCGAAGCACATCGAAACAAATGGTTGCTTGTTTTTTCGGGAAAACTGGTCATGTGGCAACTGTGCCTTTAGAGGAACGTAGAACGGTCAACTCTGAATGGTACACAACAATTTGTTTGCCAGAGGTCTTCGGTCAAATACGGAAAACAAACAAATGCCGTCGGATCATTCTTCATCAAGACAATGCCAGCTGTCACACATCTCGTCTAACAACTAACTTTATGAACAGTCAAAAAATCGAATTGATGGGTCATCCGCCGTACAGTCCTGATTTGGCACCCAATGACTTCTTCTTGTTCCCGAATGTCAAGAATAAATTGCGTGGACAACGATTTTCGTCGGCGGAAGACGGCGTTGATGCATTCAAAAACCATATTATGGAGATGTCTCAAGCTGATTGGAAAAACTGCTTTGACAAATGGTTCGAAAGAATGCAAAAGTGTATTGACCATAAAGGAGAATACTTCGAAAAACAATAAAGCAGCTTTCAATGCCAAATTCCTGTTTTTTCATTGTTAGGCTCAAAATATAAATAGTGACCCTCGTAAGTGGGGATTTCATCTACACTACACGACCAAGTAGGTCTGAGTTTCTGTATGATTTTTTCAATCTCTATGGTAGTTGCTGGATGTAAGTACATTGTTTTGGTGCAAGTTAATTATTTCTTTAAGTTGTTTGTGTTGTGACTGGTACTAGAGTTAGGGATACAGATAATGATAACATGATCTACAAAGAGAGCAATAGAAATGTATGAATAAATAGAGGGGAAGCAGATAGAATGTCAATAATGGTGAATGAACAAAAAATATATGTACTGTACATATAATTATATCAGCATCAGAAAACAGAAAACAGCCACAACATTTTAAGGAAGGAGAGAAAGAAATAACCTTAGAAGAGTAAATCGTTTTAATATTTGGAATATATATGTTTGTGTGTTTGGGGGGGTGGGGTCGAGGCAGGTCCAACACTAAAATAAAATTCCATAAAATACAAATCAAGCATTTGTCCATTTTCACATATTTATTCATATATCATAGAAACAACAATCATATTCCCTTCCAGCACAATAATGATCTACATATCTGCAATAGAATATCTCCACGCATTTCTTCTAATATATGCTTGTTTAAAGAAAAAGTTATTCACAATATTATTCACTTCCTGATACAAGACTAGGGTCTCCCCGATGGCGCAGTGGTAGCGTCGTCGCCTTGTAGTCAAGGGGTCCCGGATTCAATACCCGGTGGAGGCACTAAGTGGTTCGGATCCCACTTTAAACTGTAGCCCCAGTCCCGATTAGCCTTACTGTGCATAAAGTGGACTTAAAACACCAAATCAATCAATCAATGAATGATACAAGACTAGTCATTCAACAAAATTATAAAACTCCATGGTATGAAAAGAGTATTTATGGATCATTGCAACTGAATAAATGAATTTTCTATTTACATAATTTTAACAATGATAACAATGAAAATTAATTTGAAGGACAATTCTGTAACTATGAAACATGACTCTAGCACTGGCAAAACTTTTGGAAGCAAGTAGAAAGACCAAAACGAAGATTAATATAAATTACCCATGGCTGTAAGAAAACATTCCAATGTAGATCCAGATGGGGAAATTCGTCTGACCCAAGAAATGTATAATAAATTTCAGGGAAGTGTCAACATTAATTAGATTGATATATAATAACCCACAGCGCTACAGCCCTTGAAGGGCCTTGGCTTACCTACCGACTGCTGCTCTCCCTCCCACACTGTTCCTCCGTCACCTGTTATAGCGTGGAGGTCTCAGACCAGTATTGATCAGCCCGACGAACCCCCAGCCGTTGTTGTAGGTCTTCTTGACCAGGTTACGCTCACTCACTTGGAGCTTCCCAATTTCCTCACGATGGTGGGTTGCCACCGGCCCTATACGTAGGCCGAATAAATTCCGACCAGAGCCGGATTCGAACCTACGCCGTCCTGCAGCGAACGATCTCAAGACGAGTGAACGCCTTAACCCGCTCGACTACGGAGGAGGACAGATTGATATATATAATATATATAATTATGTAGTTCATCAATTTTTTTTTTACAAAATAATAAAACAGAAGAAGATATGTATTCCATCATTTATACCCTGATCATAGCGTGTTACAATGTCAAGGGTCTCAGGTTCAAATCCTCGTTTAGGCATAGGTGTTGAGTGTACCATTATCAATTTCAATTTCATGTCATCACCCATATATCATCACGATCAGCCAAAAGTGGAAATATCCTAAATAATAAGAATCAAATCCAATCAAATCAAATTACTTTTTTCCTGAGAAAACAAACCAAATACATTGTATTCTTTGAGTATGTTTTATATTTCTGTATTATTTATGGAAAATTCAGTGTTCATCAAAGAAAATGCCACATTTGCATTACTTTGAGTTCCAAAGAATAATGGACTGTCTCCTTATACTTCCAAAAACATATTTACACACTTTTCCTCAGGTTTTAGGTAAATTATTGTTAATATGAAAAATTGGCAACCCTATTAATATTGAGTAAAATGGAAATGTGTATGTGGACCAGTACATAATCATTACACAGGGCCGCAAATTAAATTCAATTTAATGTTGTTTTTTGTTTAATAAGTGAACTTTATTATTTTTGCCATGCTGATCATGAATATGAAATTCGTTTTTCTCTATCATGCAAGGTTTTCTTACAAATCAAATTTCAAAATTTGGGCTTTGCCCAATATTGCATTCTGTTTTATAATAATTTCTCTTTTCTTCAATCAGAATAAGTAGCTTATCACACTAAACACATCAACATGTTTATTTTAAAATGAATATAGACAGACACAAAAGACCCATATAATATAGAAAACGACATATAGCAGTATATAATATACAAACAAGAAAATCATTACACAATACATATTTTTCAGTTCTGTTTAGCACACTTTCTTCTGTAAGCTTTCCTAACTTTCTTGATTTTCTTCTGACGTTTCTCCGTACAATGCCCAACAGTAGTCAGCCATCATGCTAACACTCCAATGTCCTTGATACCTTTTCTCCATATCCCTCATTTCCTGATGGAACCGTTCGCCTTGTTCCTCACTTAATTGACCGAGATTTTGTGGAAAGCTATCAAGGTGTGAATGCAAAAAATGTAATTTGAGATTCATGTTACAACCTAGCTCTTGAAATTTAAGTAACATATTCTCAACTTCTCTGTAATCAGGACTTTTGTGGTTCCCCAAGAAGTTCAACACTACACACACTTTTAAATGCTATCCAAGCATCTCTTTCAGCTACAGTCATTGTTTCCTCGAAGTCTTTATCATGCATTCATTTCCTAATGTCTGGTCCAACAAAAACACCTTCTTTCACTTTGCCGTACAACAGGGATGGAAATTTGTTGCATATGAACTGGAAACATTGTCCTTCCTTGTTAAGTGCCTTCACAAATTGTTTAATCAACTCTAATTTGATATAAAGAGGAGGAAGTACAACTTTCTCAGGACTGACTAAATGTTGTTGTACGATGTTCTTTGAACCCGGGTTCAACGTTCTCCATATTGGCCATTCTTTTATTTCCCAGTGGTAATATCGTGCCCTACTATCCCACTCACAGATGTAACATGGCATTTTCGTATATCCACATTGCAGTCCAAGTAAAATGCTCAAAACTTTAAGGTCACCACACACCAACCAACCACGGTCCTCATATTTAATTTTATTAAGAACAAGTTGCATATTGCTGTAGGTTTCTTTTAGTGACACAGAATGAGCAATCTTATATATTCCATTATGTAACAGAACAAATTTTAAACTTGTTTCATTCGAGTCAGTGAATAGCCTCCAATCAGTTCAAAGACAAGGAAAATTTAACTTAGTCAGCTAACCGGACACATCACAACAAAACACGAGAGAATCTTGTTTCAAGAAATAAGGCACAAACTCTTTTTCTCGGTGTCTGTATCAGGAAAATGTTGTTCCACGAGCCAGCAAGTTATTTTCATTAAGTCTGGAACCAAGAAGCTCAGCTGATTCTTTAGATAAATTTAGGTCTCTAACTAAATCATTGAGTTTCCTTTAAGTGAATGGTATAGGGTCACGAGATCCGTGAGGGGGGGGGTCATAAATGTCATCTTCCATTTCACTTCCTTCCACTGAATCACTTAGTGAACCAGGATCACTTACACATTCAAGACTTGATGGAGGTGTCGGTACAGGCAAGTCTGGACCGTGAAACACAGGTCTCATTGCAGAGAGAATATTGGGATACACTATCCTCTTCTTGTTTCTAATATTTCGACCTATAATTTCACAGGAACAGAAGTAACAATCATTGCTGTGATCCTGAGACTCCCTTTACACCATGGGTATTGCAAACGGCATAGATGGCCGCTTTTCCTTGCTACAGTTTCGTAAAGATTTCACACATGATCTACATACCTTGTGTGGGGCCCACGATTTATCTTGATCTCCTAGTTTCATTTTAAAGTATGCGTAATATGCTCTTCTTACAAAACCTGTAATTTCCTGTCTCTGTACCCAGGGAACAAATTCACTGCAGATGTAGCAAAACATATCTGGGCTATTCAGACAACCACGAGATGCCATGGCCACATCATGCAAATGAGGACTTTTGAGAGTTACATATAAAATTAATTTCAAATGATATATCAATGTTTTACATAGTATTATTTTCAGCATTTAAGCAAGAAACATATTAATTAATTTAAATAAAACAAAACTTCTCTGTATTTAAAGCTTGTTCGTCTTTATTACTTGTTGAATAATTTTGAAACGTACCAGTGACATCTAGCGACAATCACTTCAATTGCACTGAAACGTGCATACCACAACCCACATATAAAAATCGTGAATTGTAAAAAATTCTTGCATGATGTGAGAAAACTAATGCCAGTTTCAGCATCAGCAAGTTCAATTGCAAATGCAAAATTATAAAAACAACAGAACCCATGTGGCCCTGTGTTATCTACATCATTGACTGCTTCTGCCTGTTTGCATAGTTTATTTATTTATTTAATTTAATTGAAACACAACAGGCGCATGCCCAATTACAGTGTTCAATATGGGATGACACCATTACATAAACAAGAACATAACTAAGAAAATTAACAAGAAATATGAATGATGCAATATACATTTTACTTTTAAGAATAATTGTGAGAAATTAACTATTAGATTATAGAAGCAAAGGGAACACAGAGACAAAACAACAATAAATGACGCTAAACTATTGGATATAACCTTACAAGCTGAATGAAAACCAAAATTCAATGAACAAAACAAAACAAAACATACAGAAATTCAGCGATTAGATCTTATGTTACAATTACATTTAAATAGGTCTACGCTTGGATTATTCTTAGAAACTAAATTAAATAACTTGCACATTCTCCTCATGGGTTCAGCTTCGGTCATTTTGGTTCTTCCAAGGGGGATTTGAAAGAGATCAGTTCTGGGCCTTAACATACAGTTCGGCACATAAAAATTTAAATTCGACAACAGATTAAAAGAATCTATTTTACCATTGATAAGCTTGTAGAGAAAAGTTATTTGACTTGTTTGCCTCCTTTCATCGAGTGACGGAATATTAAAGATTTCGCGTAATATGTTGCAAGGAGTGAGTTTTGGATATGTACCATCAAGTTTAAATAGTAGATATCTGAGAAATTTATTTTGAAGCTTTTCTAATTTTTCGATATCTTTCTTGAATTGCGGGTTCCAAACAAGAGAAGCATATTCGAGTTTAGATCTGACGAGCGTATAATATAGCAAGAGAAATGTTTCCTTTTTTCTAAATTGATGACCCATTCTCATTATAAATCCCAAATTTCTGTGAGCTTCGCTTAAAATGCGGGCAATATGTGATTGGAATGTTAACTTTTGGTCAAAAGTGACCCCTAGGTCGGTAACGATATTCTCACTTTGTACTAACACATTAGAAATAGTGTACGAATGTTGAATAGGGTGTCTGTTGTGGGTGAATGATACAAGTTTACATTTCTTTAGGTTTAGGCTGACTTTATTAATTTCACACCACTGAAGCAAGTTATTCAGCTCTTCATGTAATATTGTACAGTCATCAGCGTTTTCGATATTTTTGTATATTTTAACATCATCAGCAAAGATTAATGTCTCACATTTTGTGAGTAGTTCTGGCAAATCGTTTATAAAAATTAAATATAGCAAGGGACCAAGGTTCGACCCCTGTGGGACTCCCGAACTGGCCACGAATTCGGTTGATCTGCAGCCTTGATACACGACATATTGTCGGCGGTTCTGCAGATAGGAAGAAAGAAGGGTAATAAGTGGAGGAGAAAGGCTATTGTTGGCAAATTTCTGTATTAATATATCGTGGTGAACTGTATCAAATGCCTTTGAAAAGTCTGTATATAAAACGTCAACTTGCCCTTTATTAGCTATACTGGGTGCAATGTAGTTTGTCAGTTCGACAAGATTGGTTACGGTTGAGCGTTTTTGGACAAATCCGTGCTGTTTGGGGGAAAGAATGGGTTTAATATGAAAATATATATGTTTGTATATTATCTGCTCGAAGAGTTTTTCTGGTACTGACAATTTTGCAATAGGCCTATAGTTACATATGTCAGCCTTATCTGCGGCTTTGGGAATCGGACAGATTTCTGTTGTTTTCCACATTGCTGGAAATCTCGAAGTTCTGACAGCCAAGTTGAAAAGGGTGTGAAGAGGGTACTTAAGAATTTCCGAACATCCTTTAATTACATAAGGGGGGATTGAATCAGGGCCGGCGGATTTTTTAGGTTTCAGTTTTTTAATGGCTTCCTCAATTTCATTTAGCGATATTTCAGAGATATTTAAGATACTAGGAAGTGAGTTCATGTTTACATTAGGATGCGGATCTTTGTAGATAGATGGTTCTTTGGAATATACGGATTCAAAATACTTTGCAAAGAGATCTTGGATACTTTCATTATCGTCAATGGTTTTATCATTATACTTAGTTGGCTGCACGGGTGGATTTTTTCTTTGATTTTTAATGAAGGACCAAAACTGGTTAGTATCGTGAGCAAGATTGATTTCTGAAGTTTCAACATAGTTTTGGTAAGCTTTACTGATCTCCCATTTTAATTTCGTTCTTAAGGTTTTATACTTAATTTCGTGATGTGTTACATTTCCCATTCTTTGTTTCCATTTTTTGTGGTGACGTGATTTTGCTTTCAGATTTTTAATTTTTGAACATGCACACCCAAATATATATAAAAAAAAAGGTAAAGTGCTACTCCCCTGTGCTTAGCACCACACCATAAAGGCGTATAGGGGGTGTGGGGGTAATGCCCCACACTTTCTTGATCCGGTCATGAGTGGGGGTGATGTGATCAGCATCACGCCCCTGACCGCCTTTACCCCCAAGGGTTTCCCCCAGGTACCCATGTTATTAGATGCTGGGTGGGTGCCGGGGCCACTTCCTATGTTAGAAATGTTCCCGGATTTGAACCTGCCAGGGATCGAACCCAGGACCGTGAGCATGGTAGTCAGATGCGTTACCACCATAATGGTGAACCAATTAATTTTTAATATATCAATTCATTGAGTGGCATCTCGTCAAAAATATCAAATCTTCCCATGCCATTTTGCCTGCCATTTGCTTTTATGCTTCAGCATCGTTTCTGTGTGCTGTTGTCTCTTGCATAGACTAAATCCTAAGAAGTCCCATCAATGGGTTTTCCAATGACACTCTTAGCACAGACATGAATTGGCATTCCTCTCCCTTCATATAGTGTTGCAACTCTGTTCAATTTGAGACTATATGATGAGCCTAGAGCAAGCCTAATAAATTAAGCTTTTGTCTTGGATAAGGAACATTTAATTGGTACAAATATGCCATGAAAAAAACCTTGATAATCTTATTGAGTTTACAAATCTATGCAAGCAGTGGGAGAGTGAATGATGCAATCAGCTGTTCATATTGTCGGTACTCTGCCTCTGCATTGCCAAAATGTGCAGCGCTGTCAAGAACTCGTTGCCTTCATCTTTATCCATTTTAAATATACAGCATGCATAATAAATATGGGAAAATAAATAAAGCATATGTTCATTACACTGATGCTATCCAGTTCCTTGACACTTTCGAGTATAATGAAGTACACCAAAAAAGGAAGCAGGAAAAACAAATGACTGTCAATTTTAATTTGCAAGTTTGCTGGGAACTTTCTAATCTTTGTAGATTTGATTTTCTCCATCTTACCTTGTTCTGAGCACGGCAGGGTCACAAACACCCACAAACTCTAGCTTTACGTAAGATGTGAAACTATTGCACGTAAATACCTACACATCTGAATGAACAAAAGGGAAATTATCTTTTTCAAATTTCAAACAATGTAAAGTTCTGTGAGTTATGATGATTATACAATGTAATATTTTATAGAAGTATGAATTTGTTTTTGTTCCGAACTTTATTGATAAAAATATTAACTTTCATTGTGAACTTAGAAAATTGAACCTCTAATGAATAATCATCAATATTTCAAAATTATATTTTGATCTTAAATCATGTTCATAGATTAGATTTTATGTAATATTTTCTTATATAAGAAAGAAAGTGTTATTTAAAATATTTTCAGTATTCAGAATATAAAAAAAACTAACATTTCTTGGTGGCTGAACCTCTCACATTGCTCGTTTAGTTCACCAATGAACTAATAATTCTAAAAGCACCTTTATTATGGTGATTTGAAGAGCATGAAAAAATCATGTCCATTATGAAAACTTACTCTTCAGAGAAACATTGAAGGAGATTCAGAATGATGTATTCTAGTGTATAGTTGTGGTGTATCACAAAGAAATTAAAACAATTAAATCAGAGTATGTTTTCATTATAGTACACTATATAGCCAAAAGTCACCGGACAACCAGTTCTATTCATTGCAAAGACACCGACCAGAAAAGTAATAAGATGTCAGACCTCCCATTGCTGTTATTGTAGCATTTACTCTTCAACACAGGCCTTTCACTAAGTTCTGGTATATTGCTGGTGGAATTATTTTCCATTCGTCCTGTAGCCTCGTGAATAGTTCATGGGATACTTTCACTCAAGTGAGTCTAACACTCAATTGATGCTCCGGTTCATCCCAAAGATGCTCTATGGGGTTCCAGTTGGGGCTTTGAGCAGATCAGCTAACCACATCCACCTGATTATCTTCAAACCACGATGAAATGGACACTGCTTCATGGGCAGGTGCATTATTGTGCTGATGGAGAAAAGGGCCCATTCCAAACTGTTGCCACAGTGTGGGCAGCATGGTATCATAGGCGTAGCTACAGGGTGTGCCGGGTGTGCCTAGGCACACCCTAATGGGCTGCTTTATCAAAGAGAATTAAAGACAGATATTTCAATAAGAGAGAAAATAAGCGACAGTTTGTAAGAAGTTGAAAATGTCATTACTTGGTACAAATGTGTGCATTATCGTTGATGAAACGAGTGTCTATAGATTTTCGATTTTTTTATGTCATTGGAGAAAGAAGATATTTAGTGCATTCTACTCTGTACTACAGCACTTTTCTTTTTTAGCTACCTGTCACAAGCTGCACGTGTGAGAGAGCTTCCTCTGAGATTACCCAAGTTAAAACTAAATTAAGAGCAACTCAGAAGCAGGATAGATTGGAAGCCCTGCTCTTGCTATTTGTGAAACAGGAAAAAGCTTAGTCTATGGATGTAAATGAAGTAATTGATGAGTTTAAGAACATTGTACCTTTTGAAAGACGTCTCTTGTTATAGATGACGTGTATTTTGGTGTATTTGTTTGTAACATATATGAACATTTTGTGTGTGTGTGTGTAATTTCTATGCCATTTAATTTGTTTCTACTACATATATTCAGAAATTTTCAACACTGTCATTTAGTGAATTTATATTCCTTTACAAACATCAGTGCAGTTAAAGAGCCACAAGTGATTGTGTTGCAAAATATGCTATTATAAAGGTACAAGACCTCATTTTTTCCCTTTGAGCATGCCCAAATATAAAGTTCTATCTACGCCTATGCATGGTATTGTCTATAATGTCCTCATAAACACCACTGTTCATGTTGCCATTGACCAAAACTAATGGCCCGAGCCCAAGCCAAGAATAACAGCCACAGACCATAACCCTATTTACCGCCACATTCACTGGGTGTCCGATGACTTTTGGCTATGTAGTGTAGATGAAACAAGATATAAAGTCTCCTGTTGAAACAGTAAGTGAACAACAAAGAGACACTCCCCTGCTCTCAAAAATCACATTGTCCCTGTGTAGCCTGGAACACTTGAATACAATTATCATCTTAAGTATTCAAAACTAGGCATGAGTAATTGGAAGGAGAGATAGCTCTTCTTCTGGATTTGAGGCTGAGATTCACACTCATAGACTCAGGCCACTAGTTGCCACTGGACTTCATGGTATAAAAAGTAACAGAACAATTTGTAAAACTTGTGTTTACATGAGTGGATGATTCAGAATTTGCTTTATCCTTGTAATTCTCTTCTACTTCTGTAGTTTAATTTTGATGATATGAATGGATGAATGTTGAGGAATTCAAGTTGATGAAGTGATGAATAGAAAGAAGCTGGCATCTGAGTTGGAGTGGTTTTGTCTAATGCACATTGAAGGCAGGAGGTCCTGTGATTGAATCTTCTGTAAGGTATCGATCTATCATTGTAGAGTTCATCACATCTTCATTCATCATCACAATTAACTTACACATGCAGAAAAGTAGTGCATAAAAATCCCAATAGAAATAGAGAAACAAATAGAAATACCAGCATTTTTCAGAACAGAAGCTGATGGTCATCCAAACAGGTTTGCTCGAGTAACGCTCAGATCCCCCTCCACTCATGGCCCTGTAAAATATTGCTGAATATTTTTTAAATAGAAGCATTCACACCTAGTAGTCCCGTCAAGGTTTGCTCACATCATACTCAGTTTGCGGTCCAGTGACAATCAAGTGGAAAGAATATTTGACTGGATCATGAGCGATGTGGAGCTTGACTGGAGCTTCATCGTTAATGTGAACATGTGAACCCACTGTTCAATAGCAGTCTTCAGACCTGGTGCAAAGGACAAATAGCCCAGTTCAGTGCTTAAAAGATGAGTAAAACAAATTTAAAAGTAAAACCAACAAATCAATCAATCTCCTCTTTTTGCAATTATTTTTCTCCTTTGCCATTTTCTTCCAACATCAAGTATGTCATTTAAAATATATAAAACTTTGTAGTTAGTACAATCTGAAGGCTCTTTATACCAGAAAAATCAGTGAACATTGTCAAGCAGCCAACACCAGACTGGTGCGAAGCTTGACCGCTAGTGTGAATACCCTCTGACTGTGAGTGGAGTGTGAGTGGAGTGTGAGTGGACCGTGACCATTGCTTAAATGTGAATCAAGCATAAATGTGTAGTAGAGTAGAGTGGGTACTGGTCATCATCTGGTCACACCCAAGGGCTTAACTAGCGAAATTAGGTTGTTTGAGGAGAAACTATTTGTGTGTCACTGTTGGTAAAAGGGATTGAATGTAACAGCTGAGTGAAGGAAATCTGTAGCATAGAAACTGAGAAGATAGTGCACCCTACCAAGAAAAAATCCAACTCTTCTGACCTGATCCATCTTATCGACAAGCCAAGGTGTCCATGAGCAGTAACCACCATTATTGAGGTCAGCTGATAATTAGCAGTAGAAGAGGTCTATATATAATTTGCTACCTGGAACAGCTTGGTCACCAAGTGGCTTTAAATGGTTCGCATGACCGCAGATCAAGCTCAGCAAGTTACCATCTTTTCTTAGAAATTGCTGCACATGCCACATGAGAACAGGTTTTTGGTAGAGACTCATAACAACTGATGATGTTATTCCAAGACAGGAAACAAATTACTTGAGTAGACAAGGCTCAAGTGGTGGTTCAATGAGGCCGTTTTAAGAAGAATGCTGCCAAGCCAGATCTTGAACCCCAACCTATTTGTGACCCAATGTGACTGAAAATTGCAATACAACCTAAGCTGAAGCACTGGAAACCTAATAATATGTCTGCATATGTATTTAAAACATACCTATGTACTGGAAATATTTTCAAATATCAAAGTCTCACGCCAATGCACTGATGACTCAGGAATTTCTAAGTTGGCTGCAATAATTTTAAGGTAGGGAATTATGAACATCTTGTGATATGCTGAACTACAACACCTTTTCATGTAACAAAAATTAATTCTCAGTATGGATGCAATATTCTGAAGGGTTTGGCCAAGAATTCATCTTAAATCAACAACACAGAGGATTAACATGCAGTAGAGCTCTTGAGGAAGACAAATTCTCATGTCTAGAAAAGCTGACCATCACATGGATATTGCATGAAAAATTATGTTCACTCACTCACTTAATACATACGGTGAGTCACATAATTATTCGGACAGATAAGATTTCTGAATATTTACTGACGTAGTCATGATATAATACGATGATAAATGTTTAATATTTATTTAACAAATAAAACACAATATGAGCACACTGTTAATTATCTTCAATTATGTTTAATATAATATATTAGTAAAATATTTTCATTGAACAAAACAAACACTTTTTTTTGGGTTAAACAAAATTATTCGGACACATGGAAGGAGAAACAGGAAAACACGCTTGAAAAGCAACGAACAGAAATGTCAGTATCTGGTAGGCATCCCTTTCAATTTTAACACCTCGGATAAACGATTTGGCATCTTTCTACCATTTTTCTGGTGTACACTGGCGATATATTGGCCCATTCATGTTGAAGTCTCTCCTTGGGGTCTGCCTTCGAGGATATACATGTTTTCCTCACTTCTTTTTCCAACTTACACCAGAGGTGCTCAATGACGTTCAAGTCTGGAGACTGCGGTGGAGGATGGAGCACTTTTGGGCAATTGTACAATAACCATTCTTGTGCTTTGGGTCATTATCTTGATAAAACATACAGTTACATAGAATGCCCATCATTTCAGCACTAGTCTTTAGATTTGACTTCAGAATGTCAAGGTAACGGTACCTGTCCATTGTCTGTTCGATGAAAGCCAATTTACCAACACCTTGGGCCGACATGCAGCCCTAAACCATTACATGACCACTCCCGTGCTTCACTGTTGCTTGCAAATTTTTCCCTCGGAGCTCCTCATTTGGTTTACGCCACACTGTTACCCTCCCATCTGACTCACAAATATTGAATTTACTCTCGTCAGTGAAAAATATCCGATTCCACCATGTCTGATCCTTTCCTAAGTGTTCCTTTGTGAACACCAGTCATTTTGTCCTGTTTGGCTTACTTACAAATGGCTTTCTCCTGGCTACACGGCCATGATAGTTTGCCCTTCTGAGCACTCTTCGTATAGTTTCAGGATGACTATGCTTTCCACACTCCTCGGCTACCTCAGCACACACCATTGGAGCACTCATCTTTGTTGTTTTTTTAATTTTCCTCACGATTACTGTCTCTTCTTTGGGGGAAAAAATTCTTGGTCTCCCTGTATGACCATGGGACTAGATCCTGTCTTCATCTTTAAATCACTTAATAATATCTGCAACTGTACTTTTTTTCATTTTCAACATTGAGGCAATTGCACGGTAAGTTTTACCCTTAGCGTGGTGCATTATCACTAACTGACGTTGTTCAAATGAACTTTCCTTTCCTCTTCGCCCCATTTCTACATAGAAAATGTTCTTTTATCACAACTTTGTTAAACAAAACGCGATCGTAATTGCTATAGAAACCTACAGGAAACCAGAGTTAATATATATGAACAGAGTATACATACATCAATCAATCCGTAAATTGAAATTGTCACTGTATCGCAAACTTACGTTAACATTTACTATGTGTCCGAATAATTTTGTGGCATTATTTTTGCAACGGTAGGGATTCATCCTTCGTTATATTGTTCCTGATGTTCGTTTTTTAACTTTTTATCGTCCAATTTTGTGCTAAACATGACATTTTTTAAACGAAAATCAACTTCAACGCTGTACACAAATATCACTCCCTTCCCGCTCTTAAACGTTAGAAATTTACTGTGTGTCCGAATAATTATGTGACTCACTGTACCTTCTAAAAGAAATGAGATTGGTTATTAAATTTAACCAGCTGTCATCACTTGGGCTTTTAACTAGGTTATATTGAAGCTATATGATATTGTCCACACTAAACATCTCTTTGAGTTCTATTTCATGTCTTACAAGATTTTTTTGTATCAATTTCAGTTTATTATTATTGTTCTTTTCATTGTTACTGTTAAACAAATAATGAGTTTTATTGTTGCAGAGAGTGAGGGTACTATGGAGACAGAAGAGAAACACAAATATCTGTCTTTGAGGATGAAATATGAGTTCAACAATATCACCAAATTCCTCAACTTCCAGTGTACAATTAGAATATGAGAGATGCAGATAACTTGAGCCTAATGAAGATAACCTAGAATTCCATTGGAAGAAGCACATGGCTTTTTGAAGGTTGGTTTTGTGTGTGTAGAGCACTCTGTAGCTTCATTCCAGAAAACTTGTATTTGGTATTGTTTCCATAGCAAAGTGAAAGCTGCGAGGCTTTAACCATATCTGCTTCTCATAGCACTTTCCATACATGCAGGAGGATACACATTAGAACTGATAAAAGTAAAACGTGAATAAATACAAGGCTCTAGATATTTTGTGGCTGACTATGTTGTGTGGTCAACCAGTGATCTTGCTACCTGTCAATAGCAAGGAAACTGACAGGTTCTAGGTATGAGTCTCAGTCTGGGCAAGCATGTTCCTTTGCTAATGCCTCTCCACATGCTTTTTCTAATCACTAATCATTCTCAACATCATGATTAGATTAAAGAGCCACAAAATCACAAAAAATGCCATAACAGATATGCACCCACAATCGCACACACTAATACATACACAAACCTTTCTAACATATTCAGATATAAGTTTATAATTTGAAGTATAACTTTATATTTCTGTGTACTTTTCAATAGTTAAATATAGTACATTTAATATGTGACAAGAGGCAGCCTGGACAATTGTATGAGTTTTTTTTCTGTAACAGTGGCGGCTGGCCAAGTGCAACAAGTGCAGATGTTTTCACCTAATTTTCAAATTAATATTGACATTTTTCATTTGCTTGTTAAATTAAACTATTTCCCAGCAGAACGCACACGATAATACTCAAATAACACGCTGCTCGGCACTACGCACGTATTGAGTTCGTCCCAACCCAAGAGCAAACACCGCTAGGTTGCGGAAAACTTAGCCGGTTGTCATGGCAACGGTGACGTCACCTAGCGTTGGCCTTGAACGGGTGTCACCTTCTAGATGAAGCAGTTCTCTCGTCGGAGAAAACATCGCATCCAGTGCTTGTGGCAAAATCTTCACGTTCTCGCGAGATCTTGTTCCGCGTGTGTGTTTCGCGTTTCCTATCGTGTGTTGTGTTCATGTGTTGAGCTGTGGTTTCTACAATGAACCCAGTAAATGACTTAGTGTGTAATTTGTTGCAGACACCATTTTCCAGATGGACGGATGAAGACAAAAAAGACGTTTTAAATTGAGGGGGGGGGCACTGGCACTTACTATTTGTTTTCATTGCCTATAAATATACTTCTTCACCTGTTATTTTAGGCACGAGCCGCTACTGCAATACAATATATTTCATTTGTGTCTGAAATCTATTTACTAAATATGTTTTTCAAAATTGAGGTAGAGTAGAGAAAAATGTATTCCACAGACATGCAGACAACTGTGAAATGTTTGGAATACATGTTTGAGTGTTTCCAGCTGACTGTTGCCCATTGCTGCCACCATGTGGGGTTTCATGTTGTCATTCAAGAGGAGGATGCCTGATGTCAGAATCCACCAGCCAGTTTGAATTTCCATTCCGGATGTCTCACGTGACTCCATTCATAGCGAACAACAGCTAATACTTCATCCTTTGTCCATGACTGCAATATACCTCTGTTCTGTATGCCGACCAGACACACACTTCTCAACTTTTCCTGTCTTCAACACAGCAGTATGCTAGTGCCCTTTACAAGGAAAAGGTTGTGTGTCAGACAACAAAATAATTTTCTTTTTTTTTTCCTTAATTACTGGCACATTTCCCTCTCATCTTGGAAACTCACCCAGGTACACTCTTTACTTAAAACAAACAACATAATAAAGGCGAATGATTACTGACCAATCAGCATCCTCCCAACCTTGTATAAAGCCCTAGAGCATCTTGTTAGCGATCAAACCTGTGACTATCTAATGCAAAATAGCTTAATAGACCCTTTACAGTCTGGCTGCCGAAGTAACCACAGCACTTGCATGGCTCTTGTCAATGTAACTGATGACATGAGACTAGCCATGAATAATAAACAAGTTACAATTCTTGTACTTCTAGACTTCACCAAAGCTTTACAAACCATTGATCATGTGTTGTTGACCTATATGGCAAATCTTCTAGGATAACATACCCCGTGGTGTACCCAAGGCACTGTACTCCACCCTCTCTTGTTTGTTCTGTACATAAACGACCTCCCAATGGTACTTAACCACTGTAAATACCATATCTATGCAGACGATTTTCAGTTATATTTCTCTTTCCCCCCACAAGAAATACTGCATGCAATAGAAATTGTGAACAATGACCTCAAAAATATTAGGATGTACTTGGTCTTCACACCATGGCTTACATCTATACACTTGTAGGTTCCCTTAGAATGTTGAGAAAAATAGATAAATCTAGCCTCCCTCAATTCAATGTCAATGATATGCATCTACCCTTCTCCACTACTGTGTGTGAAACTCAACCACTATCTCACCTTGGCAGAGCACATTAACTCAGTATCTAGAAGAGCTTTTGGAGCATTGCATTCACTCTATATGCTCAAAAAGTTCTTCCCTGAATAAATAAAAATTAAACTGGTCCAGTCACTTGTCTTTCCTATTATTGACTATTCCAATATTGTTTATTTGGATGTAAATCACGAACATACCAGACGACTACAGCGAATCCAGAATACCTCCATTTGTTTAGTTTTTGGTCTAAAATATTCAGAACACTTGACACCGTATTTTGCAAAGGTCAAGTGGCTCAAAGTAAAGGATAAACGTACCTTCCACAAGTTCATTTTGCTGTACAAAACTCTCCAAATAAAATGCCCACAATATCTCTATAACCGATTTCAACATCTTTCCAAATTTCACAGCAGCAACACCAGATTGCGCAAAAGGTCTCTGCTGTCCATTCCTCTCCAAAACTCCAACTTGAATGCAAATTCTTTTACTGTTACCAGCAGGCATTTGGAACAAGTTGCCACCTGAAATTCATGTCTCTTCCTCAATTGTGACGTTCAAAAAACTGTTAAAATTGTATCTATTAAATAATGAAAATTAAACATTAGTGTGTGTGTGTGTGTGGCCATGAATAGGTTAGATTCCTTTCTTGTATTTCTTTGTATTTTTGTATTTTTTATCCTTTCAAATTTTTATTTTGTAACTTTCACATTCAAAAATTGCATAAATATTGTCAAGTGGAAGCAAAGGCTCCACAGCTTTAACTTCGCCATGTAAAACAAGACGAAATAAATAAGTAAAAGAAGGATAATGTCCGTATAACCACAACACATTACCAATGGAACATCTCAATTCTTTCTGGGAATACACACACGGGAAACGTTTTTTCTGACTATCCCTCATACATTCCAATAATGCTCAATATAGCCAATCAATTTTAATGAATAATTAATTTATAATTTCCCCTCAAAATGAATCTTTCTTACACTTACTTTATGAGATAAATGGTTGTAATGAGTTGATGGACAAACATCAATCATATACGGATTTTTATTTCTATCTGGCACCACATCTAATTTGCCTTATTGCATGATACAATACACAGAGGAAGATTTCAAATTTTTATGTTTACTAATATAATACATTAACTGTAACAACTTATATTTAACAATGTATACTACTTGATTGCCTGGTATATTTTATTTTATGTTCCTCTTCTGCTTCTGTATTACATTAAATGTTACAGGTGTGTTAAGGTCGACATTCTAGCAAGGCACCCAAAAGTTAATCAATGTCACTGCCATGTAGTACTCCCCGGTAACTGCTTCTTGTAGGCCAATAAGGATCTAGCTCCTGAACCCACACCAAGGATAATCCTTTGTAAAGTTGTGTTGTTCTGTTTTATGTCCTTGTGTGTGCTGAGTGCCTCTTAAGTGCCCCAGCTTTGAAATTAGGTTAGGTAGTTTTAGTCCTCAGAGATAGTGTAGTTTTATTTATTTTTAGGCACAGAATGAATGAATTCATTTTAGATATTGAGTAAGAAAGTTTTTACAAAACATATGTTGTATTCTTGTTAGGGGCCTGTCCTCAGTTTTGATTTAATTAAGGACCTTATACCCATATTGCGTGATGGACAAAAATAGCCTATGTGCTGATGTGCCCAAAATATAAAAATCAATCAATCAAATTTCATTGTAGGGAATCGATTGGCCCCATAAAAAGAAGAAGAAAATCCTGTGCATCAGATCTTAGAGTAAGTAAAGAAGCTACTTGCCACAGCACAATCAGTGAGCTTAGAGAGAAACCATAGCCACAGCAGATGTACTACTTCAGCTGGACCAGGAGTGGAAGAACAACCTGTCAAGGTAATTGATTAACTTTATTTTCTCCTTTCTATTTTCTTTCTTCCTTCTGCTTCTCACATTTTCCTCTCTCTCTCTCTCTCTCTCTCTCTCTCTTTTCCTTGGTGTATTATCTTCCTTTCATTTTCCTCCCTTCTCTTTGAAGGAGTTCATTCTTTCTATCTCCATCCTCTTCCTTGGTGGATTGATTTCCTTCTATCTCTTTTTCTTCTCCTTGGAGAACTTTCTTCTTTTTCTTTCTGTTTCCTTCCATCTGCTTGAATTAATGAATGTCCTTCTCTTCTCTCATATATTCTCCCCTTGTCCTTTGAGGACTTGCCTCCTATTTTCTTCCTTTCTACTAGTACGAAATATTCATAATTTTAACCTTCCATTCTACTTAAAAAACTTGCCTGGATTCACTTCTTCTTATATTTCTTTGTTCTCCCCTTGGCTCCTCTAACCTTCATCTTCTTCCTCTCTCTTATTATTTTTTTATAGAATTGCCAACTACTATTTTCCTCTCCATCCTATGACTAACTTGCTTCATTCTACTTTCTGTCTCTTTGGATCAATGACTCATCATCTTTCTTTGTCCTTGGAGAACATGCATCCTTTCTTTCCCTTTTCATTTGAGGATAACTTTTCCTCACCTCCTGCCTCTTTTCCAACTTGGAGAATATCATCTCCCCTCCCCCCAACTTTCTAAGAGCATCTACTACTTCTTACCACCAACCCTTCCTCTTAGAGCACCTGTATTTTGCTATCTTCCTCTCTTCTCTTTCAGACAAGAAATCCACCAAGTTGAAGAGAACAGATAGGAAGAAACGAGACACCCATGGAGATTGGGACATGAGAGAAGAAAAGGAATTTACAAAGTGGAATAGGGGAGATTGGAGGAACTGAGTACTCCATTAAACAATGGAAAATGGGAGAAGGAAATAAATCCACAAAGTGAAAGAAGGGGGACAGGAAGTACTGCTTTGTCGAAGGAGAAATGGAGGTGATAGAAGAAAATAAATCCACCAAGTGAAAAGGGGATTATACGAAAAAATGAACAGGTGAGATGAGGAATGGAATTCCTGAAGTGGAAGAAGAGAGGTAGGAGAAATTGAATCCTCCTTGAAGATTGGCAGGTTAGAAGAGGAACAGAATCAACTATATGGAAGGTAGGCGATAGGAAGATCTGTTCATCATCTTCTTACTGTAACCCCTTACACCTTTCTTCCTTCTCTTTGGAGAACTGAGTATTTCCTTTCGCTTCTTTTTTCCCTTTGGAGAATCCCCGTCATTTTATCTTCTTCCATTCTCATTGCCCAGTTCTTCCTATTCCCTTCCCTTGCCCAAAGTGAATTGAATTCCTGTACCTATACTTCCCCCTTTTGTTGGTGACTTAAGAGATTGCTGTAACTCCTCCTTCATGTGCTGGTTTTTCTTCCTTCTATCTCCTTTCATTCTCCATCAAGATCTCAGTTCTTCCTTCCTATTTGCTTCATCATCGTGGTAAGACAGAGTATATCTCTTTTCTTCCACTATTGTTGGTGAGTGTACTTCAGCTCATCTCTCTCTTTCTCTTTGAAGAACTTGATTCTCCCTTCTCCATTGTGTAATATCTTCCTTTTATCTCTTTCCTTTCTCCTCCTTGGAGGGTTACCTTTCCCTATCTCACCTCTTGCACTTGGTCGAGTTCCTTCTTCCTTTCACTCCACTCACTCCTTCTGCCACTCTACATGGAGGACATAGTTCTTCCTGTCTTCTCTCTCACTTGGAGGATTTCCTTTCTTCTATCACCTACCATTACCCCTCTTCAATTTGCTTGATTTGGTTTCTTCTATTACCCTCCACCCTCAATGATGGACTCAGTTATTCCCACCTTGTTTCACGCATGGATAATACAGTTCTTCCTATCTACCATTTTTCACTTGTGGGATAAAGGAATGAAAGAAGGTAATCCACAAACGGATAATGGGGACATAGCAAAAACTGAATACCCAGATTTGAATTAGAGGAGATATAAGGAATTGATAACACCAAGAAGAAGAGTCGAAATAGAAAGAACTGAGCCCTTCAAGGGTAAGGGAAGTAAATGGTAGAAATTAAATGAAGAAAGAAGCAGAAAAAGAGATTGGAAGAATTAGGATCTTCAAGGAGAAGCAGGAGATATGGGAAAATATAAATTCAAGGACAAGAAAATAATAAAGGAAGGATGGAGTCCTTAAAGAGCAAGGAAATATGATATCGAGAAGTGAATCCATCAATTTGAAGAGCAGGAAATTAAAATACGTCTGTCTTACAAAAAGAATGGGAGCTGAAGGAGGAAGAAAATCCACCAAGTGATGAGATGAACAATGGGGTTCTTCAAGGAGAAGGGACATAAATACAAACTTTAGGCTAAAAGACTAAGAATCGGCAACTTACGTGTGTGAGTATGAGATTTTTCGTGCAGGAGGAAAAATCTCATACTCACACACGTAAGTTGCCGATTCTTAGTCTTTTAGCCTAAAGTTTGTATTTAATTGTGAGTAATTCGCACATTACCAGTATGGGACATAAATAGGAGGAATGAATCAAGTAAATAAAATATAAGGAGACGGGAAACACTGATGCTTTCAAGGAGAAGAGATAGAAATAAGAGGAAGATATTCCACCAAAGATAAGGGAATGAAATAGTAGGAACTGAATCCTTCAAAGGGAAACAAAGGATATGAGAAGATATGCCATCAAACAGAAGATGGTGGGTATGAACTGAGTCCTCAAAAGAAAATTGAATTTTGAGAGGAAGAAAGCAATATACCAAGTGGAAGATAGGTAATAGGAAGAACTGAATCCTCCATGGAAAATGGAAGAGAAAATAAGAGGATGAATCCACCAAGCAGAACACAAGAAATAGGTGGAATTGAATCCTCCATGGAGAATTGAAGCTGAGAGGTGGAACAGAATCCACCAAATGGCAGAGGTTAGATTGGAAGAGTGAATGAATTTGATTTATTTTACTTAGTATTTCTGGATAGATTGAGAGAATGGAGGAGAGAAGGAATTAACCAAGCAGAAGGAAGGATAGAAAGAACTGAGTCCTTCATGCAGGATTGAAGGTGAGAGGAGGAAATAAATCCACTAAGAGGGATAGAGGAGATAAGAAGAATTGAGTCTTCTGTAGAGAGTAGAAGCTAACAGGTAAATCGGAATAAGACACTGAAAAAAAAATAATTAAGTCATGTCATGTTTCTTTTCTGCAAAGTTTGGCTATTCATGATGATGAACATGAGCAATCGATGATATGGTACAATTTGATGAATGAATACTTACAATGAACACTTACATCACCCTTCTTCATAGAGCTTTGAAGGTTAAAGGATGAAAGGAATCCACCAAGTGGATAAGACAAAATAAGAGGAACTGAGTCCTGCATGGAGAAAGAAATGTGATAGAAGGAAATGAATCTATGAAATTGAAGCCAGGATATAAGAAGAATCAAGTTCTCCATGGAGAATGTCAGTTAGAGCATGAATGAGATCTACCTAGCTTACAAGTTGAATAATGGAGTCTGGATGATCTGAGCCCTTCATAGTCATTTGAATGTGATGGGAGGAAAGGCATCCACATAGTAGAAGATGTTATATAGGAAGAACTGAATCCTCCATGGAGAATGGAAGGTTATAGAATAAAGGAATCTAACTAATGGAAGAAAAGAGTCCTCCGAGCAGGAGCGAAGAAAATATGAAAAACGGAAGTCATCGGGACAAAAATAGGAATAGCTTAGTCCTTCAAGGAAAAGAAGGGAAGGAGATGTGAGAAAGAGATTCTACCAAGAGGTGAAATCGTGAGAAAGGGAGAATGAAGTCCTGCAAAAAGAAGTAGAGAGATGAAATGAAGTAAATACGTGGGTGACACTAAAAGTTTTTAGATGCGGCAACACTGATTGCAGCAATACATTGTATCTAGGATATGTTGAAGTTAGTAGTCTTTGAAGTGTGATAATGCTGCAGAATTTATAGTTGTTAATTGTTGTGTGCTGGAAATTAGTCAATTATTGTCGTGTGTGTACAGTAAAATGGATTTAACACGGGAGAACTTCAGAGCAATGATTTTTTACGATTTTCGAGCAGGTTTAACGCAGCAGCAATGTTATGAAAGGCTTCGAAATGCATTTCAGGAGGAAGCCCCATGCCGTGCGACTGTGTTTAATTGGTTTTTAGAATTTCGACGTGAACGTCAGAAACTCAGTGATGAATTACGTGATGGTCGTCCTGTGACAGCAACTTCTCAAGAAAACGTCAACAGAGTGCATCGCATGATAGAGGAGGATAACCGGGTGACATATGCAGTTATTAGTGCAACACTGGGTATTGGTATGAGTCAGGTTCAAACGATCCTGCATGACCGCCTTGGTGTCAGGAAGCTCTGTGCCAGATGGATCCCACACCATCTTACTCAGGAGCAAAAGCAGGCACGGGTCACATGGTGCATGAAAATGCTGGACAAATTTAACCAAGGACAATCAAATGCAGTGTATGACATCGTAACAGGTGACGAAACTTGGGTGTACTGTTATGAACCCAAGAGCAAACGACAGTCGACGCAGTGGATCTTCCCGGATGAAGACCCACCAACAAAAGTCAGGAAGTGTTGGCAAACAAATGGTTGCCACTTTCTTCAGTCGGACGGGCCATATTGCAACAGTGCCGCTACAGGGACGTCGGACCGTTAATGCTGAATGGTACACTACGGTTTGTTTACCGGAGATCGTACGGAAAGTTCGTGAAAAACGCCCACGAAGTCGCATTATTGTGCATCAAGACAATGCGTGCAGCCATACAGCAGTACGAACAATTGAATTCTTCAAAGCCTCCAACATCGAAGAAATGACTCATCCTCCTTACAGTCCCGACCTCGCCCCTTGTGATTTCTTCCTGTTCCCTAAAATCAAGGATACATTACGAGGTTCTTCATTTCCTACTCCCGAGGAGGCAGTCACCGCCTTCGTTCAGTGCATTCAAGAGGTGCCTGCAGATGTGTGGTCCCAGTGCTTTCACACTTGGTTTGAGCGGATGAACAAGTCTATCAACTGTCATGGAGAATACTTTGAAAAATTATAGCATTCATACGTTTGGTCTCCAGTGTTTTACTTGCGCGTGTCTAAAAACTTTTAGTGTGACCTATCGTACACTAAGAATAGTAGAAGGAAGGAAGAATAACCGATTCTTCCAGGAGAATGAATGAGAAAGGAAAAAGCAAATTGACCATGGACAGTAATAGGGAAACCCAGGGCAGAATGGAACCATGGAGCAGAACAGAACCTCCCCCCCCCTTAATTTTTCCGTAAGTTGGCGCAAGCTAGCGAAAGTCTCTGGAATTAATCAACTATCCATAACGAGGTGTTGGTAGGTAGATCACACCATGTTGAGTGATGAATGTCATGTTGACGACATTTCGGTGGATTTTTGAGGTGGTCTTGTAACTTTTGGACGTCTCGACTCTGAAGGTAAGATACATTTCCATGTGTAACACATGATTTCCCTGGTTTGCATGTTAAAGACGTGGTGGGTACTACAGTGTTGTATATTAACAGTTGCATATTTCCCCGGCATTTTCTGCCATAACCTCATGTAGCATAACAATGTAGGATGGGGCAGAATGGACCGGGGCAGAATGGACCAGGGCAGAATGGAATAGGGTTGGTATGTTGTTGCATTATTCCATTTATGGCTACTGTTGTCTGATGTGTGCATTACATACACATGCATGTACGACATGTACACAAGTGACACACAATGTCTCTACTGCAATGACTTTTATTGGAAGTCCATCGAAGGATGGGTGTCCTGTGCAAGCTGCCATAAGTGGGCACACAACTCCTGCGCTGGAATACATAGTGATGATGATGAAATAGTTTTAGTTTGTAAACTTTGCGCACAATGACAACTTATTTTGAACATGAGCAAGTTATGCAATTACCGCATGATATCATTTCTAGACGAATGTTCACCAATTATATTACATTTCACATTCTGAGACCAGGGGTTTCATTGTGCCCCAGTGCCGGGCAGAATGGACCACTTGACATGTTTACATTTTCCCAGTGTTTCTTTATGTGTGTAATGTTTCTTTCTGTGTAAGTTTTATTTTAACGTCTGTGAATGTTCAAAGGATATGTACCTAAATTTGTAGCATTTTTTGTCTCATATATACTATTTTGCTGTTGTTTGAATATTAAGTGTTCCGTTCTGCCCCAGGTTTTCCTATGGGTTAAGTGAGTCTTCCAAGGACAATGAAAGGAAATAGAAGGAAGTTGATAAAGAAAATCCATAGAGGACAGTGGAAGGCATGATGAAAACTGAGTCCTATCCCTAGAAGGAAGGAGATCGAATGTTCCACCAGGAACAAGGGAAGAATATAGGATAAACTGAGTCTGCCGAGGAGAACAGAAAAAAGTATGTGGAATGCATTCCACGAAGAAGGAGAGCCGGAAATAATAACAATGGAACTTTCCAATGAAAATAGGACAGGCAAAAACTGATTCCTCTGAGGAGGAGGAAGGTGGAAGGAAGTAAATCCACAAAGGACAAGAAAAGAATATAAGAGGAAGGGAGTCCTTCCTGGATATGAGATGGAGATATGGGGAGGGAATTACACCTAGGAGAAGAGGGGAAGATAGGATGAGCTGAGTCCTTGAAGAAGAATGAAATATATGGAAGGATGAAAATCCACAAGGGACAATGTAAGAAGAAAAGAAGTATTGTGTGATAGGAAGAACGGTGACTTACAATAAGAAGGTAAGAAGATAGGAGGAATTGATTCCACGAATGGGAAGAGGTAGATGGAAGATCTGGGTCCTCCAAAGACACAAAGACCATGCAGAGAATTGGGAAGCAGTAAATCAACTAAGGACAAGGGAAGGACATAGGAAAGAAAGGGCTGATTTCTCCAAGGGAAATGGAGGAAGATAGTAAGAAGGAAATCTACGAAGTGGAAGAACTGTGTTCTCCATGAACAATGGAAAGTGAGAGGAGGAACAGAATCCAGAAAGTGGAAGATGGGAGATGGAAAGAAGTGAGTTTTGCAAGGAGAAGAAGAGAGATGGAATAAAGTAAATGCTCCAAGTGTATTGGAGAAAGTGAGGAAGTACTGAGTCCTGCGAGGTGAATGGCACATAGAAGGAAGGGACTCCTTCAAGTGGAAGAGGAGACATAGGAAGAACTGAGTTCACCATGAGGAGTGGAAAGTAACAGAAAGAAGGAATGCACAAAGTGGAAGAGCTGAGATAGTAAGGACTATGTTCTGCAAATAGAATAAAAGGTGATGGAAGGAAAGGAATCAACTCTGGAAAGAGGAGGATACAGGAAGTAGTGAGGTCCACAAGGAGGGGGAGGGGAGATAGCAAGAAATAAATCCACCATGGATGAGAAATAGATATATGAAACAGAGTTCCACAAGGGATATGGAAGGTGAGAAGAGAAAGGGTGTCCACCAGGAGGAAAATGATAAATGGGAGAAGAACTGAGTCCTGCAAGGAGAAGGAAGGTAATCCACCAGGGAGAATCGAACTTAAAAACTTCGATGGAAATTTTGAATCTACATCTTAATGTGCTCGGCCAGCGAACTGGTGATGAAAAAAAATTGAGTTAGCTGAGGGGAAAGATTTTGAGGATGGATAATTTTTCATCTGTTTCAGTTCTTGTACTGAGCCCTCCAATGAGAATGGAAGTAGATTGGAGGAATATTATCCACCAATGGTAGAGAGGAGATAGCAAGAACTGAGTCGAGAAACCGAGGAATAGGAGGATATAAATCCACCAAGGTAAGAGAGGAAGAAAGGAGAAAGAAAATCCTGTAAAGAAAAGGTAAGGATAAGATAGAAAAGAGAGATTAAAGGAAATGTCTTACCTCAATATGTTCTTCTTCACATCTTAGCTCAGTGTAACTGTTTATTTCCTCTAAGATCTGATGCACTGTGTTTCTTTCACTTCTTCTTGTAAGGCCAATGAATTCTATAGAACAAAGTAAGAAATGATGCAGAAACATAATAGAAGGCACAAAGCAAATCATATGGGTAATGATCATGCAGAATACATTTTTGAAACATATTTCACTTTCAGTTTTAATTTATTGGCCTTTGATATCTTCAGAACACTGTTTTGTGATTAATGGATTCACAGGGAGGGAAGTTCTGAGTTATTTGTATTCCTCTGTACGCTTTGTGTATATTCCGCATAATCTTATCTGTGGATAAAATTTACTTTAAACAGGGGTGTAAGACATCAATTGTCAAACTGACTTCCATGTAGTACACCCAGGTAACTGCAATGTTTGCAGACCAACAAGGCTCTGGTGTCAGCATAATCGTCTGTAGGGTTGTGTGTGTTGTCCTGTGTTGCCCCTGTACAGTCTCAACTTTTACCAGATTAGGAGGTTTTAGCTCTCAGAGAAAGGTGTTGATTTTTAGTTACAATAAGGAGCTGAACCCCATATAATGTGCCATGTGCAAATAACACAAGTGCTGACGCTCCCAAAAAATTGATATCAATCAATATTGGAACATGCTCTTCCAAACTACACATTTCTAAATGTATGGAAAATAATGTATCAGAATATGGAATTTATTTCATCATAACAAGAGGTTTCTTAAGGTGGCAGTCGTGCTTGCTTCACCTTGGTTAAGGAGGACTTTTTGATGAGCAAATTATTTATTTTAATCAGCAAATCTTGTCTTATCGAACACTGGATTACACCCAACATTGTCTCCCTCAGAGTACTGACAGCATTTTAAAGTGCGCTTGATCTTCAAGAGTTTCCATGCAGATAAATTACCAGCACTCTTGCCTTTCATGTAAGACATTCTATGTTCGATTACCATCGTATTTCAGTGTACAGTGTACTGAAAGGAAGATGTAGTAGACGTCAGTCCAGAAACCCAGACAACAACAGTGATGCAACTTGACATGTTGATAACTCATCACCCAGTTAGAAACTGGTCCTTCAATGTTTAGGTTTTGGTGTTCAAGTGATTACAATTTTATTCTATTAGTGGAAGATATCTTTATTTCCATTTTATGGCATTTCATTCTTCCCTTCAAGTAGCTTCTCAATTGTCTTCACAATGCTAGGTCAATGCTAAAACAACGGAGCTTTCCACAGGGATCAACTCTCGAATATAGTGAATAAGTACATCAATATTAATATATGATGTGTATTTGTGGATCATCAAGAAAGATGCACATCAATACTTTACTTTCATTAATGTTATGCAGTTACAAAAAAGTATTGTGTTCAATTTGCATTCTCATTTCAAAAACATTTGTATTTACTCTTGACACTGGCATATATAGTTACTCTTATTTAATTGAAGCACTTCTAGTTTACTCATTCATGTGAAAATTAATTTACAACAGTTTGTGTGGTAATAATAATGTAAGAGAAGAGTTTCTTTCCACTGAATACATTGTACATGAACCAAAAGATGAGGAGAGCATTTCAAAATTTATATTTATTTTCGTCTGTTTCTCATAAATTCTGATGATTGGATAGTTATTCCCATTAACTTTTATGATGAAGTGGTTATATCATGGTCTGGTTTCAATCTCAGTTATTCATAGCTGTTCATGTATCTACATTGTTGGATCATCATACACCTTTATAATTGAGTGGTTCAGAAATAAATCTTGATAACCCACAAAAGTATGAAGGAAAAAAAAGTGAAAGTGCGGTCATTGCATTATGGCCCAAATGTTACTGTATGTATTTAACAATTATAGTTACTGAATAGACTTTGTTCACCAATGTGTGAGCAACAGGAGACTCTGCAGCAACTGTTCTTAAGGTTATCTCAAATTTGAATGGAGGGTGAGCTATCAAGTTTTATTCAGTCACTCAATTAACCAGTTCACCTTAAAGAAGGGATGTAAAACAATAAAAGTAAAATAAATAGCATTATGTAATTATAATCTGCTCCTACATTTAGGCTGACTCAGTGGGCGAGTGCATTAATAGTTTGACTTTTGATCTCATCACCAAAGTCTCTGGGTTTGAGTCCCAGCTTGGGCAAGGGGGTTCTTTGTGAGTGTACTGTCATATATATTTCAACTAATCATCACTCATCCTCATATCACAATTAGCCAAAAGTGGAAGAAAAATCACATTAAAATAACAAAATACAATTTCAATTACACACATATTGGAGTGAAAGATGCAGTAACAGACTTGAAAGCAAATTTTGCCAATTTTCATGATTGGAAAAGGAAAGTTGCTCCTGAAACCAGGTTATCATTAAAAATTGCCTCACGTACCACATGTTGCAAAAATGTTCTCAGTATCTTAACTTAAAGATTCTATTATATAGATGTGTATATATTAAAGCAATTACATAAAATGGGGCATTCCTTAGTTACGTATATGACATTTGCACATAGAATGTAAGGTTCTGGATTGGATTGATATATTAATATTGAACTGATTTCAAAGAATTATGAAGTCCTTATGGTGTACGTTAAGAAATGAGAACAAAACTTATATATGATGACATAGCCTAAATTCATGAAAAGCATTAACGAAGATATGTTACGTAATGTGTCACTTTTAAACTGTAGCAAAGTTTTACTTAATCTGGCTGTAAAGCTTATAGGCTCCAGATGTTAATAATTCTATTGGTTAAATATACAAATGATATGCATTCCTAAACACTTAAACCTTACTACAATTAAAAAATAATAATGATTTCCACATTGATTCCTTTTGTTATTTATGGAGTAATGGAGTAAGACCACTTTTCGTGTAATACCCCAAATACATATTGTGGAATTTTAATATCTTCTTTGCTAATAACACATGTTATCTTAGTGCAGTAACTTTTTATAGAAAAAGTCTTTCTCATCTTAAGTAATGTATAGGCAAGTTTAAGTGCAGAAATGTTGAAGTTAAAATGTTGGTTCCCTCTGATTCATACGTGTAATGGCAGGGGCAAGTAGGGGAACTGGGAACCCTCAGAATTTTAGTTGTTTTTTTTTAAAATTTTCAAGAGTTGTTAACACCTTGGGACCTGAGAAGCAAACTAATAAAGAGTAATATTTGTGATTTCACAAATGTAACAGTTATTTAACAAATTATCCGGGATGCTATTTTTATGAGCTGCAAAAAATTGTAATTCTCCCCTCCAAAAATTAAGCCTCACCTAAAGTTAGGTCACAAGTTCTAGCCATGACCTGATTCATTTATATTATGTAGGAATGGTAAGTTGAAAAATAGCCATTCATATATTATTTTATTTTTGTTTAAATTATTTATAGGCATGTCTTGTCCATTAGTTATATATAATGTAAATGATATTATGAATTTTAAACCATAAAATGATTTTGAAAAAAAAATAGAAGCATAATTTATATCAAATCCCACGTAGATTTTCTCATTCTCTTTTTTATCATTTAAATTTGAAAACAGTGTTTCTGGTCCCACATAAATTTTCTGTTTGTATTTGTGGTTTTTCGAAGTATTTACGCTAGCAGATTATTCACCCATCAGTGGAAAGCACCCAACAGCAACCTTCCAATGCAATTTGCATGTTCTGTTATTTATAGCAGCAGAGAAATCTTATGTGATTTAATATTAGAGCATATAATATAAAAATAACATTAAAATGTTCTGGATTCATTTCAGTTCTCATACAAATTATACTACTAGAATTCTATATTGTACTTTTACTTTAAAACATGCATCTGCATGGTGTTCAATTCACATTCTACACAAACCTATAAGATATCAAGTGCTGTCTGCATTCTACTTCTGATGGCACTACAGACTCCCTTCATTACAATTTATGTTGTCTGCATTCCTAGCATCTTTTTTATAACTTGTAAGCGGTAAAACTCCGATGATTGGATTTCATTGATCTCATGCATAATCAATCCTCTGGGAGTTTTGTCTCCATAGTATCCTGACCATGTAAAACAATGATATCTTGCTAATGAAATAACAATTTGGTATTCTAATCAACAATAACATTTAACTAGTATTGATTCAAGTCAGTGCCATTGTTATGGTTGTGCAACATGCAAAATCACACAGTGCTTCACACTTCCAGAATATTTACATAACATTATTGAATCTTTTACTCATGTTTATTTCTCATGCAAAAGTTATGACATTAGAATAGAAGAAACAACAACAAAAAAAAAAAAACATTAGCGAAATATCTTCATTTGTAATCAGCTACATACTATAGAAGAAGGAAACCAAAATTTCAAATGAAAGCCTACTGTGAAAAAGATAATTTCTGCCACAGTTAGTAGAATCACTGTTTGTGGCCCCAACATTCAATCAATTTCCTGTTATAAAATGTATTATTGAAGAGAGCACAGGAATCATCATGATTCTTTGTGGTTAAGCTGAGATGCATAAAATTTAAGGGTGTACCACCTGCCGTGCTCTTTGATTTTATGATGTAGCTAAATTGAAAGATGAGAAGAAGAGGGTAGACTCTGGATTGATTTGTTTTCTTGTTTAGCATAAATTTTCTGCCATTTTGACTAATCACAATGTTGAGGATGAGTAATGGTGTGATAAAATTGACAGGGACATTGCGACACACATGGCGACCCCAGGACAAATAACTGTCTTCCCCCTTCACTCTTATTATAGAGGCTGGATCTATGATTACGAAAAATGTGCAATTTTTGCTGGGTGGTAGACAAATGTAATTGATTATGATTAAAAATGTGTTTATTTGTTTTTGATAAATGGCAGATCGCTGTAGGGAAATGTAGGACATGTTGTCCCAAAATGTAGGACACAAAACGTTCTCAAAAAATAATACATATTTCTATAGAATACGTTAAAAAGTAGTTGAAAAATGACACTTTTCAGTTTTAAAAAAATGAACTCTTAATGAATTTTTAAATGCAAAATTTCAAAACTTGCAATCATACTAATCAGTGCACCTCTTACCACATGATTTAAGTGGTAATTCTCAGAGGAGACAATTTTTATAAAAAATTCAGGTTTAGTCAAACTATATTTATGTTAGAATGGACACTCAAACTCTTTGAAATTATAGGGACCAGTACCAAACATTTTGCAGACTTTATGAAAAACTAATTTCTCTCATCAGTCTGTTGTGCTGATGGTAATGAAAGTACTCTCTCAACATTTGAATTATGACTTGTAATGGCAACAAATATTCAGCAATTACCATAATTTAAAATGGTTTGAGAAGTTTCATCCTGGGAAGTTTTTGGTTCAATAACAGGGCATCTACCAAAGTAACACATCCAGAATTCTTGACTTTTCTGGACTTTTCTAGACCTTTTTTCCGTTTTTCTTAACGTTTATTTATTTGAGCCCTATTTAGGTAAAGTTGGAAATTAGTAATTGAAAATAAATATTTATTTAATGAAAACCCCTACCAAAGGGTCAGTTAAGATGAAAACTGAAGCTGAATTTAAGAAGAGAATTAGCTTCTTTCTTGTATTAATGCATCCTGAACTGTGTTTGGCAGACAAGCGAGGCTTTGGCATCTGGACTCACAGTCAGTATAATCTTATATGGGGCTTGTATCGGTTGTCCCTATATGTATGTGACTGTCCCTTCATCCATCTTATCTTACCACCATTCACCTCATCTTCGCGATTAGCCAAAGGGACAGAAAACTGTGAAGTAAAATATACTAAATCAACCAATCAGTCATTATGATAGCAAAAATTCTTGACCACAAGAATAATTTATTGCCTTTTTATTGACTTTTTTTTGGGCAATGACTGAATCAAAATAAATTTCACTATTGAGTTTGAAAGTGCAGTCCATAGACTTTGTAACTTGCATGACCTTTATTTTTCTGTTACCTATTTTCCTAATTAATATTATGTGACTCTCAAATGCAGGACATTTATATTTTTCAAATTCCTTCCGGATGCCGAACTTAAGACTAAAATGTAGGACATATCCGGGAAAAACCGAACATCTGGTAACCCTATGAGCGATCAAATAATCTTACCAGGTGCACACATTGCTTACCACCTCCAAATTTGGAGGTTGATGTAGGGACATCATGTCAATTTAGTTTGCACAGCAATTTTCATTAACAAATATATTGAAGTTGAGCTATTCTGATTCACTGAAATTTATTGCTATCTGTAATTGGAACATGTAATTGAAAATCATCCCTTACCAAATTAACATAATGATATTTGCCAGAGGAAACTAAGAGATTCGATTAGATCCAGTCGTTGTCGTCCAATAAAATTTTAATAAATCAGAAAGCTATTTACGAGTAAAATTGTTGGGATAAGAGCAGTGAATTATAAAATGCGAATTTACTGGTTCACAGGTTCATAAAAGTTGAGAACCACCGCTTTATGCTAATAATAAGAGAGTGTGCAAAATAATTAATAAAATGTATAGCTACAGAAATAAAGTGCATTCTATACTCATTAACAAATTATGATTAATGATTAATTATGCTTATGTCGTTGATTAACTGATTATCATTTACAATGTTAATAATCTTAAATGATTTCTTTCTTGGCATTTCTCTGAAAAGCTTTGATTACTTCATTAATTGATTTCTTGTGGCTCTGTCATTTTCAATTGACAGGAAAACCTGATCACTAAGGTGTTCCACACTCATAGTACTGCGTAAATATGTTTTTATATTTTCAATGTGAAAACAATCTCTCTGGTACTGTGAGAGGGGCAGTAGGGTACAGAAAACAAGCCATGAACACATTAGAATAAGTGGAAGTCAATGCATCACAATGGGATCAGCAAGTTCTTTCCCAGCAGATGTGTGGTGCAAATTCAAACATGTAAGCAGAATATGCATGAAGATTTTTTTAAAATTATTTCATTGTACAAAACTCTTTATGCTAATGTAGTAAAAAATTGAATAAAATATTGAACACAGTTTCAACACTGTCTTTAAGTTTAATTTTGAGTTCTTGTTTGAAGTCCACTTTATGCTCAGATATCCTAATCAGAACTGGACCTACTTTTTAAAGTGGGATCTGAACCATTGTGCATCTCCACTGGGTATCGAACCCAGGACCCCTCTATTATGAGATACTATCATTATGTTATGCTGTTCTACTGAAACAATTAGTCCCAATACTTACAAAATTACAATTCACTAACTGAAAATTGTGGTGTAAGATTCCAGTTGGTGTAACTGTTCATTTTAATAAATGCCTGAATTCACCCTTTTCATAAAAATGCAATAATGCAGTGTAATTTGCAATTTTTTTAATCTGTCAATTGCAATGGTCACTGTCACCATTTACAAAAGGCTTCTGTCATTTGTTCAGATGTTTAAGATGAGCAACAACTTGACATTCTTTCTTTACATATATCCTGCAAAGAGTTGGTCATTTGTAAACTGTACCCCCCACACCTGTCTTCTAATTTATCCATGTGTCCAGTTGCATATAGAATGTTACTCCATCAATCTTTAGAAGAGCCATTGATAAAACAAGCCTGACTTTTCAGAATTATCTGTCTATTTTTTGCATTTATGTGATTTGAATAATTAAAAAGGAAAAGTAAAAATTAGACAATTTTTATTATCAACCTTTGTAAATACAAGGTTAAGAATATTATCTTACGTGTATACTTTAGTCTTGTACTTTTTGATAACAATTGTTATCGAATATTTCATATCTAAACAATTGTTAAAGAAAAGAACTCAAGGAGCACTTTGTTATACACAATTGTTATAAATCTGTATTTCCCAAAGAAAGCGACTTATGAATGGCGAGAAAGGTAAAGGATACTTCCTACTTCTGCAATTGACTCAGTGCGAATGAGACACAATGGAATGATTCTTTGTCCATGATATCCATGTACAGCCGGCAGCCGACGAGAAGATCGCTGAATGAAGGGAGACGGGGCACAGAGGGAAAGGGAGGGTCAGGTTCATTTGCAGAATTTGGGGGTGGTTGGGGGTGGTCGGGGAGAAGGAAGTCTTGTTTTCTTCTTGGCGGGTCATTGTCAAGCTGACGACAAGAGTTCTGGTGGAACAGCACCTCCCCCACGCGAAAGAGTGGAGTCGCCTGGCAGTACGTCACACCTCTTCTGCCAGCGCTCTTCTCGTCGGCTGCCAGCTGTACAGTAGACTTTTCCATCAAGGTGATCCATTCCATGTTGTACAATTCTCACTGCCCAACCATTTGTACACCATTCCACCTCATCTGAATGTTCATTCAAGCCTTGCATATACAAAAAGAAAGAAACATGTGTTACAAGACTGGCATCAAGTGTACCACCCTGAAATTAACCTGCCTTTAATTGCAGGGTGATCACTTTTTTTTTTTTTTAAATGCTTGTCATTCGAGCTTTGTAGAAGTATGAGAGTCAAGCTCTCATCTATCTTCCTTTTCGAGTATCAATAAAATACCACAATATGAAATATGAGTAACCGGTAATGTTCTCTGAGCCATTTTGTTTCAGTTGTGTTGGAGATGCGAGAAGAAGGGAGCATGGTGCTCACCCACGAGCAACTGTATTTCGCCTGGTAATGAGTTAGAATAGATTTTCTTTTCTTAAAGAAAGTAAGTGAAGCATTAAAATATGAATTATTCACAAAGAAAATATACAAATATTGCATAAACTTCCTGATAAGAGTCAAATTTAGTGAACAAAATCATTACAAATATGAAAATATATGGGGTGAGTGCCACGCTCACCCCCTGAGTAGCAAAGGGTTAAGAGCAGCAACTATGAACTAACCTTGGTACATACAAAACCAGATCCCATTTTGTCCAAAGAGTTGACACACCCACCTTATTGTCTAAAATTAGGCAATCAGTTTCATACCAAGGCATCTAGTAAAACTGGCATGAATCTTGGCAAGCATTGCAATTCTGGTCTCTACACTTACTTTCACGATGTATTTAGCAATTTTCCAACCGCATTGTCATTTGGATTTCTGCTATTGAACTTGGCTGCCACTTACTTTTGCATTATCCCCTCTTGTCCACAAAGATGAATCAGTCATCTGCCATCAGTGCCATGTTGCCCATAATCAAAAAACAATTCAAGAATTGTGAAATAATAATGCTTGTGAAGTTTCCTGTTTCAAAATCATTAAGCAGTAATGGAGTTGCAATTGGTTTCATACTTTATGGTCACACTGTATTAGAATCTCTGCAACCCATTAAGACAGTATTCCATTATTAGTTTTTCCTCTTACAAAAATCAACTTTTTTCCATCCAATGGGTAATTTGACAATGAAGTTTTTGTATTCCTAATACTTTGCACAGGGATTTATTCATACCTTCTAATGCCACCAAAATTTCCCCTGAACATCTTCCTAAAATTTCTCAAGAATAGTCAAAATAAGATAAACTTATGATAATATTTGCCTCAACCTCCCTCCTTAGAATGTGCTTGCATCAGTTGGATCATGGATGTATATCTGAAATGATTTAACAAAAAACTGCCTGCTTTAAAATCCTGTGTCAATGTTTAAAGTAAATGTTGTTATATGTGTATAGAGGTGAGACAGTTAAGAAGCTCTGTGTGCATGTGTGACTATGGTACAGAGTGTTCCATTCAAATCTTCCTAATTTCAATTAATTACTGTGAACGAAGTACGATGAATTGTGAAATAACTGTAACACCAAATGAAAGGCCAGATCTTCAAGTTTTGTTTTCATGACTTGAAGTTGTCCATTTGCTCACTACACAGCGCCATGGTTGCATAAATAAAAATTGTGACTGTTCAACAAAGCGTGCAGGCAGTGGTGTGGTATGCTGAGACAAAATCTGTGATTGCAACGCAACAAAATTTCAGACGAGTGTACAGAGGGGTTCACCTGATGCTAAATCAATTAGTCTGTGGTTTAGTAAGTTTCTTACAACCTTCAGCATCCTAAAACAATCTGGTGGAGCTCACCGTCGTGTGTCGGAGGAAAAGGTGGAAGAAATTCGAGCGGGGCTTCAGAGAAGTCCAAGTAAATCCATCCGTCAGCCATTTAGGTAATTCGTGTGTTTGCAACTCCAGTGAATAACATCCCAGAGTTACGAACCCACATATGTGATACAATTGCAACACTAACAGGGGACATGTTGGAGAGAACATGGCAAGAAGTTGAATACAGACTGGGTATTAGTGTGTGGAAATAAAAAAAATATATGAGGTTTTTTTTTTCAATTCTCTGAAATTTCATTGCTCTATCATTCATACTTTCTTTTATACGAACACAAGGAGAACCCCGATTCTGATAGCAGGTTAGGAAAGGAGGAATGTGAGGAGGGAGAGTTGGATGGTAAAGTTCATTATGTTGGGATACCGTACTGTAAAGGACTCACGGAGAACATTGAAAAAACAGTGAAAAAGTATGGTGTGAAATGCGGGACAAAAGCCCCTAGAAATATTGAAAAGCATTTCACAGATTATAAGAGGGGGGTAAAAATCCGAAGTAACCCCAATGAACAAAAAGGGGTTTATAGGATTGAATGCGACTGCGGGATGGAATATATTGGACAAACCGGCCAAAACATGGGTATTAGATGGGGGGAACACGATAAGAATATCAAAGAAAGGGATCTGAAAACGGGGCTTGCAGAGCATATAATAAACAGTGGGCATAGAATAATAAAAAGAGATGTTATCAAAAGAAGTAACAGTAAATTGGATAGGAACTTATACGAAACGGCACTTATTTGTGCGGGAAACAGAAATAAAATGAACCGGGATGATGGCAATTTGGATGATGTATGGATTAGCTTTTTTAAAAAGTGGGACAATATGAATGACAAAAGTGCCCCGATAGGCTTCCATGTCACCTCGGAGGTAAAGAAAGCAGCCGAAGTGAAACACGAATTCTCCTTGGATTGGTGACGAGAGAAAAAGAAAAAGGGAGGGGAGGGATCTCTCGTGGGAGGGGAAGTAGCCCACCACTCCATAGTGTGGCGCCAGCTGCTCGCACGCTTCACCTTGGCAGGGAACTAGGGCTTTCAACGGCCACTCAAGTACACCGTAGTGGTGCCTTTAGCATGTTTTATCGAGAGTTTTAAGGGTTATTAACAAAGGTAGTTTTAATTCTGTATATGTTGAGCCCTATGAAGTGTTTTAACCCAAACCTTTCACCCAGTATCCTTGCATGACACTTCTCCGACGTGGCTTGATATTCGGAGCCGAAAATATGACCACCTGAAGAAGGAAGTAGTAAAGCTTCCAAAATGTAGTTCACATACAAATACATACTCACTTACGTAAGTAGACCAATTTCAATACTCTAACGTATTTTTGTTTATAGATAGTGAGTAACATGCACATAACCAATATGCTACTTTTAAATGATTCATTGAAATTAAGGAGATTTGAATGGAAACAGAACACCTGGTACTTTACGTATACATAAAATACATAGATGAGGAGAGTTGAAAGAAAGCTGTTGGTTAAATACTAACTGGCTCTTAAAAGATCACATACTCTTACATTCAACTCAAATTTATGAAAAACATTCTAGACCATTGGCTAATGGTTAGTTTGGATGCTTTTGCCAGAAATTTTGGTGCTGTACCCATATCCATCATCATATTGCATGTCGAACTGGAATAATTACTTTATAGTATGATGTGCAAGAAAATAAGCAATGTATATTATTAGGAAACTTAACAAAAATAACTAACTTATATGCTATTGTTGTAGTATTTATTCTTAGGAAGTAATTGTTGCATTACCATGGCTGAGAGGTTATACTTAATCTTTGCTCTCTAAGTGATCTAAGTGCAATTCATACACTCCTCACCATTAGTGATTGAAACTCATGTGTACACAATTAATGTGAAACAGGTGTTCAGTGAACATTAGTTACTGGAACTGTCACTACAGTATCAGTGGCCAAAAATGCTACAATTTCATAAATATGTTCAGAAAGAGAAGGAGAATGCTTTGTTCCATCACAAATAATCACATTGCAATATTTTGTGATACCACTACCATGTTTCAAAAAATGCCTAGCCTCTACAGGGTTGAGATAAAAATGACAAGGATGACAATATGCAGGTAACATATTTCTCTGAATAGGAAACATTGTCAAAATTAACTTCTCATAATCACATATCCTCTTAGTCACCATATTTGTTTCTATAATGTATCCATTGGTTAAAAAAAGTTTTGGTTCCATGTCATGGTAAATATTTGGAAGTAAATCAACCCCCTATTATGTTTCTATGCCATTCATTTCAATAGGATAATTAATTACAAACTTGGTTATGGCACATGAAATTCCTGCAACATTTTACACTTTTTTGTCATTCTTGTATTTCTGTCCAAAGAAATTTGATTTTTTTTTTGTTTCAATAGTTTGTAGTGGTATTTTTCACCTGTGTAGATTAATTTGGGCTACAATGCACGAGTGATCTTCATGTTTCTCACTTTAGAGATGTATAATTCTTTATGGCTAAATTTGTACTGTTCTTTTGAATATAATGTGTTACATTGTTTGCTTTGTCACATTACTTACTACGTATTACTTCTGTACTACATAGCCAAAATTAATGAAAAGTACAAATTACTATATCCAATGTACAAATATCATGAACACATTTAAGATGGAATCACATGGAAGTACTTGTTTTTGTGAAGACTACTTTCTATGTAGATGTCTGTATATTTCAAATTTCTAACTGCTATAGAAATCATTAAAAATTGTTTAGACATTAAAATATATTTACATCATGCACATAGAGCGAATATGAGATATATCTTATTAAGACTACAGCATATCCAAAACCCATTGAATTGATGAAGGGATACTCACAAAGAACACCCATGGCCAGACTGGGATTCAAACCTAGGTTCCCTGGTGTTGTAGCATGCTGTGATAACCACTCTATCACAGAGGTCGGCTGGGAATCAAAGAAAAAAATGTCAAGAAAATTCATAGCTTTTCCACAACAAAAAAGGTAGAAACTTTCAAAGCTGTTAGAACACTAATAAATAAATTCAGAATTACTGTCTTCATTAACTGTATTTTTATTAAATAAGGCCATTTTACTTTCTTATTTTTGATCATGCTTGTGTCCTAAAATCTATTATTGGCAAAAGCCCTAATTTTGTTCTAGAAGGAATTACTCTAGGGTAGTAAGATCAGGAACAGACTGGGATTGCCAAGAGGGTGGAGGTAATTTTCATTGTTAAGGTGTTGATGAACAACGCAAGTAAAAGGAAAGAAAATATTGATTGCAATAGAAATTCATACATAAGCGATTAGAATCAAAAGGTGTGGAACCATTACAAAAACATTTGTGTCTTTCTTCTATTAAGACATAACTATCCTGTGTCAAAATAGCTTGAAACATGTATTTGGCATTATTTACTTCTGTATCCTCTGCTGGATAATTTACAGTGCATTATTGTGTAATATATTGAGTGCAATTATTAATTATTACATCATACAGAAAATCATTATTGAACTGTTTTAATAGAACATCCTAATACTTTGTGCAGATGTTTTAAATATAATAGATTTCCATGATGAAGTTATATTTAATAATTGAGATTATTAATTAATAGTCAACATTTAATCAAAACTATGGAACATTCATTTCCGATTTTTTTACGTTTCAGATTTTCAAAATGCCCCTGCACTAACTATTAGCTCTTACTTGTATTTGCAGTGTAAGCAAGAAAATTTTTAATAAGACTATTTCAGTCCAAGGTGACAATATAAATTCATTATGAAATCAATATTCTCATGCATTTCCATGATGTTGTGTTCCTTGTAGCTCTTGAAATGGGAAGTGGTAGTTGGGTGCTGGTTGTCGACCTTTGAGATTAGCTGGGGTACAATTTCCTATGGTTTAGCATGGTGAGAATGAGACAGCTGGGGTATGCTTTGTGAAAATTTTGCTGGGGGGGAGGGGATACAACATCCCATACCCCCTCTCACTTCAAGAACTGGTTCAGGGTATTCTGTCTTTTTGCTCATTTAGTGTCCTCGTTTCCACAGTGCTCATCACCACATCTATGACCGATCGTAAATAAATAATTAAGAAAATACTGAATGTGTGTTTTTGAGAAGGTGCACTGGGAATTTGCCCAATGTTGAAATACTGGCTATTTTGTACATGAGAGCTGGGACTAAACATTGGTTATGCCCTGTTTGAAATTCTCAGCCCACTTGTACACTTGTGATCAACTCATACAGTTGTCACCATACTGAATTGTCATGCAGCAATGAATTTTTATCGGTTTCATGCCTTCACTCAACAAAAATCTCATGACACTTCGCTGCTTCAGCTTGGAGCACTCCTGTAAGGGTGCCGTCATCTTGTGTAACTGTTTCCCAGCGTCCCATGCACGAGGAAGGCGTGCCAGCCCCAGCTATGAACAGCTTACAGATGCCTTCAGAAAATAATAAACATATAACAATCACGGTCGCATTTTAGATTTGTTATACTACTTTTCCGGTTGTTTATTGAATGCACCTTGTATTTAAACAGCAGTTTTCATATGCATCACAATGGTATAGTATTGATTGATTGATTGATCTAGTTACTTTGCGTTTTGTGCCTCTTGGCTAATTTGCGAAGATGGGGATGAGTGATGAAATGATGAAATTGATGAAGGGACATTCACAAACAACCAAGCCCGAGCGGGATTCGAAACTGGGACCCTTGGCATCGCAGAGCAATGTGCTAACCACTCGGCCACAGGGTCCGGCTACAATGGTATAGTAGAATCAACCATTATAATATGAAAGAAAAGTAATTAACATTGTACTAAGTGTTATTAACAATAATGAAATAACTAAATTGAGAAAATTAAGTCATTTATTGAGAATTTTTTAAAAAAATATATATGAGTACTCATCACCATATTGATATTTTGTAAATGTATGCAAATGCAAGAATTACTGCATACCATGATAGAAAATGGCTATCATTCTTAAACTGTGCTTGATAAAAAATAAAATATCATTTGTAACTAATAGATATGTTAGGCACATCAGTAAAATTATACATAAAGAGAAATTCTAAGATGTTGCTTAAAATTAGTAAAACACAATCACACCGAATTTAATTTATTCAGAAACTGTGGTGTGAGTGATGAATACACCTAATGTCAACCTCCCTTCCACATAGTCGATCCAGTCTTGCAGTCTAGCAAGGCTCTGGCATCAGGACTAATGGCCAGTACCATCCTCTGTGGAGCTCCTGTTGTGTCATCTATATATGTTTGTGATTATCCTCTCATCTGCTTCATCTTATCATTGTTCATCCTCATTTTTGCAATTAGCCAAAAGTGGCAGATAATCAAAGTAGAATAAATTAAATAAATCAATGAGTTATTCAGAAACTTTTTTTTAGAATCCAATTCCTTTGATCTTTTTAATTTTTGTCTGTATAATAATGATAATTGAGTTCTCTACAAATAGAGAGAAGTTATGTTTTACATTTTTTATTTGGACAAACTACATTTCAGTTTAATATTCTGATTGTTACCTTTAGCTAAGACTTTACATGTGAAGAATGCTTATTAGTAGGGGACAGATTTATATGCACTAAAAAAGCCAAAATATGCATGCAAATAGGCATGAAAAAAGGTCAAAATATGTACTAAAAAATTCAAAACAACGTATTTTAAGGTTCTGTACACCTTTCATGCAAAGTAAATGTATCAGTAGCTCACTGAATGCAATTATAGAAATGAAAGTGTTATAAATTGTGCTATTTAGGATCACCAAAAAATACTAATTTACAAAAGTTTTTCGTTTCATGTAACAATATTATTATATTACACTCATTCCTTTGTCTGCAATATTTTATTCTTTTACATTAGCAGTTCAATACACTAGATGTTATTTATCGATGTTTTCAGGTAGCACTCTTGCGACTGTCAGAAACTAAGTCTTTGTATTTTCAAAATGTTCTTTCCATTTCACAAGATGGCACTGGACAGTATCTGTTCGTTTCATTTCTTGCGTTGATATCCTGATGTAAAATGGATTTTTCTGTATTTAGAAATTTCAAATAAATAAATAAATTTCAGTTGTGGAATACTCAGGCAAATAATGGACAGGTTCCTCCTGCAACACTGAAATCACCAGTCTCGGGAACTACAAACCTGGGTTTCTGGAAGCTATTGCTAACTGCTTCTCTAATTCAGCTAACTCAACTTCTCCTAGTATTATTTTCTTTTGAACAATATCAAAAAGAGATTGGATGGACAAAGAAAGAAAGAAATCTAATCTTTGTTCATTCAAAACTATCAATTCAATTTTACCATACTTTTAATACTTTACTTAATATTCAGATTAACTGCATTTTCATTCAAATTAACAACACAATCGTAAATGGTACACATGGTACAACTACAGACATATCACAATGGTCTGGATGGCCTATGGTGTGCAATGGGGATTCAACCTGCAAACACTGAATGTGAATCCATCACCTTAACCATCTATTCAAAGCAAGGAATGCTGGATTGCTAGATTTAATGTGTGGTTCTGGTAGCGATAGAATTCGCACAGAGATAAATGTATTATGGACAGATATTGAACTGGGGCAGCACACCATCTGCACTACAAATCTGTGGATCGCAACTACCGTAACATGGGAGTCGAAAAAGTGCTATTTGTTGCATGAGATTTAATGGAAAGTAATGCACAACAATAGACCAAAGAATAAGAAAAGCATATTATTTTTAACATGAATTGTGATGCAGGTTATTTAAGAGATATAATTGTGACAAGTTTCCTTATTAAAACCAGGAACCGTGTTATACGTCCATAAGAACGGCATTAAATATATCAATAAGTACACAAATCCCACAGATACTATTTCAGTTTCTGTAGGACTGCCATCTTTCTCCTTCCAATTACTTTAATAATAAAATTAGCACTTCAAATCACTACTACTTTTGTGATTGAAAATCATCAAAAATCACGTTTAATCCTCACCAGTATGTTGTTTGACATAATCGCAAAAAGTTATTGTATTTTTATTTTGTCTAATTTTATAATAAAATACCTTCATAGTGCATATTTTCATCATCTGACTATCATTCTCTTAGTTTCTACTGTCTTCTTATTTTGTACTCAAATAACAGAATGATCCTTCACTAGGTTCTACACAGCAGCATTGTCTATAAAATTTAATGTAAGTTTATAAAAATCCGTATCCAGGCCTAAGCAGGCAACTAATGTTTTCTGTTTCCAAAAATGAAAGCTCTGTCTGTTTGAGCATGGTAAATTTGCAGCCAAGAGCTGCTCTAAATACCTGAAATGTGTTACATGTTTAGAGCAAACTTGACAATAAATTACTCTGCCGGCAGTGGTAAATGCATTGTTGCCTTTTACCTACTGCTGGAGCAATATGCTGTTACTTCTTCTCTCCTTCGGCATTTATTGTCACTTCTGCAGCACGCAGATCTATCAAGATGTCACATTAACAGATAATTCTCACATAACGTGATCCCAGTGTTGTCGCTGGAATTTGGAAATGTGACTCACATCTCTGAAAGATCCTTGGTTAATGAGAGAGTGGGTTTTCTCTATCTTCACAACCAGACCATCTGCAAGGCTATGAGATGAATTTTGGAATGTTCTTGACCCAACTAGTGCCCATGACCAGACAGAAGTAGGCTACTTTGTAATGCTGACACAAAGAACAGGTAAAATGAAGCACATAAACTTGAAACTAACAATTACATGAGAATTACACCCAATATATGCAAATTATATGCACGTTAAGCTAAAATATGCACTAATGTCCCAAATATGCATTTATATGCACTATAAAACTTTACCAGAATAATCCACACCAAGTGAAATGGATAAATCCGTTGAGAGCATATACATTCTTCTTAAGGAAAAAAAACATGCAAATATGCAAAAATCCGCCCCCTACATATTATTATAGTCATGTTGACAATGGAAGACAATGCTTTGCTTACAATATATTGCAACTTAGTTGGCTCTTTCTTGAAAAATAATCTGTGTGTATGCATGCATTTGCATAGAGATAACCTGTCATATCTCCATGAGCATCTCACAAATGGCAGAGGTGGGGTATTATTGGAGGACTAGTATGTAGTCTCTCTCCTCCGAGCTAGACTCAAGGTGCAGTCCTCTTTTCATAATTGGGGTTAGGTGGAGAATGACAACTCTGCCTTGTAAAAATACCTGTCAACTAGGGTGACCAGACACACACATTCAAAAAAGAGGACAGTGCAGGCGAAAAAGGAGGACAAAGCCATAAAAAGGAGGACACTGCAAAAAATGGCAAAACATTTGCCATTATTCATAACTTAATCAATATAAAAATATCTTACCAACATCTTGCTCACAGATACTTTTCAGGTGATCTCTTTCAATAACTTCCTCTTACCTTTAAGCAAAGAAAGAATCTTCTAATATGTTATTTAACAAATGACAAAGAATATCTAGAATTTGAAGCACAGAATTTTACTCCTTTTCTAATTCTTGGATATTAGAATGTAATATACCAACAAGTGAATGCAAATGTAACAAGTAAGATTCGCTCTAACTTATTTCCAAAAACCGAATTAAAATTTTGGGTAGTTTAGATTGGGTAGAGAAATATAGTTTTAATGCCAAGAACATTTCTAGCTCTCTTTCAACAGCAGGGGAAAGTGACAGCCACCGTACACTTTATCTCATATTCGTTTCTTCCATCCTTTAAAAGCTGGATATTTTTTGGCACGATCATTGTTGAATTTACACTTTTGCTTCGTTATTTCATAAAAGTAAGTATCACTTAATAATCAAAATTCTCACTACACATTTCTGTATCGCGTATGCATAACTCAAAAAGGAACTGGCCGTGATGGAGTGGTTAGCACATCGCGTCACACAACGCCAACGGTCCCGGATTCGAATCCCGGCCTGGGCAAGTGTGTTCTTTGTGAGTGCCCCTTCATCAAAATCATATCATCGTTCATCCTCATCTTCGCGATTAGCTAAAAGTGGCAGAAAAGCGAAGTAAAATAAACCAAATCAATCAATCGAAAAGGAACTGCACAGAATACGTGCGTTCCAGCCGTTTCAGAAGGCGAAGCAACGAGTTAGAATAATACTAACGACTAGGGTGATGAATTTTGCATATTTGCCTTTTATATTCCTTTGTAGTAAAATATAGGCTTTAATGTCTAAAGTTCGTTTCATGGTGTTTCTAGACCGAAAACGCATTTTAATAGTGCCTATAAATTCCTATTTTGCTCTATTGTGCCAAAAATGGCTCTTCTGCAATATTTGCATACTTCAGCTTTTTTTACGTTCCTTTGGCTTTCCCTACATTGAACGATGGAAGGCTTTGTTTATGTTGTACTGACTGAAATCTGGTATTCGACAGATTTGAGGGTCTCAATTAGAACATTGTTTAAAATATTTTTTTCCTTACAATGGTGCAAATTGTTTTTTCATCAATTGTTTAAATTCGCACAGTCGTTAGCACAAGCTCTTTTTGTGAGAATTACTTTAATTGACGATTCCCCGCAAATGTGAATTTCGATCATAGTTTGTTAATCGTTATCCCACTTCTATAATGAACTGAAGTGCCAATACAGTATAATTGTGCATTTTAAATAGAAAATTGAAATAAGTTCACATTCATTGTCTGTTTTAATATCTTTTTTAAATTTCAGGGTGCCTATTTTCGTACCTTTCCTAATTTATAGTGTCTTTTTAAGTGCCTATTTTCATCAGTTTGGTGCCTATTTCAGAGGTTTTTAGTGCTTATAAATCCACACCCTACTAATTATTCAGTTAGGAAAGTGATCGTGTTCAGCTCACAGATGCTATTTGAGCATTGCTCGAACACTTAACTCACCCTAAATAATATGCCTTAAATGATGATCGTTATGTGTGGAAGCATTCTCTATGCAGCACATTTGCTATGGTCGATGCTATGCTCTTTCCAGAAAAGGAGGACATTTACAGAATTCTAAAAAATCCGCCCGGACGCCGGACAGACATCTAAAAAGGAGGACATGTCCGGATAAAAGAGGACGTCTGGTCACCCTACTGTCAACACAACATTGATATTCCCAAGGTAAAAACATTTCAGGAGTAAAATAGTTCCCTGTTTTGGATATGTAAGTGGAAACTACAGTGGTCTACAGATTGGGTGCTTGGAATATTCTAATCTTCTACAGTCCTGGGTCATTTCAATCTACAGCTACTGAGATAGTTAAATATAAAGTATATGTAGCAGCTGTTCAGCTGGAGGAAGGTATAAAACTAAAAATTAATATGTTATTTTATGGTGATAATGAATTTACAAACATACTTGAAACAGATTTTTGATAAACTTTGTAAATATGATTGTGAAAATTCTGTTAGATAAATGTGATACAAGGCTGGAAAAGAGGAAATTTTTAAACTCACAAATGCATGTCTGAGTGACACACAAGCAACATGTGCAGTTTGTTGTGTGATTTTGATAAAAAAAAAAAAAAAGTTGCATTTATTTGTAAAGGTTCATTTCCAAGTAACAAGTGACAGAAGTTGACTGAGGTGAAATGAAAATACAACCAGATTTTGTATTTTGTCTCTGTTTTCTGACTGAAGCAAAACATTGGAAAGTTTTCCCAGTTTTCTCAAAAATGTATATTTTCCCACATTAAAAGTTCTTTACTTATGGTTCCCTGAAAAATGTATATGCAATCAAGGATAAATTGTACTATTCCTGTATCATTAAAGGCACATTTGACATGGAACATAAGTATTTATTTTTTTAAAAGTTGATGATAATATCAAACATTGTCAACTTTTAGAAGATATGATAGTTGTATTTACAAGATGACTGATTACATGAATAAACTAAAGAAGGATTATTTCCTGGAAAAATATAAATTCTGGGGAACCTCAGTGTGACATCACAAATGGAGAACAGTACACATGAATGAAATATGGTATACCATGAAGAAAATTAAAGAAGACAATGCTCTTGTACTAGGTGGTTCACATTGAAATATAAGCCAGAGAAGTAATTAGTCATGTAATTATCTGAAAAACATTTCCAATTATTTTGAAGGTGTGTAGTAGCATTTTTATTTCTCTTAATTTACATTGTTTTCTCCCACTTTTGGCTAAACATGATAACCACAACGTAACAATTAGATGAAATTAGTGAAGGGACTATTGCAAACACCACATTCATGCACATCCATGCAACATGGTTCAGTGCTTTCTGAAAAAGACACTCCTTACACCATCAAAGGTTTATAGTGATGATATAAACATAAAGCAGTATTTATAGTCTTAAGTGTTTATGAAGTAAGTGGAGATGACCAATATAACAGCTATAAATTAGAAAGAAATTGAAAAATTAAAAAAGAATTGGTTTCCTGTGTTATGTGATGATGCCATGACTTGATTGATTGACTTTCTTTATTTTACTTCGCTTTTTGTGCCACTTTTGGCTAATTTGCGAAGATGGGGATGAGTAAAGATATGATGAAATTGATGAATGGACACTCACAAATATCCATGCCCAGGCTGGGATTCGAACGTGGGACCCCTAACATCATACCACGATGTGTTATCCACTCTGCCACGGGGGCCAGCTATATATGACTTGAATTAGGGTATTCTTTGCTTGAGTAAAATCAAATTAATTAGAATTAAACTAAGAGTTGGGTGATACTTTATTTAGTTCAGTTCATATAAACATAATTCCCATCCCAAATTGACACTGTTAAAATGTGTAAAATTTTACCCCTTAAGCTAATACAGTGCGTCCATTTCGATCTTCAGCCGAGAGATCGGGAGAAGCATGGCGGGCGGCGCTGACGGAGATGCCAACATTTGCGGTCTGTAATACCCGCTTATTTTTATGGACATACGCAGACATTTATATAAATATTGCAAAACGAGCACTAACCTGTGTCATAATTTATCATCTGTAATTCATCCAAGTTCTGCCCTTATATACACAAAAAAATATGCTTTAGAAACGATGTTAAGAGCCACAGATAATAAAACATTTTAATCATAATTTTGACCAGTAACGTCCTGCTTAAGTTTATATCCTTGAAAGAGTTTTGTGGCGATGGGAATCGTTTGGAGGTTTCGAATGTGCAACACTGTGGGTCAAAGACCCACGACACCCTGGTTCGGAAGCAGAGGTTGCCAAATTTATCCGACCTCAGCATAGCACACGCAAACGTTCGTTCTTTAATCCCGAAAATAGACGAACTGAGGTTCGTGGTACGCCAACGTGCTTACGATATCGTAATAATAACGGAAACTTGGCTCTGTAGCGCAGACGGGACGAACGAAATCAACATCCCCGGTTACTCGGTTTTCCGTAACGACAGAAACAAGAAAGAAGGCGGGGGCATTGCCATATTTATCCGCTCGGCGCTGGCAATAAAATTCGTAGACTTCCGACCATCCGAAGCCAATGATATTGAATATATTAGCATGATAGTTAGTGTAAGTGACTTAAAAGTTGGCATTTGCGCGTTTTACCGTCCACCAAATGTACCCTATACAAATCTCGCCATCATAGAAGAAATTATTTCAGATAACTATGCCAGTGTAGACGCTTTCCTTATGCTAGGCGATTTTAATTGCGACATGCTCAGCACACAAAAAGCGGAGACCCTGTTTCTTAAAGATATTATAAAATCGTATAGTTTAACACAATTGATTGATAGACCCACTAGAATAACAGAATCTTCCGAAACATTGTTAGATTTAATAATTGTTGACAACCCCAACATTGTATCTTCTTTCGAAATCGCGAGTCCAATCGGAACTTCAGACCACTGCTTGACGAGCGTGTCACTGAATTGCGCAAAACCCAGGGATAAAGCCAAGTACGTTACGTACCGAGATTTTAAGAAATTTGAATATGAAAATTTTTGTCTAGATGCTGTAAACATTAATTGGAATGAAACGTTTAAACTTGGAAACATCGATTCTAAAATAGAATTTCTTGAGAAAAATATCGTCGACCTGTTTAACGTTCACGCCCCATTATGAACGGTTAGGGTGACGAAAGAGCCAGCGCCGTGGCTAACGGATAATCTTAAGCTGCTCATGAAACTGAGGGATGGTGCGCTGCGTAAATACAAGCGAAGCAAATTAATTTTACATTGGGACGAATATAAAAGATTAAGAAATTTTACCACGTCTGTTATGAGGCAAGAGAAAAAAGCTTATTTTTCTTTTATTGTAAATAACAATAGGAGAAATTCAAAGAATATGTGGAATAGCCTGAAAACAATTGGTATCGGTAGCAAACGGAACGCGGGAGAACTTCCGCCTCACCTGAGCAGTCCCTCTGAAATTAATAAACATTTTGCAAATGTCTACGACAGTGTTCTTCGAGACAACGCCATTATTGCAAAGGAGTGCAAGTATTTCTTAGAGAACTGCTTTCAAAACGATGCAAGAGAATTATCCTTTCGCCAGGTTCAAGATTCTGAGGTCGAAAAGGCAGTGTACAGTATTCGATCAAATGCTGCAGGAGTGGACAACATTACGTGCAAAATGCTTAAACTGGCCCTTCCCTTCATACTTACGGCACTCACGCATACCATAAATTTTTCTCTGAAAACCAGCCAATTTCCAAATGCATGGAAAGAAGCTCGAGTTATTCCGCTCCCCAAAAAGCAGACGTTAACCTCTCTAAGCGATTTAAGACCAATCAGCATTCTATCAATATTTTCAAAAGTCACAGAAAAGATAGTATCTGTACAATTAAAAGAGTACATTGCAAAATATAAAATCTTACCTGATTCTCAATCAGGTTTCCGTACTTCTCATAGTACAACCACGGCATTATTATCTGTCACGGACAATATTTTACGTTCGATTAACGATAAAAAACTAACTATACTAGTATTATTAGACCTTTCTAAAGCTTTCGATCTTGTCAATCATAACCTTATCCTAGCAAAAATGAAATACTACAGTTTTTCGAAGCCTGTAATAAACTGGTTCCAATCATATCTACACGAAAGAAGACAAAGGGTTTTTTACCCTGCCGACACCGGATCAACACCGATAACATTAAATGGAGGAGTCCCGCAAGGTTCCATTCTGGCCCCCCTTTTATACACCTTATACGTCGCTGATATATCAAAGACCATCAGCCATTGTAATATACATTGTTATGCGGATGATACGCAGTTGATGATATCGTCATCACCATCGGATTTGTTAAACAAGATAGATAATCTAAACAATGATCTACATACCCTTAACAAGTGGCTCACTGCAAATGGGCTCGCAATTAACCAGAATAAATGCGTATACACAATTTTAGGCTCTAACTATTATCTTGAAAAAGTAAATTATGATACAATTAACATCAAAATTAAAAACCAAAACATAATTTATGCACCAACCGTTAAAAATCTAGGCCTTACTTTTGATCCCAAATTTTCCTGGGCAGGACATATCTCAGCGCAATGCACAAAAGCACTAACAATAATGAGATCACTCTACAGGAGGAGAGACTTTTTCACTAGAGAAACTAAATTATATCTAATCGAAACTCTAATATATCCTATTTTCGATTACTGTGATGTGGTGTACGGCACGAATTTACAACGTAAAATATCGAACAGAATACAAAAAATACAGAATTCTTGCATTCGTTACGTTCTCTCGATCAGGAGAAATCAGCACATCCTACCCTTGCTCAATACATACAAAATCCTTAACATGTCTAGGCGACGCCTACTGCATCAGTGTTCTACAATATATAAAGTATTAAAATTGCAAACACCTATCTATCTCCACGAGAAACTGACATTTAGAAATTCCATACATCCATACAATACTAGAGGTCGGCGAAAAATAGACATTCCCCGCCACTCTGCTGTCAGTTTCGAAGGCTCATTCTCCCTCTGGTCTGCAAAGGTTTGGAATGCTCTTCCCGATTATGTTTCTTTTGCTACAACACCCCAAAACTTCAAAGAACAAGTCGTATTATTTTTATTGCAAAGACAACAATTGAGCATTAGCTCGTACGGGTAAGCAACAGGAATCAAGTAAAGTAAAACCATGTATTTTGCAAACACTTATCTGACACAACGAATATTTCAACCTGTGTGCATGCTATTTTAGTATCGATCTGGAAATTGCGTATGTACACGTGTGTATGTGTGTGTGTGTGTGTTAATGTATCTGTCATTGTATTCTCTTATAATTTTATTATTTTTCATTTATGTCGTATTCATTCATGTTATGTTATTTGATTTCAGTATTATTCAGTATTATAAATGTATGTATTGTAACTTTTATTCACCAGAGTTAGGTGGTAGAGCAGCCCAAGGCTGAATCTCGCTCTGTAGTAAATAAAAAGACTTTTCAATTCAATTCAATTCAATCAAGATTATGCTGCAGCGAAACCGTTAAAAGTGAATGGTTTTCGTGAGCTTCCTTGCAATCCGAAATCTCTGAGCTCGAGTTTTTTTGTTCCTTCGCGACTAGATGAAGACAGAGCTGTGAATATAGTGGGGAGCAATGTAAGCCAAGAGCGTGTTAATTTCGTACTGTGCGCAAGAGTGTTATTCTTGGTTAGTTGCAGTTACTTGTTTGTGTTATTGCAGTGTGTATGTGTGTTTGTGTCAGTTAGACGATTGGAATGCCAGCCGCAAGGTTCACGTTAAAACAAAGATTTTTTATGAATGACACTTACGTGAAAACAGATTTGTGTCGAGAAGTGTGTAGGCAATTTGTACAGAATTTTCCAGGCGTTTCACCACCACATAGAGATACGGTTAGACATCTTGTCCTTAAATTACGAGAAACTGGATCGTTAAATTTTAAAACACCTAAGCAAAAACGACGGATTCTAACCGAAGCAAAACTCGATGATATTGGTGCAGCGTTAGAACGTTCTCCAAACAAACCTCTACGCCGTGTTTGAAAAGAGATGGGCGTGTCAAAAGCATCGGCATATACAGCTACTAAGCTAACTAAGCTACTAAAATTAAAACCGTAATCTTATAACACAGATTAGTGCTCGTTTTGCAATATTTATATAAATGTCTGCATATGTCCATAAAAATAAGCGGGCATTACAGGGCGCAAATGTCGGCATCTCCATCAGCGCCGCCCGCCACGCTTCTCCCGATCTCTCGGCTGAAGATCGAAATGGACGCACGGTATATTTGCACACATCAATATCTATTTGAAGTCACTAAGGCAACAAGATGGAATGTTTAAGTTATGAATATGTGAGACTCAATGTAATGATTATTTTCTGCCTGGCTTCTCACAGAGACAAGATAACAATTTGCTACCTTCATTTGGTGCAAAGGTACATAAACCTTAAACTTAAAACTCAGCTAGCTTATCTACAGGGTAGGGTTCTTTGTAGACAACGAAACCAGACAGGATGCCTTCCAATGGAGAAGTTTAAACGAATATATTATTTAAAACAGAATACATGGAGTAAGACTATTTACATGATAAGCTACATTCTTCTATAATTTTCTCGTTTAGTCAATTTTCATCTCAATATTCTTTTTATTATTTATTTTCTCTATTTGGATATTCTTCTATTTGTACTTCCTTCGTAATGGGCAGATCTGGATCGGGACTTCCTTCTCAATGGACGGTCTGGATCTGGACTTCCTTCTCAATATGGAGGATCTGGATCGGGACTTCCTTCTCAATGGGCGGTCTGGATCGGAACTTCTTCTCAATATGGACGGTCTGGATCTGGACTTCCTTCTCAATGGACGGTCTGGATCTGGACTTCCTTCTTGTCTCCTTTGTGAACTTCCCTCTGGATTTCAATTTATTTAGGTTTTGACTAATTAACGAATTCCTTTATATATCCTTTTACAGGAACTAACATTAAAGAACTAACATTTTCTTCTTCCAAATAGATCATTAATATTTGCCCAAACTAATAATTCCACGAATTTTTCTTCTGGTGAACTGGAACTTTTTCAGACAACTTTAATAATTCTAGAAACGTCTGCTTGTCAGTCTGTAAATCATAACATCTGCTTCCTTTGCACTAGTCAGTCTTATTTGTTCCTTCCGATTCTTTCAGATACCCGTTGCTTAACACTATCTTGTTTTCTTTTTCTCTTCCTCTTTTTCTTCTCTTTCTTATTTTTTTCTATTCTTCTCAAGATCCTTCTTCCTCCTCTTCCAACTTTCTTCTAATAAAGAAATTACTTTCATTTCTCTCTTCTTCCACTCTAGTTTCTGCCAAAACTTCTTCTGTTCTAGATCTTCATCAAATGCATGCTCTCCTTATCTTTTCCGTCTCGTCTTCTTCTTCCTTCTCTTTGGCGAAATAGCATTAAAATCCATTCGATCTATGTCGACCCTTTTTAGCATATTTTTAACTTTCCTCAGGTTCCTTTCTATTTTTAATTTCTTTCTCTTCTTCTTCTTCCATGTCTTTACGTGAATTTGAATTTGAATTTGAATTTAAAATTTTTGGAGCGTCAGCACTTAGGCTAATTTGCTCCCGTCACATTATACGGGGTCCAGCCCCTTACCATTACAAATTACAACTCAAAAGTTGCATAACTAAAAACTTTAAAAACCTTAAAATGTTCTGACTTGTTAAAAGCTGAGGCTGTAAACGCACACTCAGCACACTCAAGGACATAAAACAGGACAACACACACAAAATTATACTGGCAATAGCGCCAGTCGCCAGAGCCTCGTTAGTCTCTTGTCCAGGGTGCACTACGTGGAAGTGAGGTTGACTTTTGGGTGCACTACGTGGAAGCAGCACCCCATACACCCCCCATGTCTTTACGTGAATATATCTAAATATCATTTTACTTTTCTTCCGTCTTTGTTTACATCTTCTGCTAGGTGTATGCTTTTTTTCTTCCTCCGTCAGAGACTCGTCACTGGAACTTTCTTCTTTCATCTTCATTTCGACATGGATTTCTTCATCATTACATTGAAAACTATTTTTTTCATCCCTTTCTATTCCTCTTTCTTCTTCTTCTATTTTCTCATCTTCCTCTTCTTTGACCTTTTTAAGTTCCTGAGTTGTTTCTTCTCTTAATTTTATAGCTTCTTCTTCTATCTTACTGTCATGCTCGTCATTGGAACTTTCCTTTTTCATCTTCCAACTTCTATCTTCTATCAGAATCTTTGCTTCTTCTATCTTGTCTTCATTTGCATCTACTCTAGAAGATACTGCTTCTATTTGCGATTTATTTTCAACAATTTTTCTTTCCATACTGTTGGTTCTGTGTATATTCTCCTCTCTAAGTTTTGAAACTTCTTCCTCGATCTTCCTATTTATATCCACGCTTTTGTTTTCAATTAGCAATGTTGTTTCTTCTATCTTCTTTTCCAATGATCTTCTATTTTCTTTACATGTCTCGGTTATTTTCTCGTACATTTTATTGCTTTCATTTCTTACTTCTTCTAACTTTTCTTTCACTTCCTTGTTATTTTCTTCTAACTTTTCTTTCACTTCCTTGTTACTTTCATTTATCTGCATTGCCAGCTTTTGGAACATTTCCATCAAGTTTATTTCTTCTGTCATCTTCTGCTTTTCTTTTAGCTTTTCCTTCTTGCATTCCTTACATGTATAATCTTCTTCCCTTTTACTTATTGCTATGTATTTCTCCTTTCTTATTCCTTCGCACGTCCAATGTTTCATTTCCTTACATGTGACACAGAAAATAATTTCTTCCTTGTTTCCTTCCTCTCCGCAACAAATGAAAGTTTCCCTTTTTTCTCCGTCTTCCTTCATTGTAGCTTCTCCATTCTCATTTCCATCTTTATCCTTTTCCTCCATTTTCAATTATTCTTTCTCTCTTCGCTGTCTGGTTCCTAATTCTCTAGCCCCAAAAGTTGGTCGCCATTTATTTATGCTACCTTCATTTGGTGCAAAGGTACATAAACCTTAAACTTAAAACTCAGCTAGCTTATCTACAGGGTAGGGTTCTTTGTAGACAACGAAACCAGACAGGATGCCTTCCAATGGAGAAGTTTAAACGAATATATTATTTAAAACAGAATACATGGAGTAAGACTATTTACATGATAAGCTACATTCTTCTATAATTTTCTCGTTTAGTCAATTTTCATCTCAATATTCTTTTTATTATTTATTTTCTCTATTTGGATATTCTTCTATTTGTACTTCCTTCGTAATGAGCAGATCTGGATCGGGACTTCCTTCTCAATGGACGGTCTGGATCTGGACTTCCTTCTCAATATGGAGGATCTGGATCGGGACTTCCTTCTCAATGGGCGGTCTGGATCGGAACTTCTTCTCAATATGGACGGTCTGGATCTGGACTTCCTTCTCAATGGACGGTCTGGATCTGGACTTCCTTCTTGTCTCCTTTGTGAACTTCCCTCTGGATTTCAATTTATTTAGGTTTTGACTAATTAACGAATTCCTTTATCCTTTACCAACTTTTTCCTTTAAGCTTTGGGAATAATACTAATATCCTCCCATGGGGCTGCAATTGGAACATGCCACCACTAACTAGGTACAACAGAGTGTATACTTGGTGCAGCCGATTGACATGCGCATCCAAGTAGGTGCTACGGTTAAACCGCGCAACCAAAAAGTGCTGTGGGGCATCGATCGGAACGCGCTCGCCACTGATGTAAACAAAATTTCCGCTACGGGAATGGTAAATCAACCAAACAGATGCAATATCTGTTCAAAGACACAAACTTGTATCATTGCTTTGACTTCCTTAATTTTCATATTAACTTACATGTGATCATTGATTTGATTTATAAGATATATATATTAATTTACTTCTTTCATATTTATTTTTTGTCTTCTTATAATATATTCTATTGTTTTTCATCTTTCCAATTTCCTTTGTTCTTATTTATAGTTATTCATATATATTATGCCAATTCTTAACCTTGCACGCCTGGTGCTGCCATCTCTATTTGTCTTTGACAAACTATTCACATTACTTGGTCCTATTGGGTACGTAACAAATTGCATTATCAAAATAACACATTTTTCGTAACTGTTTATTTAAATACGATATCCTAAAACAATGTTATAAGTACATGAAACTTCTTCTTCTTCTTCTATCCCTTAAGACTTTAGAGCACAGGAAATCATTTAACTTACGTGACATATATATATAAAATTACACCACTCAGGAGTTACCATGCTATGCAATGTATATTTTGTAAATATCAATAATATACCTCACACTTAATAACAAGGAAATAATTAGTACTAAAGAAAATAAGAGGATAAATCAATGGAAAATATTGTCAAAACTGGAATTTGGTTAAAATATACATACAATATGACAATGGGTTGCTACAATTTAAATTGGTACACTTGATACCAATTCTGTTATTTTATTAAAATACTAAAATACAGCATTTTGCTCTATCTTCTGTTGTACAGAATCCACTGACTTTGCAAAGAGACATAGAAGAACCAACCAGATATAGGGATATGCCAACAATATTGAGATTGCTAATTCCACTGAACATGAATAGTATTATGAAGCTGCATGGAGACAAAATCAGCATGAAAGATCACAGGTTTGAAAGGATGGAAGAGCAAATCATGGTGAGGTAAGTAATAACATTTATCCTATTATAGACTCTTACTATCTCCCTTCAAACTTCTAACAGGAATCATGTATTTCTATTTCCCTCTATAATCTGTATCCTTTACACCATACCATCCCTCATAACATCACATTCATATTCCCTTCTATACATCTTGGAGGCATTGGATATTGCTATCCCACACTCCATACATCTTATCTCTCTCTTGATTCCATAGCGGCCTCACTTCCTTCATTCTCCTGTCCCCATCTTTATCTCATTGTCTATTATTATAGATCTGGTCTCCTTCTGTCTCCTTCCCTAATCTTTAAGTCTTCTTCCAATCTCTATGGAGGTCTACATTCACCCTCCATTCTTCTATGATGCTTGATCTTCATCTTTCTTCTTCAATAATCTTTAATTTTTCTTTCATTGTCTTTCGAGGCCACAATATCTTACCACTCCCTGCCTTCTTATTTGAGGGCTGGTTTCCTTCTGTCTAATTCATTAATTTCCAATTTTTCTTCCATTGTCTCTGGAGGCTTCATATTATCCTACCTCACCACCCTCCATTCTTCTTGGAGGCCTGGCTTCCTTCTGCCACTTTCCCTAATCTTTAATTCTTCCTCTGTTCTCTCTCTGGAGGCCAACATCCTCCTATCTCAAACTCAATCCTTCTTTAAGGCCTGGCTTCCTTCTGAAACTTTCAGTAATCTTTAATTCTTCTTCCAGTTTTCTTGAAGACCTTACATCTCCTTATCTCACCCCCCATTCTTCTTGGAGGCCTAGCCGCCTTCTGTCTCCTTCAGTAATCAGGAATTCTTTTTCCATTCTTCCAGGAGGTCTCACATCATCCTATCTCACCCCTATTCTATTTGGAGGCGTAGCTCCCTTCTGTCTCCTCCCTTAATTATAATTATTCTTCCATTTTCCTTGTAGGTCTCACATCCTACTATATCACTCTACATTCTTCTTTCAGGCCTTGTTTCCTTCTTCCCCTTCAGAAATGTTTAATCCTTTTTCCAATTTTTGTAGGTCCACATCCTTCTATCTCACAACCCATTCTTCTTGGAGTACTAGCTTCCTTCTCTGTCTGCCCACAATCTTTAATTATTCAACCATTAGCCTTGAAAGCCTGATATCCCATCTCATTCTTCTTACTTCTATGAGGGGTGGTTTCCTTCTGTCACTTTTCCAAAACTTCCCCCATTATCTTATAACATCCCAGATTCTCTTTTGAGGCTGGGCTTCCTTCCCTCTTCTTCAGTAATCTTAAATTCTTCTTTAATTCAACTTGTAGACCTCACATCCTCCTATCTCATCATAGATTCTCTTTTGGCCGAGCTTCCTTCCCTCTCCTTCTCTAACCTTTAGATCTTCCAATCTCTTTGGAGGACAAAATCTACCTATCTCACCCTACATTTTTCATTGAGGTCTGGCTTCCTACTCTCTCCTTTCATAATCTTATAGCCTTTTTCATTCTCCTTGGAGGCCTTACATTCAACTATCTCACCCTCTATTCTTTGAACCCTGGCTTCCTTCTGTGTCTCTTCCTAATCTTTCATTCTTACTCCATTCCCTTGGAGGCCAACATTCTCCCACCTCACCCTCCATTCTTATTTGAATCCTGGCTCCCACTCTGTCACTTTTAGTATTCTCTACTTCTTCTTCCATTCTACCTGGAGTCCTTACATCTTCCAAACTTACCTCCCATTCTTCCCTGGCTTCCTTCTGTCTCCATTTCTCTTCATCACTAATCTTTAATAATTCCTGTATAGTCTTTGGAGGGATCACATTCTCCTATTTCACCCCCATATTTCTTGGAGGGCTGGCTTCCTTCTGCCACCTTCCCCAATCCTTAATTCTTCTTCCATTCTTCTTCGATGTCTCAAATTATCCAATCTGATTCTCCATTCTCCTTTAAAGCTTGGCCTCACATCCTTCTACAACACATTCCATTGTTCTAGCACACTTCTGTCTCCTTCTATAATATTTAATTCTTCCTACATTCTCCTTGGATACCTGAAATTCTTCTATCTAACTTTCCAGTCCTCTTGAAGGACTGACTTCCTGCTGTCTCTTTTCTAAACTTTAATTCTACCTCCATTCTATTTGGAAGTTTCACATTCTCCCTCCATAACCATTCTAATTTTTCGATTCTTGTTGTAGACCTTACTTCCTTCTGTTACTGTACCAAAAATTTAACTCTTTCTATAAATTTCGTTGAAGCTTCAAATTCTTTATCTCACCTTCCATTCATATTTTAGGCCTGGCTTCCTTCTTTCTCCTTCCATAATTTTTAACTCTTCATCCATTATTTCTAGAGGATGACATCCTCCCATCTTCCTCAATACTCCTTATCTCTCTTCATTCTCCTTGCAGACTGACTCACTTCTTTCTGCATCCCAATTTTTTACTTATCTCTTCCTCAATCTCCTTAGACACCTCCATCCACTTATTTCATGATTCAATACCCTGGTAGATCTTGCAAACTCCTATCTCTTTCCATACTTCTTATGTCTCCTCCATCCATCTCTTACTTCACCTTTCCTACAGTCTCTTTAGAAGCATTGCCTACGCATTCCTTGTACACTCTTTACATTTCCCCCAATTCTTATTGGAAGCCTTCCTTCCTATATACTCCTAATATCTTCTTCCATTCTCATTGGGTGATTTGTTTCCTTATATCTCAAACTTCACCTTAGAAGTGTTAAATTTTCCCACGTCCTCCTTTCCACTAATATCTCCTTCAATTCCTCCTTGAAGCCTATCATTCTTCTAAATCACCATTCTCCTTGTATTTCTTAGGGTAGGAGGTAGAACAAGGAAAGGTCTCCAAGGTAATTGAGAGATAAATAAGGAGTGTGGAAGGAAAGAGCAGGATGCAAGGTGTCCAAGGCAAATTTGGATATGAGATTAGCATTGAAGGCAGAAGAAGTTAAAGATTAGGGAGTGAGATATCAGGGTGGAAGGCCTCAGAGCACTAATTATAGATTAGTGAAGGAAACAGAAGAATGGCATTCCTGAAAGAAGAATTAATGGTGAGATATGAAGATGTGGGTCTCCAACAAGAATGTATGGATAAATAATGATTAGAGAAGAAGACAGGAGGAGACCAGGCCTCAAAGAAGAATTAAAGGTGAGATAGAAGGATGTGGGCCTCCATGGATAATGGAAGAAGAATTAAATATTAGTGAAAGTGACAGAAGGAAAGCCAGGCTACAAGAGGAATGGAGAGTGAGATACAAGGATGTGCGGCCCCCAAGGAGAATGGAAGAAAAAATAAAGATTAGGGAAGGAGGCAGATGGAAGCAAGAGCTCAAAGAGGAATCGATTGTGAGATTCGAGAATGTGTGGCCTCCAAGGAGAACGGAAGAATAATTAAATATTTCTGAAGGAGACGGAAGAAAGCCAGAGCTCAAAGAAGGATGGAAGGTGAGATGGGAGCATATTGACCTCCAAGAGAATGAAGGAAGAATTAAATATTAGTGAAGGAGAAATATGTAAACCAAGATTTGAAAGAAAATGGAGGGTGAGATAGGTGGATGTGAGGCCTACAAGGAGATTGGAAGAAGATGAAAAGATTAGAAAAAGTGACAGAAAGAAGCCAAACCTCCAAGAAGAATGGAGGATGAGGTATGGCGATGTGATGCCTCTGAGGAGAGTTTAAGAATACTGAAGGAGACAGAAGAAAGACAAGTCTCAAAGATGAATGGAGGGTGTGATAGGAGGATGAAGGTCCTGGAACTAGAGTACAAGTAGTATTAAATATTAGGGAAGGAAACCATAGCTCCAAGGAGAATAGACGATTCGATAAAGATGGGGATAGGATAAAGAAGGAAGCAAGGCCTCTAATGAGACTGCAGAGAGAGATAAGTGATATGGAGGGTGAGATAGACGTATGCAGTGCCTCCAAGTTTTATAAAAGGGAATATGAATGTGATGCGGTGATGGATGGAATGGTGTAAGGGATACAGATTATAGAGGCAAATAGAAATATATAATTCCTGTTATAAATTTGTAGGGAGATAGTAAGGGTCCATAATGGGATATATTTTATTACTTACCTCACCATGATTTGTTCTTCCATCCTTTCAAACCTTTGATCTCTCATATTGATTGGGTCTTCTCTCAACTTTGTAATGCTCTTCATGTTCAGTCGAATTTATATCTCAGCAATATTGCCTGGTCCAGTTAGGTCTAGTAGATCTTGTACATCTAAGGAAATAAAATAAATTATATACTTTTTAAATTTTAAGCTATGTTGTTAATTTATAGACAAAACGAATACGTTATTAAAGACAGTAATGAGATTTTCTTTACAAAATACAATGATTATATTTTACTATGTACAAAATGCCTGAAAATCTTGTTTGCAATTGTTGTTTTGTCATTCGAACTTTGAGCTCATAAGCTAATACTTGGAATATCAAACTTTGGTTTGATAGACCAATATATTCTATAATAGTACAATTGAATCAGTTCGTTGGCTATTTGTAATATGTGCAGTTCATTATTTTTTATCATGACACATATTCATTCCAAATTGTTCAACATTGAGTCATGTGGCTTCATTTCTTAATAAAGCCTTAACCAGCATGAATACCTCATGCAAGTTTGTCTAAAAATAAATCCACAAATTAAAGTTTCTCTACTAATTCCAGAGATATTATTCTATTGATAAATGTTAATGAGATATGCATATACAAACAAATAAAAGTTCAAAAATACCAAAATTCATTTGTTTACAATTTGTGTGTACTCTATAAAAAATCTGCTCATGTCCTCCAAACCCTAAATGAAAGCAAAATGCTGAACACAAGCAGATAATGAAAACTCCATTTATGTTGCTTTGTTTGTATTTTTTGCCAGCAAAGCACCTGAAAACCTATTTTAGAAATCAAAATTCAGAAGGGAAATTCTTGATTCAGCTTTTCAAGCACTAACTAGTACATTTTGACAGGAAATAATCCTTCCTCAATCTTCACAATGTTAAAAACAAAGTAAAAATGTTCTGCTATATGAGTAATGTTTGGATAGAAGCACTCACAAATATCAGCTAAAATGATATTCTCATCTCTGCACATCTTGATATTAATTACTAGTTTTAATAATCTTCTTTTGTTTGCTTCTCAAATAGCCAATCATTGGCTATATTTTATCCTCATACATACACAACATAACATATATGATGCATATTTCAATTATGGTCTTCTTTAGTATTTTCCATATTTTATGTCATTTTTCTTCCTCTTTAGGCTAATTACTATGATTGGGATGAATGATGATTAGATGAAATTGAAGTAGGAACACTCTAAAAGGAATTCCATCCATCAAGCAGAAGTCCTAATCCAGAACCTTGCTTGGGAGATTGCTAGTTGACAACTTAACATGCTTTGCCACTGGGATTAATATTTTCTTATCTTTAAGTTCTTTTACATAAGAATATATATCAAATATTCTAAATATAGTACATACAGGGTTTGTCCAGAAAATAAAATTTATTAATCCAATTGGTACAACTTGTTAAAATTCTTCAGAGTACTCTTCTTGGCTATCGACACACCACTGCCAGCATGATTTCCATGCAGCGTATGCCTCCTGGAAGTCAGCTTCCAACAACCCCCTCAGAACACCCGTCGTTGCTGCTTGGATGGCCAAAACATTGTCAAAACGGCAACCTTTCAAGCTTCTTTTGAGCTTGGGGAATAGAAAAAAGTCCGCTGGGCTCATGTCGGGACTGTACATTGGCTGCGGCAATGTGGCAACGCTGATTCTAGCCAGTTATGATGTCACAACGAACGTGGTGTGACTCGGCGCGTTATTGTGATGGAGCTTCCAGCATTTGGCAATCTCCAGTCCGACCCGATTGACTCTGTCTCGCAGGCGTTTGAAGACATCCACTTCCATTGAGGCAGAAATTCAGTAGATTCGTTTTTTTGGCTATCATTCTCACACTCAAACAATGGTCTTGGTCCAAGAGTTCCTTCACTTTGACGACATTTTTGTTCACACCACTTGTCGAAGGGCATCCAGAGCATTTGTCGTCCTCCACGTTTTCCCGTTCTTTCTTGAAATCTCCATGCCAACGGAAAACCTGGGCTCTTGACAGGGCTTAGTCCTGGTAGGCCTCCTTAATCATGGTGAATGTCTCTGCAGCAGTTTTTCCAAGCTTGAAGCAAAATTTAATTGTGTATCGTTGCTCAAGCGAATGCTGCATTTCGAGCTTCCAAAAATCTCAACGTCATTTTTAAACACGGTTCGCGAGATAAGCGACAGAGCTCAGAAGTGACTGATCTGGGTAGCATTGGTTACCTAAGACCTCCCCCTTCCCCCCCACACCACCAATCCCACTCGTGGCAGATGAACTGTTGAAGACTGGAGTGCCGTGCGGTGGCCAGTCTCATTACTTTCTGGACAAATCCTGTATATTACCCTAAATATATCCAAAAGTTATTAGATTGATTGATTTATTTGTTGTTTTAAGTCCACTTTATGCACACAAAAGGTTAATCAGGAATGGACTTACAGTTTAAAGTGGGATCTGAGCCACTATGTGCCTCCACTGGGTATTGAACCCAGGACCTCTTTATTACAAAGCGACAATGCTACCACTGCACCATCGGAGAGGCCCAAAAAAGTTATTAGAAAATTAAATGGTAAACAATGGACAAAGCCTCACAACCTTCATTTTGTCACTAGAAGAAAAGTAGCCAAAATATGTTTCTTTTTTCTAAATGAAGTTAGAGAGTGCTGAACACATACAAAACCAACCTTAACAAATCACATGCTGCTGTATTTCTATTTATGATGGTGGTCTTGGCTATTTTCATTAGTTGTCATCATCCCTTTCAACCTCATTGAACTGTAAGTTGATTTTCTTGATTTCATTCATCATCATTTGGTGAGGCAGTTGGGTTCTCTGCTATCTCCATAGCAATCTTAGCATCCACAACAATGGGACAATTAACAATTATCTAACAATTAACTCGTCTGATCACCGATCAAATTCACCTTGTATTAAACCTATTTGAAGATAAATTTAGTTAAACCTGAAGTGCATATGTAGAGTAAATGTTAAGTGAAAATAATCTCCCACAAAATCTCAATATGTTCTTTTGTACACCAGTATTGCCAGCTAGTAGTATTAAAAAACATTTTTTTTTTCTTTTGGACTTTGTGTACTAAAACATTTGTGTGGGGGCAACCTCTCTTGTGGTGATAATATGCCTTCTACATGTGGCACCACTTCATGTCAAGATCAAGATCCTATCTATTGACAGACATTGACGTTTTATGTTTGACAATACCCTTCAGAATATTGCTATCATGCCATGAAAAGAGCTGCCACATAAAAACATATTGACAGAAGTGTAAAAGTTTCTCCAAGATGGAAGGCATTACGTAGGAAGCAGATCAGAATGTAAATGACATTAGGTGTTGTGTACATAGACTTTTGGGTGAATGGGTTCCATGGTCTGGGTGTATGATTGGATGTGTAGAAATATTTGCCAGCATGTCAGACTATGATCAGACTGCTTGCTTCACCTCCTTTTCACTACTGAAATGGTGTCCTCTGAGAAACTCCTTTCAGGGTGCAAACAGGTGAAAATCGCTTGGAGCAAGATCAGAACTGTAATCAGGGTGTGTAACGGTAACTTTGAGCTGAGTTCCTGTAGTGTGCAAATTGTGTGGTGAGGCATATGTACTCGAGCGTTGTCTTGTAGCAACATAAATCACTTAGTGATTATATCAGGCCTTTTATGTGACTGTTCAAACTTCCCACAGACAGACGCATCTGTTCTGCAAGTTGGTGACATGTTATCCATCGATTGTCAGGAACAGGAATTCCACTCGCTAAATATAAATATCCACTGCATCACCTGCTGCAGGCTCTGAGCCATCTCAAGTGGCATCATCTTGCACTGATGTATGGCCATCTCTAAACCGTTTGCACCATTCAAGTGTTTTACTGTCACTGTACCGTGCTTGAAATTTTCTGTGAATACCACTCACATTTGTGCCTAAATTCACAAGAAGTTTCATCATAACATACTGTCTCATGTTTCTACTCACAAGTTTGTCCACAATACAAGTAACTCATTGCCTGCCTGTGATGTTAGTGCCCCATGCAGTAATAGTATACACTTATGTCTTATAAGTGAAGTCTGGGTATGTTCCGTTATTCTGGAAAATCAAAAGTTCTGCTTTGACTTGAATGTCCCTTACAGATAGGTGATAAAAATAGCATTGGTTACATTGCATCTGGACTGGTGGAAGAGTGGATGTGCAATCAGGTTAGTGTGGACTGAAGTGTCTCCCAGTCCCGCAAGATAACTCTGGGTTTAGCATTGAAAACTGAACTGATATTTGTTCAGATTGGAAAATATGGGAACGCAACTGAATGGTGTGGTTTGATTTTCCAAAACCTAGATGATGTTAAGAAATAAGAATAGGAAATGGATCACACATTGAATTTGCATCTTGGGGAGGTGTGTATCATGCCTCTATGGAGATCTTTGGTGATGAAAAAGTCGCAGTTTCTTGAAGTATTTACTGTATGGCAGTGGCGTGCGGTGATAAATCAGGCAGGGGAACAGGTCACCTGCACTTGCTCCTCATCGCATGGGTGTCTTAATATAATACAATAGATCAAGTAAAATTCAACCCTTATTGAAATGTCAGAAGTGACAAACATGGGGCACGTTAAAATTATATGACAATAATAATTTTAAAGAAAATGTGATATAATATAAAGAAAACATTAAAAATAAAATTGTTGATGCGCAACAAAGAAAAATTTGATAATATAAATTTATGAGTCATCAGAGAAAGAAAATAATATTTTGTCGTGACCTGTTTCATCTCTTTATTCGTAGATTAAGTTGACGTTTTTTCATAGAGTTGAGTATTCTTGTAATTCAAACTTTCTCAATCCAATAATGGCACACAGATGATTGAGTTTTTCATGACGTTCGCTAGATTAGTCAGGGTGGCTACTGTAGGACCATAGTAAAATTCAAGTATAATTCCCGGTTTTCAAAGCGAACTTTACAAAAATTCAAGCAGATGTTTTCTCTATTTCAAACTAAGGTTTTACAGTCTCTCACCACCCACACACATAACCTTACACACAAACAAATACTTATATTAACAATATATGGTTTGTGCGATTCCAATGAATCCAATAATTCTAATTCACTTGGACGGTACATATATATAATTTAAGGTGCGGAGTTTACATTTGTCATTTCACATAGCTACTCGGCAGTGGCATGCCCAAGGGGGGGTTGGTAGGGGTTATACCCCCCCCCTTTGGCCCAATATTCCTAAAAAAGAACGTCAATGGTAGGAAAATATGACAAAATGAGGGCGGACTACCGAGAAAAAGTATAGGTAACCCCTCCCTTACAAAAATCCTGGGCACGCCACTGCTACTCAGGACTATAAATACATCTACAAACACAAGTCACATATGTTACGGGAAATAGTAATCTACGAAAAATTGTTAATTCTATAAGAATTTTAAATTTACCTAATGAACTTCAAGATATTTTATCTTGCAATAATCTTCAGTCTATCAGATGGATTGTTCTTCAAAGAACACTAACAAAGCAAATGGATTGAGAGAATTCTGTTTTATTTTCCACGCAGCTTTATTTACCTTCCTCAATAAAAATAAAACCTAAACTGTGAAAAACTTGTTTCATGTCATTAATAAATATGTATAAATTCAATGGAATTGGGATTTTAAAAAGTTGCAATTTTTCATGTCTACAGAGAAAATTTCAAGCAGAATTCACGCACAATTCCCGGAGCCAATAATTCACGCATAATTCCTGGAATTCAAGAAATTCCCGGTGAGTAGCCACCCTGTTAGTAGAAGTTGTTAATGTGACAAAACCCGACCTGTTCCAGACTCCCTTCTCAGGATTAAACAAGGACAACAATATAATTTGCCACTGGAAGAATATTCAGTTAATAATTTACAGAGTTGTAGTAACTCGTTTGAAAATGCTCTGTGTATGATTTCGTTTTAGTTTTTAATTCAGTTAGAATATGTGTTGGTTTGTTGTATTTTCTGCAAAGTTGAATGAACTAAAGGCTTTCGTCCTCAGCCGGTCGATCATACAACACTCGCAAAATTCGCTTCTTGTCCTGCCACTGCATGCCTTGAAACTTTGGTCTTGGGGTTGGTGGAACAGGTGGATGTGAGCTGTTCCCTCGGAAGCTATTTCCCAGCGTTTAGCCAAGGCATTTAGCAGACGCTTAGACTGTAGAAGATTTTTCCAGTTCGTTATGAATGTCAGACGCAAGTTCTCAACGAGATTAGGAAGTTATAGACTTTCTACACTCAAATGTATCACTTGTGACGCGATTAAACTTCAGCACAGAGCAAAAACTGGAAGAAAAGCGAATCCGGAATATCTCTCTGAGGGAACAGCTAGAGTGTTCAGCTCTTCCGTGGTGCCGTGGGGATCGTTTACCTTCGCGCCTGGTCAGAAATACTCAGCTTCAGACAGTAGAGGGCATGATACTAAGAGACCATGGTAGAACATGGGGTGAGAACCATGATGCGTTGGGGGTAGATGACGTCAACAAACGTCCAGCCACGGTGAAAGATTTTCTTCAGTGTTACTTTTGGAAACGTTGATTTTGAGAGAAAAGTGTTCTTATTGTGTTAATATAAATAATTTAAATAGCCCAAAAGCGCAGTAAGTAGGAGGGAACAGCCTGTTCCCTCTGTTCCATGGAGGGACCGCCACTGCTGTATGGTAATTATGAAATTGAAAACATTAGAGTGATTTAGGTGTTGTCGTTTTCATATGATGGACTGGCAGCTGTGGAAGTGCAGATACTGAATATGATTGATAGGCATAATGTGAATGAATGTCTTCGAGAACACCATTCTCCATTATGTTCATGTTTGTTGAAGGTGAACTCTCGAAAAATGACTTCAACCGAAACTGAAAATGTAAAGCTTATTATGTTCATTCATTCATGTTATCCAAAGAAAAATATGTATTGTTTATGAGGCAGAAGGTGATTAAAAGTTGTAATGGTTGATTATGTGATGTGTTGTTCTCTTTACTATCTTCTGTATAGTATGTTGAAAGATGCTCTGGGTTTTGCGGTTAAAGTTGTTGATTCAAGAAATAATTCCAAATCTCTTTCTGCTATCAGTACAAAGTAATATTGAATGTCCAGAGTAGAGTTGTTAGCCTAGCGTGCTACAAAGCCTGTGCTCCTAGTGCTCATTTTCAATTTTAAGTCCACTTTCATGCAGAGATAGGCTAATTGAAACTTGGCATAGAGCTTAAAGTGGAATCTGAACCACAATGTACCTCCATTGGGCATCAAATCCAGAACCCTTTAATTACAAAGTGATGATGCTGCCACTATGCCATCGGGAAGGCTACGGTCCTATTTTCAAATACTGGGTACTGCATTGAAATTTTCATTGCATTTTCTTCATTTATTTTACCAATTCAAAATTTGTTCTGAATTTGTGAATAATCTATACAGATAGAAAGATTATGAAACACTAATAAAAAACTAAAATACAAATATAATAAGAAATAATCCTTATTCATTCAACCAACATTTGGCACATATTTGAACATCAAACATGGCATAGATTATGTTTTACTTGCCATTTAATAATGAGGATGTCTATACATTTTGGCACCAACTAATAATGTGTGTAAGATTCACAATTCTATTTCCTGAAAACTACATCAAATTTTACATTTTTTTTATTTTGTAAAATGCCATTTTGTGTTACTGAGGTACTCTTTAGAAATGATTTTTTATTTACACCTCAGAGCTTCTTTCTCGTCATTCTGCTTCATGATCTGTAAAGCAAATGGTTGTGGTTACATCATCATACAGGGTTAGTGATTTAAAACCAGCCATCTGTGCAAGCATTGCTGTTTCCCTTCTATGAACAATTTAAGAAAAAGAAAAAAAGAAGGACACAAAGTAATAAATTTATTTAGTGTTACCTTGATATTTTTAATAATATATATTTACAGACACTAAAGATTTTTGAAATGAGATTCAATTGTTTTTGTGCCGTATTAGTCATATTGAGGTAGGAATCTTGCAAAACAGTGAAGTTAATAGCCTCGTTAATATTTTGAATAATATTCTTCAGTCTTGGAATCGTGTGTGTACATAAACTACTCCATTCAAATATATCCACAAATAAAAATCACTTCAGCATTCATAAAGTATACTATTGGATCCAATTTTCTGTCAGGAATCTTGTATAACAACAAGAAACAGAACCAGAAATGTACAAAGAATAAAGATGGACATGAAAGAGTTGAAGGTAGTGGAGAGTTTCAAATATCTAGGAAGCATATTTGAGAGAAGTGAAAGAACAGATGAAGAGGTTAACAGAAGAGGACAAATGGGTGGTGGACTATATCAAAGAGTTGGAAGATTAATATGGAACAGGGATGTACCTATGAAATGCAAGAAGGTAATATATAACACATACGATGTGCCAATAATTTCGTAAGGAGCAGAGACTTGGACAATGACAGAGAGATACAAAAGAAAGATGCAGGCAGTGGAGGTGAAATTTCTAAGGAGTATATTTGGGAATACTAGAAGGGATAGAACAAGGAATGAGGAGATCTGACAGACAGTGGGGTGCTGAAGCTTCAGGACAGGATAGATCAGGCACAGATGAGATGGTTCGCACACATGAAGAGGATGGGTGCAGAAATACTGTCAGTAAGAGCTTACAGTGCACAAGGAATGAGTAAGGCCAAACGGGAGACCAAGATGTCGGTGGAAAGAGCAGATAGTGGAGACTGTTAGGCGAAGAGAACAAGATTGAAACACCGTGGAAAAAAAGGAGTGGTGGAAGACCAGAAAAAATGGAGAGGCTTGACTTCTATGCCAACCCAGCCAGAAGCAGGAAATGAAGGATTATGATGAATCTTGTGTATAAGCCAATGGCAGTAATTCAAATGCCACCAAACCTGCCTCTTCCAGTTTTGGTTCACTTTTCAGATGATATGGTTTCAAATTTCTGGAATGATGTGTACTTCACACAGCCACATTGTTGCCACAGTGTGTGTACTGATTTTCTGAGACAAACAAAAACAAATACTGTGCTACATTAATTCATAATAATATTAATGAAGCCATGTTTAAAACCAACTTAGTTTGAATTATCCACCTACGCATAACATAAATATGAAAAAAAATGTTAATGTGGATGTGGCTGTGGAGTTTCCTTTGCAAAAACCACCACAGATGTTGCATATTTTCTATATCCTTACACACACACACATACACACACACACACACACACGTACATGCACTATATGTATGTGTATGTGCAAGTGTGGGGGTCCAAAGTGAAATAAAATTCATTTAAATAAAAGCTAACATTTTCCCCTTTTCATACATTTATTCCTACATCACAGGAACAACCATTGTATTCTCTGCCACCATGTTAATCATCTGAATGTCTGAAGTAAAATATCTACACTTCAATTTCTTCTATCATCTGCTTGTCTAAGAAAACGTTCCTCACTATAATTCCTGATACAAGAATATTCATTGCCATTCTTTTAAAAAATGTTTCAAAAGCTCAAATATTAAAAGAGTAAAATGTTACTATTATGGAACATTGTAACTGAATAATGAATAAATTTATTTGCTCTGTAAAGTTCTAACAATGATAACCATGGATGTAACAGTGTATTTTACTCTAAAGAAATTTGAATTCAAAAAATATAATTGGCATGCATATATCGTGCCATCTGTTGAGAGTTTTTAAATATATATTTTTTTTTTTTTAAATTTCAAGGTTATCAACAATGTACTTCATTATAAGTACATACTTATATTTGTTCTAATGTTCTAGACCATCAATTTGGGGGGCAGAGACCGCTAAACCATCAACTTTGGGGGGGGAGAATGTTCTGAGCCTTTACCGGCCTGGGGCATTTCAGTGTACAGTTAATGAGATAGTTAAGTATTAATTAGATGTAGTAGCTATGACCAGAGACAGCAAAACACATGACTTATTACTATATACTAAGTATGTAATTATGAATATTGTTAAAATTTTTACTAAAAAGAGTTTCAAAAGATGATGTGCATGAACTAGGTTAGCTGATGAGACTTTTGGGCTACAAATGGCTCTAACATGAAATTCAGAACGAGATCATTGATATATTTGAGAGATCTGTTTTGCACTCTGTGGTAGCAGATATTAAAAGTCGGGAATATTTTGCTATTATGGTTGACGAAACTTGTGAAATATCCATTCGTGGACAATATTAATATTCTGCATTAGAACTGTGAATAAAAAGTTTGATATTTTTGAGGAATTCATGGGCTTTTACGTGATTCCGAACACTGAGATCAAAACTTAAAAAAGGGAGAGTGAGTCATTCATTAATTTATTTCAGTGATCAGAGACCTCCCCCCCCAATAATTTTGACAAATCGGCGACCCTGGAATCAGGATTTCCGTTTCGCTCCAAGCACGATGTTTATACAGTTGACAAACACGAAACAAATAATTGGGACACAGACAAAGACAAGTGAATAGAATCACGTTAGAACAAACACGACAACAAAATCAAATACACAAATATGCAATAATATGAAGATTTTTCAGCACGTGAATCAGAAGTTACACTTTGCTCTAAGCATGATGTTCGAGCGTCTTCAGCCGGCAGCAAACAACAAAAGACCGCAACAAAAGCAGTGTAGGCAAAGCAAAGGGTCTATCTTATCGCACAACGCGCTACCAATCTTCTGTTCTGACGTCACCACGAAAAGCTTTCATTGTAACACTAAGTGATTAATTTGTTGGATTGGGCTTGTTGTGTTTTGTTCACTTAGTATAAATAATAAATTTGCAGGGTATTTATGCTAAGAAAATCAAGCGTAGGGGACCTAAACTAACAACATAGTCACTCTACCTCTGATGTCAGAACACGAAGTTGGTAGAGCATTGAGAAATAAAAAGAGGCCCTAGAACAATATGCAATAACATTGTGAGTATATAGGAGCATATACGTGAAGGTGTTTCATGAAATAATTAGTTTTATAACATATGAGTGGAATGTTATCAGTAAATTTTGTCTTGGTTCATTGTAGTATTGTTTTCACATCAGTTGATACTAGTTTTGGATATATATCATCCAGATGATATATCGTGATATTGAAAAAATATCATCCAGCCGATATCATCATGATATTATAGCTATACATATATATATATATATACAGGGTGTCATTTTAATGGCGCCCACGGACCACGGAAACGTATAGAGGACATCAAAACAAACAACTTTTTTCAGTAACATTTTTCTCGTTGGAGCGTCGTTTCGGCGCTACAGTCGTTCAAAAAAGCCCGTTTTGCCGCCTGAATGCTGGCAACCACACACAACATTTGATTGCATTTGTGACGTCATATCCCGTCGTGAAGCGATGCGTTACAGGGTTTCCAGGATCACACATATTCTGTTAAAAATGACATAGCTACAATCAGCCACATTATGTACCGTAAAACAAAACCAGAAAACACGTTCTGTAACCTAACAGGAGTAAACAAACGATACGAAAAATGGTAGAAAGAAAATAGAATTCAAGTGGAAGTGGTCATATCGAATTTTGTATCAGCTTGCATGTCAAATATTTGCAAATCTAGTTACCAAGTTGGCATCTACAATTTAGTCTATCCACTTCGTCCTTCTGATACTAGTTGTCTGTGACACACTGAACAGATGTGAAAATAGAAATGGAAGAACTCAAAATTCAAAAGGTTCACATAATATAATGTATATTCATGGCATTATGAGGCAAGTGACAAATATGGCTGAAAATACAGGGATATAAATAGTAGTAAAACAAACACTCCGACGACTGTGTTTATCTACGCACCGGATACACATGTAATAGTTTGCAACTCTGAACAGGGCAGTATATTCGCTACTGATTCATCATTAGATTGTTACTGTGGTTGTACGTGTTTTAGCCGTAATGTAACAACGTGAACCTCAGATACTTCCGTTATCAGCACAAAAGTACCACAAGGCATCTGGACACAAACCTGTAGATATCAACCTTGCAACGAGATTTGCAAATGTAATTGACATGTAGCTGGGCGTAAACAGCCACATGTAAGCTGTAAGTACAATAAAAGTTATTGTTGTTGATATTTGACATGTAGGCTGAGACAAAATCCGATATTGACACTTCATTTTGAATACGTTTTTACCATTTCTCACATCTCTGGGTCACTTCCCCCTTCCCCTGAGATGACTGCTGATCTTCTGGCTGGTAGGCTATGATGTTCGGTTTACTGGACGCGTTTCTCGCTTCGTTTTACAGCTAATAATGTGGTTGGTAGTTTGTCATTTTTCAAAAAATTTGTGTGTTCCTTGCAACCCTACCGTGCGCTGTTTCGCCGCAGGACATGACGTCACAGATACGATCAAATGTTGTGTTGGGTTGCCAGCATCCAGGCGGCAAAACGGTCTTTTTTGAACGGTTGTAGCGTCGAATTGACGCACCAACGTGAAAAATATTACTGAGAAAAGTTGTTTGTTTTGATGTCCTCTACACGAATCTGTGGTCCGTGGGCGCCATTAAAATGACACCCTGTATATATATATATATATATATATATATATATATATATATATATAGCGTGACTTTCATCACGCAGACTTTTAATCTTCCCAGCTGTTTATCATCCTTGTTGGGAGATCATGACAAAGTTTTAACCAACGTTTTAACTCTTTGAGAAGAGCTGGTGTCTTCTATTGTCTGTAAGGAAGTTTATAGTGTATTCTTACCTTTTTAATGTGTTCTGTTTGTATCGGTGGTGTGTATGTATGTGTCTTGTGCTGTAGTTGTGCGGTCTAGTATGTTTGTGTAGTAGTTTTGCTGTCTAGTATGTTTGTTTTGTCTTGCATAGTAGTTGTGCTGTCTAATTTTTTGTGTTTGTCTTGTGTAGTAGTTGTGGTGTGTAGTTTGTTTGTGTTTATATTGTGTAATAGTTGTGGTGTGTTTGTGTTCATATTGTGTTATAGTTGTGATGTGTTTGTGTGTGTCTTGTGTAGTAGTTATGCTGTCTAATGTGTTTGTGTTCGTCTTGTGTAGTAATTGTACTGTCTAATGTGTTTATGTTTGTCTTGTGTAGTAGTTCCTCCATTCATATTGGGGGTTAGGCGTAGAGCTGACAACTCTGCACTGTAAAAAAAATGTCAAGAAACAGCAATATAAGGCCATGGATGTTCCCAAGGTAAAATATTCCGGAGGTAAAATAGTCCCCCGTTTGGATCTCCGGGTGGGGACTACTTTGGGAGGTCCCTGGACTAAGGAAAAGATCTACATTAGGAATAGGGATATTAAATTAGGCACCTGGAATGTTCTGAGCCTTTACCGGCCTGGGGCATTTCAGTGTACAGTTAATGAGATAGTTAAGTATTAATTAGATGTAGTAGCTGTCCAGGAAGTTAGGTGGCCAGGAGAAGGGAATTAAATTATACTTTTTCTATGGTGGTACTGAAAATCATAATTTTGGAACAGACTTTTTCATAAATAATAGAATTATCTCGGCTCTTAAAACAGTAGAATTTATTAATGATAGGATATCATATGCAGTTTTACAGGGTAGGTGGTGTAAAATTATTTTAATAAACATACATGCACCAACGGAAGATAAAGATGATAATACCAAAGATGATTTTTATACAGAGTTAGAACAGGTCTTTGATAAATTTTCTCAGTATGATATGAAAATCCTGTTAGGTGACTGTAATGCACAGATTCGCAAAGAAGAGACATTTAAACCCACGATTGGTAAAGAAAGTAAGTCTTCATGAATTAAGTAATGATAATGGTATAAGATTGATTACTTTTGCAACCTCAAAGAATTTAATTGTGAAAAGTACCACTTTTAAACATAAAGATATCCATAAATATACCTGGTCTTCTCCAGATGGTAAAACTCATAATCAGATAGATCATATTCTCATTGATAAGAGAAGGCATACTAGTATAATTCACGTTCGTACACATAGAGGTGCTGACTGTGCCAGTGACCATTATTTAGTAATTGCTAAATTAAGAGAAAGACTCTCAGTGATAAATCATAAGCAACAAAATCTAAAAGTTATAAAATTTGATACAGGGAAGTTTACTGATGAAAGAATTAAGAAAGATTACCAAATTAAACTGTCAAATAGATTTGATGTTTTGCAGGATTTAAATGATGATGAAAATATAATTGAAACAAACGTAAATAAGAATTGGGAACACATACGTAATGCAATAGAATCAGCAGCTAAAGAAAGTATAGGATACCATAAACCGAGAAAAAGTAAGCCATGGTTTGATAATGAATGTCATAATCTAATAGAAATAAGAAATCAGGCTAGACTTAGGTGGTTAAATAACTATGATGATACAAATCTAATCAATTATAATAGAATAAAGCGAGAAGTTAACCGCACATTTAGAAGTAAAAAAAGAGATTACATGAAAAGCAAAATTAACGAAATTGAAACAAACAGCAAAAATAAAAATATCAGAGATTTATATAAAGGTGTAAATGAGTTTAGAAAGGGGTGGCAACCTAAAGTAAACTTGATAAAAGATAAAGACGGTGATTTTCTAGCTGACCCAAGCGATATTCTAAATAGATGGAAGAACTACTTTAATGACCTTTTAAATGTCCACGTAGGAGATAAATCAGAAGTAAATGAAGTCCACACAGCAGAACCTTTAGTTCCAGAACCTAACTTGACTGAAGTTAAAGATGCTATTAAAAGGCTAAAGAATAACTAAGCACCTGGCATTGATTTAATATCAGCTGAGTTAATTGAATATGGTGGAAATTCATTAATATGTCAAATTCATAAATTAATTTGTTTAATATGGAATAAAGAAGAAATCCCTCAACAGTGGAAAGAATCCATAATTGTTCCTGTGTTTAAAAAAGGTGATAAAATGAACTGCAATAATTACCGTGGAATTTCTCTACTCTCAACAACATATAAAATATTATCTAACATTCTTTTAACAAGACTAACCCCATATGCTAATGAAATTATAGGTGATTATCAATGTGGATTTTAAATGTAACAGATCAACTACAGATCAAATTTTTCACATCAGACAGACACTTGAAAAAAAGTGGGAATATAATCAAAATGTCCATCAGCTATTCATTGATTTCAAAAAAGCATATGATTTGGTCAAAAGAGATAAATTATATAATATATTAGTAGAGTTTGGAATACCTAAGAAGCTTGTTAGTATGATAAAAAAATGCACCAGTGAAACAGAAAGTAAAATTCGTGTGGGTATTAATGTGTCTGACAAATTTACAATTCATGATGGGTTAAAACAAGGAGATGCATTATCTCCATTGCTCTTTAATTTTGCCTTAGAATATGCTGTTAGGAAGGTAAATGAAACTAAAGAAGGACTAAAATTAAATGGTGTGACTCAGTTGTTAGCATATGCAGATGATGTAGACTTACTGGGGGATGATGTGAATACAATTAAGAATAATGCTAAAATATTTTTCAAAACTGCTAAAGAGATAGGTTTGGAAGTTAACAAAGAGAAAACTAAATATATGCTTACAGGCCGAAACCAAGTGTTAGTTAATAATCAAAATCTAATTTTTGATAACAACTCGTTTGAACCAGTTTCCAAATTCAAATACTTAGGAGTAATATTAACAAATGAAAATTATATTAAAGAGGAAATAAAAAGTAGGCTTAATTCAGGAAATGCATGTTACTTCTCTCTTCATAAACTTTTGTCTTCTTGTTTAATATCTAAGAAACTAAAAGTTAAAATATACAAAACAGTAATTTTGCCTGTAGTATTATGTGGGTGTGAAACTTGATCCCTTACATTGAAAGAGGAACATTAATTTAGAGTATTTGAAAATAAGATCCGTAGGAAAATCTTTGGACCTAAAAGGGATGAGGAGACAGGTGAGTGGAGAAGGTTACATAATTTAGAACTACATAATTTGTATTCATGTCCAGATATTATTAGAATAATTAAATCAAGAAGACTTAGGTGGGCAGGCCATGTGGCACGAATGGGAGAGGAAAGAGGAGTTTACAGTATTCTTGTTGGGAAACCTGATGGTAAGAGACCTGTAGGAAGGCCAAGGGACAACGTTGAGATGGACCTAAAGGAAAATCGGTATGGATGGAAAGGAGTATTTAGATCTTGCTCAAGATAGGGAAATATGGAAGGCCTGTGTTGCTGCAGCCATGAACCTTCGGGTTTAAGAAGGCTAGAGAGTTAGTTAGTTAGTTGGATGTAACAGTGAATGACAATTCTGTAACTAGGGAACATGACTCTTGCACTAAAAAAAACTGCTGAAGACAAGTAGAAAGACCAAATTAAAGATTGATAAAAAATTCCTGTGCTTATAAGAAAACATTCCAATGCACATGGTGGTGGAGAAAAGTCATCCATGTCCAGTACAAAAGGCAAGTACTAAATAGATTGTGTTTAGAATTATGTGTTTAATCGATTATTTCCTTTTATAAAATAATGAAGTAGAAGAAGTAAAAGTTTTCATCGTTACTACTCTGAGGCACAAATGCTTTCATTTTGCTTATTTCATAGTAAAATCTTCTCCTACAATTTGATGCAATTTTTTATTTTTCTCCTGACAAGACAAAGCTAATATTCTTTGAGAGGTGCCTTCTTCTATTTAATGTTAATGTGTGAAATTCACTATTATCTACCAAAAATCCAAAATAACATAGTTTGTAGTTCCAAAGCAAAAACAAAAAAAAAAATCTACTTAACTTTCGTAAACGTATTTACACACATTATACTGGCTTCCTAAGCTTTTAAGTGTTATTGTTAAAACAAAATTTTCACAACCCTATTAATATGTAGTAAAGTTGAAATGTGTGTATGGACTTGCATCAGTGGTAGCTTCTGCCTATTTACACAGTTGAAAATTCACACCCGACAAAATTGTAAACCAATTAATTTTTATTATACTTATTCATTCAGTGCCATCTCCTTCAAAATATCAAATGTTCGCATGACACTTCATCATCTATTTGCATTGTTTGCTTACTGAGGCCCAAGTGAGACTCCCTTCAATGGGTTTCCCAGGGAGTTCCTTAGCACACAAAATTTGTGAGCAACTACTGCCAGGCATGTACTAGCATTCCTCTTCTCTCGTGTAGTGTTGCAACCTCATTCTATTTGAGACTATGTTACATGTCTAGAGTAACCCTCACATAATTGCAAACTGAGTTCTTTCCCCTTTGACAGGGAGAATTTCAATAGTGCAAATCTGTACCATAAAGAGAATAACCCTCTGACACTCTCATTGAGCCTTTAAATCTATGCAAACAGTGGTAGAGTGAATGATGCAATCGGCTGCTTTCATCGTTACCCTACCTCTACATTGCCAAATCTGCAATGCTGCCAAAAGCTTGTTGCCTTAATCTCTATCCAGTTTAAATATAAAACCTGCATAACAAATGTGTATAAATAAGTAAAGCCCATGTTTGTTACACTTGCATGCAAAACAAATTCCTCAACACATTTGAGTGCAATGAATGTGACAACACAGAGCACGCAGGCATGAGCAAAAGGAAAGTGAGGAAAACCAAGTAACTGTCCGCTTTAGTTTGTGAGTTTGCCAGGATCTTTCTTATTTCGGTAGAGCTGATCTTCCTCGTCTCACCTTGTTCTAGGCATGGCAGGGTTATAAATGCCCATCCACTCCTTGTGTCTTGTCTTGAATATAAAAGATAAAAACATTGCCAGTAGAGGGGAAGAAAGAAGATAGAATAACAACTGAGCAGAACTGCAGTAGAAAATTCGCCACTTGCCTTGATATAAGAAAAAAAGAGGAAGAACCAGACTTTGCATGATGAAAACATTCCATAACATGGGAAATACGATGGAAATCAGGAAAGTTTTATGTATGTTGTGAAAGTATCACTTGCACCTACATATCTCAATATTCTTTTGAAAATTTCAAACAGTGTAAACTTCTGTGAGTTATGATGATCATGCGATGTACTATTTTATGGAAGTATGATTTTGTTTCTGTACCGAGCTTTATTTAAAAAAAAAAATCTTGCATAGTGAACTTACAACATTGAAGCTTTCGTGAATATTCAAAAGTAGTCAAAACCAATTTTTATTCTCTAAAAAAGTTCAGAGATCAGATTTTACATAAGATATATCTTCTCTAAATAGAAGAAAGTGTCATTTAAATTATTCTCAATATTTTGAAAAAGAATCGAAAAATCCCTTAATCTGCTTATGTCCAAAATTTTGTTTTCAGAGAAACATTGAATGAAATTCAGAATAATGTATTGAAGTGCATGCTTGTAGCGTATCACAAAGAAATCAAAACAATCAAATCAGACTATGTTTACTTTAGAGCAGATTGAAGAAGATATAAAGTTTCTTTGTGAAACAGTTAGGGAAAAACAAAAATAACCTTTTCTAATCTCAAAAATCCCATGGTCTCTGTTAAGCCTAGAACATTTGAATTGCCAATGCAATTACCATCATAAGTAATCAAAAATAGGTGTAGTAAGTGAAGGAGTGATAGCTCTTCTTCTTTATATTAAGCTGAGATGCGCACCCATAAACTCAAACCACCAGTTGCCATTGATCTACACAGGGCCGTATCAAGGTTTGTGAGGACCCCCCATTTTTTTATTATTTTTTACTAGGAGCTTTATTAGCTCAATATCTTATAACCACCAATTTTCAGCAGTTGAAATAGTAGACCTGATTTTATCATCAGTAGTCATTCACAATCGAACATATTGCAGATAGGTTTGCAGGGAGAATAGTGCAGTAAAATAAAGTTCCAGGACGAAAATTGTAGTGCTATAGCATCAATAAAATTTGGTATCTAAATGTCATGTTACGAACAAAGCAGTACTCTACAATAACACGTAAGTCACACACTGTTGAGAAAAGTACTTAATGGCCGAAAGCCAAAAGGAAACAACTCATCTCGCCGTCCGTTAGATTATGTTAGCACAGTTCACAAAAGCGCTGCTTAATGTTAGATGTCCCATAGTTCACTGATGCACCGAGAGAGAGCGCTAGTATCTCCATATTTTTTTTCCCCTAGAAAAATTCGCAGTTCTAATATGATGTTATTAACGAAAGAAATTTATGTACTTCCTAGGATTATTTATTGTCTTAATTGTATCTGAGAATTGATTGTTTGAATAAGCGTGCCTTATTTCCACACCACAGCCAAATCAATCCATGGTATAAAGTATACTGAGCTTCAGATATCTACAAACAGATCGACTGAGAGTGTAGACATACTACAATATTGAAGTTTGTTTTATTTTTAAAATACAACTTCTTATGTAATTTTTCACAAGCAGAGCCAGCTGGTTAAAATAATTTTTGGAGGAAGCTCTTCACCGTAGAAAAGTGACTGACCACTTAAATCCTTATAATATTAGGAGGGGGTACAATTTCCCCGTAGAAATGTGACTACCCCTTAAACCCCTCTTATATTAGGAGGGGGTACAATTTCTCCATAGAAAAGTGACTGCCCCTTAAATCCTTCCTATAATAGGAGGGGGTACAATTTCCTCGTAGAAAAGTGACTGCCCCTTAAATCCTTCTAATATTAGGAGGGGGTACAAATTTTCCGTAGAGAAGTGACTGTCCCCTTAAAACCTTCTTATATTAGGACAGGGTACAAATTCCATGTAGAAAAGTGACTGCCCTTTAAATCCTTCTAATATTACGAGGGGGTACAAATTTTAACATAGAAAAGTGACTGCCCCCTTAAAACCTTCTAATATTAGGAGGGGGTTAAATTCCCCATAGAAAAGTGACTGCCCCCTTAAATCCTTCTAATATTAGGAGGGGGTGCAATTTCAACGTAGAAATCTGACTATCCCCCTAAATCCTGCTTATATTAGAAGGAGGTACAAATTCCCCTTAGAAAACTGAGTGTCCCTTTAAATCCTTCTTATATTAGGACGGGGTACAAATTCCATGCAGAAAAGTGACTGCCCTTTAAATCCTTCTAATATTAGAAGGGGTACAAATTTTCCGTAGAGAAGTGACTGCCCCTTAAATCCTTCTTATATTAGGACGGTGTACAAATTCCATGTAGAAAAGTGACTACCCTTTAAATCCTTCTAATATTAGGAGGGGGTACAAATTCCCCATAGAAAAGTGACTGCCCCTTAAAATCCTTCTTATATTAGGATGGGGTACAAATTCCCCGTAGAAAAGTGACTGCCTCCTAAATCCTTATATTAAGAGGGGTACAATTTCCCTGTAGAAAACCTCTTAATATAAGAAGGATTTGAGTTGGCAGTCACTTCTCTACGAGGAACTTGTACCTCCTCCTAATACAAGCAGGATTTTGGGGGGCAATCAATTTTCTACGGGGAAATTCTACCCCCTCCTAATATTATAAGGATTTAAGGGGGCAGTCACTTTTCTACCGGGAATTTGTACCCCCTTCTAATTTAAGAAGGAACTAAGCGGGCAGTCACTTTTCTATGGGGAATTTGTACCCCCTCCTAATATAAGCAGGATTTATGGAGAAAGTCACGTGTCTACGGGAAATGGTACCCCATCCTAATATTAGAAGGATTTAAGGGGGCAGTCACTTTTCTACGGAGAATTTGTACCCCTGCCAACATAAGAGTTAAGTAAGGGGCAGTCGCTTTCCTACGGGGAAATTGTACCTCCTCTTAATATAAGACGGATTTAAGGAGTCATTCCTTCTTCTACGGAGAATTTGTACCCTCTCCTTATATAAAAAGGAATTAATGGGGCAGTCATTTTTCTACGAGGAATTTGTACCCTCTTTTAATATAAGAAGGATTTAAGGGCAGTCATTTTTCTATGGGGAATTTGTACCTCCTCCTAAAATTCACTTTTTAAGGGGAAATTGTACCCCCTTTTTATATTAGAAGGATTTAAGGGGGCAGTCACAATTTTTTCAAGGAATTTATACCCCCTTCTAATATAAGCATTTCTCTAATGTTTAAGTATTCGCTTTATTCAGGCTGAAAATCTAGCGTATACAGTTTGATGTCAGTGCATATTATTTCTCAGTTTTCTCGTGAACAACATGCCTCTCCCAAGTTTCAATAACTTGTACAAATTTTACAACGCAATTTACATGTAACAATGTCTCGTGTTGCGTTATTTTCGGGTGACTCATAAACTGATTAATGCAATTATATCGGTACCATCATGCAAACTGAGCAAAGAAACCAGTGTCGCATGCCGCGTGCATCTTGTCTCTTCGGTGTGAAACACTCGTGTCCCGTGCTGCATGTCGCGTGTTTCTTCGGTGTGAATTCTTCCTAAGGGGCAGTCACTTTTCTACGGGGAATTTGTACCCCGTCCATATATTATAGAGATTTAAGGGAGAAGTCAATTTTCTACGGGAAATTGTACCCCTCCATATATATGAAGGATTTAAGGGGGCAGTAAGTTTTCTACAGGGAAATTATACCCCCTCTTAATATAAGAAGGATTTAGGGGGCAGTCCCATTTCTACGTGGAAATAGTAGCCTCTCCTAAGAGAAGAATTTAAGGGGCAGTTTCTTTTCTATGGGAAAATTGTACCCCCTCCTAATATAAGCAGGATTTAAGGGACAGTCACTTTTCTACGGGGAAATATTACCCCCTCCTAATACTAGAAGGATTTAAGGGGGCAGTCACTTTTCTGCGGGTAATTTCTACACATTCCTAATATAAGAAGGATTTTATGCGGCAGTCATTTCTCTACGGGGAAATTGTACCCCCTCCTAATATACGAAGGATTTAATGGGGCAGTCACTTTTCTACGGAGAAATTGTACCACTCCATATATATGAGGTATTTGAGGGGGCAGTCACTTTTCTACAGGTAAGTTGTACCCTCTCTTAATATAAGAAGGATTTGAGTTGGCAGTCACTTCTCTATGAGGAACTTGTACCTCCTCCTAATACAAGCAGGATTTTGGGGGGCAGTCACCTTTCTACGGGGAAATTCAACCCCCTCCTAATATTATAAGGATTTAAGGGGGCAGTCACTTTTCTACCGAGAATTTGTACTCCCTTCTAATATAAGAAGGAATTAAGGGGGCAGTCACTTTTCTATGGGGAATTTGTACCGCCTAATAATATAAGCGGAATTTATGGAGAAAGTCACGTTTCTACGGGAAATGGTAAACCCTCCTAATATTAGAAGGATTTAAGAAGCCAGTCACTTTTCTACGGAGAATTTGTACCCCTGCCAACATAAGAGTTAATTGAGGGGCAGTCGCTTTCCTACGGGGAAATTGTACACCCTCTTAATATAAGATGGAATTAAGGGGTCATTCCTTCTTCTACGGAGAATTTGTACCCTCTCCTAATACAAAAAGGAATTAATGGGGCAGTCACTTTTCTACGGGGAATTTGTACCATCTTTTAATATAAGAATGATAAAAGGGCAGTCATTTTTCTACGGGGAATTTGTACCCCTTCCATATATATGAAGGATTTAAGGGGACATCTACTTTTCTACGGGGAAATTGTACCCCCTCTTAATATAAGAACGATTTGAGGGGGCAGTTAATTTTCAACGGGGAACTTGTACCCCATCATAACACAAGCAGGATTTTGGGGGGCAGTCACTATTCTACGGGGAAATTGTACCCCGTCCATATATATGAAGGATTTAAGGGACAGTCAATTTTTTGCTGGGAATTTGTACCCCCTCCTAATATAAGCAGGATTAAAGGGGCAGTCACTTTTCTACGGGGAAATTGTAGCCCCTTCGAATATAGGAAGGAATTAAGGGAACAGTCACTTTTCTATGGGGAATTTGTACCCCCTCCTAATATAAGAATTTCAGGGGCAGTCGCTTTTCTAGGGGGAATTTGTACCCCCTCCTGATATAAGAAGAATTTAAGGAGCAGTCACTTTTCTACAGGAAATTTGAACCCCCTCCTAACATTAGAAGGATTTAAGGCGGCAGTCACTTTTCTAAGGGGAATTTATACCCCCTCCTAATATTAGAAGGATTAAAGGGGGCAGTCACTTCCTTCGAGGAATTTGTACTCTCTGCATATATATTAAGAATATAAGGGGACAGTCAGTTTTCTACGGCGAAATTGTACCCCTCCAAATATATGAAGGATTTAGGGGAGTAGTCATTCTACATTGAAATTGTACCCCCCCTAATATTAGGAGGATTTAAGGGAGCAGTCACTTTTCTACGAGGAATTTGCACCCCCTCCTAATATCAGCAGGATTTAGGGGGCCAGTCACATTTCTACGGGGAAATTGTACTTCCTCCTAATATAAGAAGGAATTAAGGGAGCAGTTACTTTTCTATGGGGAATTTGTACCCCTTCCTAATATAAGAAGGATTTAAAGGGCAGTCAATTTTCTGCTGGAAATTTGTACCCCCTACTAATATAAGCAGGATTAAAGGGGGCAGTCACTTTTCTACGGGGAATTTGTACCCCCTTCTAATATTAGAAGGGTTTAAGGGGGCAGTCACTTTTCTTCCGGGAATTTGTACCCTCTGCATATATATTAAGGATATATGGGGACAGTCAGTTTTCTACGGCGAAATTGTACCCCTCCAAATATATGAAGGATTTAGGGGGGTAGTCATTCTACATTGAAATTGTACCCCCTCCTAATATTAGAAGGATTTAAGGGAGCAGTCACTTTTCTACGAGGCAATTGTACCCCCTCCTAATATTAGAAGGATTTAAAGGGAGCAGTCACTTTTCTACGGGGAATTTGCACCCCCTCCTAATATCAGCAGGATTTAGGGGGCCAGTCACATTTCTACGGGGAAATTGTACTTCCTCCTAATATAAGAAGGAATTAAGGGAGCAGTTACTTTTCTATGGGGAATTTGTACCCCCTCCTAATATAAGAAGGATTTAAAGGGCAGTCACTTTTCTGCTGGAAATTTGTACCCCCTCCTAATATAAGCAGGATTAAAGGGGGCAGTCACTTTTCTACGGGGAATTTGAACCTCCTTCTAATATTAGAAGGGTTTAAGGGGGTAGTCACTTTTCTTCGGGGAATTTGTACCCTCTGCATATATATTAAGGATATGTGGGGACAGTCAGTTTTCTACGGCGAAATTGTACCCCTCCAAATATATGAAGGATATAGGGGGCAGTCATTCTACGTTGAAATTCCATGCTCTCCTAATGTTAGAAGGATTTATGGGAGCAGTCACTTTCCTACGGGAAATTTGTACCCCCTTCTAATATAACAGGATTTTGAGGTGGCAGTCACTTTTCTACGGGGCAATTGTATCCCCTCCTAATATTAGAAGGATTTAAGGGAGCTGTGACTTTTCTACGGGGCAATTGTACCCCCTCCTAATATTAGAAGGATTTTAGGGAGCAGTCACTATTCTACGGGGCAATTGTACCCCCTCCTAATATTAGAAGGATTTAAGGTGGCAGTCACTTTTCTACGGGAAATTTTTACTCCCTCCCGATATAGGAAGGATTTAAGGGGCTGTCAATTTTCTACGAGGAATTTGTACCCTTTTCTAATATAAGCATGATTTAGGGGGCAGTCACATTTCTACGGTGAAATTTTACTCCCTCTTTTAAGTGAGAATTGAGAGGCAGTCATTTTCCTACGGGGATATTGTACCCCCTTCTTAATTGACTGGATCTGGAAAGGGCAGTCATATTTCTCCATAGAAAATTGACTGTACAGTCACTTTTCTACCGAGTCCAAATTCCCCATTACACCGGAACAGGTTGTAGATAATTTGAAGTCTCTAACTCGATAAACGGTGAATGTACAAAATCTAGAAGAAGAGTTGAAATATTTACTGAAAGAAAGGCTCAATGATGTTTCGAATCGACTAGAATTCCGATTTATAAATATAACACGTAGTATTTGGTAATGACTGCCCCCTAAATCATGCTTATATTAGAAAAGGGTACAAATTCCTCGTAGAAAATTGACTGCCCCTTAAATCCTTCCTATATCAGGAGGGAGTACAACAGACCAATCGATAATCTACATCCTTTGGTTAACCAAATATATGTTTATTCAACAGTGAAATTGATTAGCTGCCGATTGTAGTGGCAACCTCGTCGCATTGTAATCAAGGGGTACCGGGTTAGGAACCCGGTGAAGGCACATAGTGGCTCGGATCTCATTTAAACTTAAGTCCAGTACTGATTAGCTAATCTCTACACACTAAGCAATAATAACCGTGGCGCATCAGCCCATTGAGGGCCCTACCTAGCTACTGCAGGCTTCACTCCCACCTGATCATACTAACTCACTCACCCGAGGTGGAAGATCATCCAACCAGTTACGGGGTGACGTGTGGTCAGCACGGTGAACCCCCAATCGTTGTTGGGAGGTTTTCATGACCGAGTTAGGCCACTCTTTCGTAGCTCACCAATTTTCTCACGGCAGTGGGTGGCTACCGGTCCCGTACACAGGCCGAAATCTCAGGATAAAAGTTGTTACTGTTCCCCCAGGAGACTCGAACCAGAGCGCGTCCCGTAGCCGAGGCCCAAAGCATGACGCATTAGACCGCACGGTCACGATGCGGGACATCTCTACATAAAAGTGACTTAAAATAAGCAGTCTACCTTGGAATTGAGTATCGATCAAATAGACATATTGAGGCAATTTATATTCATATGGCTTAACGTTCAGTCAGCAAAATGTTAATATTATTTCTCCATTATTTTTCCACGAGTCATGGCGATTTCAGAGAGACAACTGTTTGTGTTTCGTTCTCCGCAATCCTATTGGTCCCCTTTAGTTATCCAGGTCCGTTCGCTTTCAATTTCCTAGAACAACAATATCATCGCTAGCAATTAACTGTGTTGTTGTATAAACAGCCAGTCACACTCGGTTCTGTTAGATAATCATCAATCTTGTCAACATTCAATAATCAGTCGAACATGTGACATGTCTACCCAGAATACACGTTGATCTTAATGCGTATTATGTTTTCTGTGTAAACTGCAAATGGCCGTCGGTTCAAACCCCGAAACTGATGTAAATTGCATGTTCGTAGTAGGTATGTGATTCATATACGAGGGGCGATCAAGAAGTATTGGTGCTTTATCCTGAACACTTTAATTCAAATGGCTGTTACTTCTTTTTCAAGATACCTGTTAACCAAATCGGTTAAGGTGGCATGTTAGTGTTTGAAACAGGAGATAAATGAACTAACGCAGACAAAGGAAAACTTATGTGATAAGCAGGCACATGAATGAGTGGAATACATTGTGCATTCTGGTCAAAGGCGTGACGAGAATCTGGGATTATGGGGTCAATCAGGGTGCGAAAATGTAAAAATTAGTAAATGAGTTCCTTTACCAATTTAAACATGTAAATTAATTACAGAATACTTAAGATTGTCTTGTTAGGTATTAGTTTTAAAATTGTTTCTGAAATTTTCATACTTATTTTTTTTCAACATTCGTGTTTTTCTTTTACTGTGTGTATAATGGTCTAAGCATCCTAAGAAGAAAATTGTCCTAATCAGTTAAATTGAAACTTTTTATATCTACTGGGGCGTCATGCTGATCACACCACCTCAAAAAATTGCTGAGATCGAGAATGTGTGGGGCCTTATCCCCATATCCCCTAAATGTGCCATCATGGAACGGTGCAATGTGCACTGGGAACTTTAACTTTACCTGTAACCACAGTGCTGCATTTTAGTCCCATACTGTTATCCGCAAGAGAGAGGGTAGTAGACTAAATTATATGGAGACACAAAGCAAGGAGAGAGAAGAAAAACATTAAAATAGGAAAGAAAGAAATAGAAAAGGAACCATAGAAACGGGTAAATGAAGAAACGGATTAAGAGAGAGAATATAGACACAGAAAGAAGTAATCCAATCGTTAAAAAGAAGTAGAAAAGAGGAGGAAAGGAAAAAGACAAAACAGAGAACGTAAATAAAAGTAATAGAGAGAGAGAGAGGGGGGAAGAAAAAGTGAAACAGAGAGAAAGAAAATAAAAAATAGAAAAAGCGATAGCAGAAGAGAGAAGATAAATAAAAGGAGAGAATAACATAAACAAAGACTCTGGGAGGGACTGAGGGCATGGAGAAGAGAGATCTAAAGTCATGAAGTAATGGAAATAATGACGATAAAGAAAATAAATCTAAGAGAGAAGGAAACTAGAAACTGGCACAAAACACAAACCAATAGACATTATCTTTCATTCCGTTCATGTTCTTTCGACAGTAAGTATCCTTAGTATAGTAAATTTGTATCCACATTTTAGTGGGGAGAGGGGTTATGGCAAGATCATTGATGAGAAGAAAAGCCCATTTTCCCCGCCAGAATTTCACACCCTGGTTCAACTCCCTCAGAAATAACATCATGTAATAATACGCGTACTAAAAATAACCAATGATAGATTAGCTATCCTTGTCTACTTCCTTTATGTTAAATATTAAAATCACTAGCGATCCTACTTGTCACATACGCACACCCACATATATACGAGGGGATGTTGATAAGTATTTAGCTTTACCTAGAAGAAATGAGATTTGACAAAGGTCATTTATGTACTCAAGAATTTGCTTTCTGGACTTTCCTTGCAAGAAGAGATAATTGATCACTGCCCTGTTGTCGTTCGCCCTGAAACTATCCTGAATTGCTGACATGGTCAGTTCACAGCGGCAAAACAGAAAGATGTAATTACCAGTGGCGGCGATTAGGGGGGCGAGGGGAGCAGTTGCCCCCCACTTTTTGCCGCTTTTGCCCCCATACTATGCTAAACCTTATCTAACAAGGGAAATTAACTGTCCTTGCCCCCCCCCCCCCAGTTTCGGAACTCAATCCCCGCCACTGGTAATTACATTAGAAGGCTAATGTTTGGTTGCAAGAAACTACAAGGATAAAGGTTCATAACAACCTACAATTTCTTCATGTCAAAACCTAATAAAGCAAGAAGGCTAAAGACTTATCAGCACCCCCTCGTACATACACGTGTCATGTCTCCTATATATAGAATAACATTCTCAAGGAGAAAATTTAAAGCCACACAGGAATCAGGGGAGACTCTCATGAGGTATCCTTTTATAGTTGCCATAAGACTTCTTTTTTTTTTACAGGCAGCCTAAGAGTTTACTCTCCCGCCAATCAGATAAAGAAGTGCACAGCAATGGTCTTTGACATTCACTTCCAACTTCTGAGAAGAAAATGCGATCCATTGTTGAGAACAGCAGAGGCCACTGAAAAAATGCAGCGAATTTTTTCAGGTCCGGATGTTCTTAATGAAGCTGCTTGTATCTTAGAAGCATGGTACTTTTCATCTTCCTTCCCACAGGAATTTTCCCTCTAACGTTCATCTCCTCCCCTGGAGCCGTTACCACAAAGACTGGAGCTCTCTTTCCAGCCAAAAAATATCCCCCCCCACGTGTTCTTGTATGAAGAGTTGAAGCTTCTCCCGTAAACTATCCGTGGTGATGTTTCCACGAAAACTTTTGTGTAAGAAGAGAGCACCGTAGCGCTTTGTAGCACTTGGGGGAACACAAGTTCAATATTTCTTCTCAGCAGAGTTCACAAATCTTCTTCGGCGACATTAGGCCGTGTCCGAAAGGCTCAAGATCGTACTTGAAGCGAGCATACTTCGAGAATGGTCTCGCAGTGCTGTCTTCAAGTCGTGGACTGGAAGTAAAAATCTTTCGAACTGCACTTCGACTGCAGCGCCAAATACGATCAGTAAATATAACCGAGGATACGTTGGGAACATCATCGCCGAGGAACATCAGCTGACATCCTACAGACAGATGGGTGAGGAGTGGAAAAGGGGCAGGGGAAAAGGTTGCGATTTTTAAAGATCCAGCGAGGAAGCATCGAGGGGTTCCTACATCAGTGGTGCCAACCCCATCAAAATGGTACTAAACGTAGCACAGTGTGATCTTCGTTGGCCCCTAGCATCCTGCTTTTGGCATAATGGTCAAATCTAATATAATCTGCAAACGCGAGTCCCTGGGAGAGGGAAATCGAATTCAAAGGAATAGGTTTTCAGGAAATTGCAATAAAATTACGTCCAAATCGTATTTACGTGTATTTACGTATACTTCACCAGCGGACTTGTTTCAAATAAAAGGGAGTATGCATACAGAGCGACACGCTTTTTTTACAACCATGCGACGATCCATCCTCTATCTTTTCTTTATCCTGTCGATTTTGTTCCTGAGGAGATTTTACGGCAGTAAATCGATAGAAGGTTGGCGGTAAACAAACCATTTTCTCAAACTTTTTCAAGTTCTATGCTGAACACATTTGTTGAGCCATTCTACACAATTTTGTGTATTGAATAATAAGTAACGCAAGTTCAAAACTCGAAAAATATATGCATAATATTGAACTTAAAACTGTAGATATCCGAAAGAAGTAATTAATAATAAATCCTAGCACAATTTATCATAATTTCGGAGTTTAAGCAGCACTTTTTATTATCCTCAATCCACACGGCAGAGAGAGGGGACAAAATCGAAATTCTTGCAAAATCTGAAATATCGTCAATACTATTTTCGTTGGTTTCTATAGGTTCACATTAAAAAAAGGGTAGGGCAAGGACCCCCTACCTTGTGCGTGGGCCTGCAGGTAACATTCTAAATGCAATGGATAGTACGCGCGATTTGTGCGACTGTAATTGAACGAATTTTTCAAACCTTCCTCAGTTTACCATAACTTCTTCCTACACTTCAAAAAAGCCACGAGTCACCACTGCACATTAGAAGAACTACAACCAACAACTTGCTGGCTTTCTACCTCCGCGATCTGAAACAAATGAACAAGTCCACTTGTCACGTGACCAAGCCTGCAACTTGGCGTGCTCTGCCCTGTGGTCTAGGCCGTGTCCGGATTGGGAAGCGCTCCGTCCCGTCCTCTCCCGTTGCTACCGTGTGCCGTCGGATTCTACATGTCCCCTTGCAGTACTGTTGTTGCTTTTCCCGCCAGGTGTCAGCCCGAACGTCACTCACCGCGCTCTAGGGCGCAGGCGCACAGTGCAGAAGCAGAAGGCAGACGCCAACCACACATTACAATAATTTCCAGCTATTTACTACTCATATTAAAAATGTGGCACATGATTTCGTCTTTTACAATTTTTCTACATTCAGTGTTATCGATAAAATGTCCAAGAATCATTGAGTTTTACATTGTCTATTGAGTAAAAGTTGTCTCCGCAAAACGGAAGTTGCAATGGCTGCCAAGCCTAGGCGTGAACTCGCTTTCGAACTACACTAGGTGACGTCACTTCCGTCAAGACCATACTTTAAGTCTGTCTGCACTTTGTACCTTTCGGACACAGTGTTTATTGCTAATCTACCATCGCTGCGAGGGTGGACAGTCAGAAACGTCAAGGTACCATGACTTATGGCCAGGAAGCTTGATTTTTCGCAAACGCAATAGCACCGAAAAAGGTTAATTGTTACAAAAAGTGTCCTACAGTTACCAGCAATAAAAATGGGATACTTAGATCCTGAAATTCTCGTTTCCCTGCCAGGCGTTATGTGTGTTGCCTAACTCTACGGTGATAAGGGAATTCTAAAAGCAGATTTTCATGACAACTTCTACCAGTTGAGTTAGGCAACACACACGGCGTCTTGCAAGGTATTTCAGGATCTAGGTGTCCAATTATTAATGCCGGTGACTGTACAGTAACATGTTCTCAATATATTTTCACACATTCGAAAGCACGAAATAACGCTAATTTGGCAAAAAAATTCAATTGTGGCCTTTTTCGCGAATTTGTGCTTAAGAAAACGAAAAATACCCTGAAAATGTAATATATGTTGTGTTTTAGTCTTAAAAATATACTGCATCATTTTTACGCGTGCATAACGTGTACGATTTCGAAAATTTTACAAAAGAAAAAAACAACTGTGGGGCATGATATGCATGTGCTTGAAACCACGTGTAAAATAGATGTTTCCCACGATTTGTCACTTTCCATTTAAACGTTTTGGATCACCGAGGAAAGTGATTAGGTTCTGGCGAGATCGAATGTGCACGTACCGTCACACTGGAACCGTAACATCGGCATTTATCGTGCGACAAGTAATGGAGAATAACTCCCTCCAAAATCGTTTCCAATGTATGAAACTGTCAAGAAAAGTCTTAGACCACGTGACCTTTATTTTAAATTACAGTTCAAAGCACAATGTATTTTGGGGAAAATAATACCAATTTTGGGGGAAAATAGAGCCGAAAAATCAAGGTTCCTGGTTATGGTATTTTGTTGAAAATAGTATTGATCAGGATATTCAGTCTTACGGAGCCTTTAGATTGAAATGGCAAGCGACACGAGATGCGGAGGTTTCACGCCAAAGTGACAAACGACAAGCCACGACCTTTTCAGTCTGTAGAAAAGCTTAAATTGAATTGAATGGTTGTTTTAGGTACACTTTATGCACAGATAGGCCATTCGGGTCTGGACCTACAATTTAAAGTGGGATCCGAACCACTGTGCAATGAGAATCGAACCGAGTATGGAACCCGGTACCCCTTGACTGTATAAAAGCATTCACAGAGTATGTGCAGCTTGTCGGTGTGAAACACCCATGTTGTGTTGGTTGAAAATTCTGAAGGTTAGTTTCCAAGTGACAAGAATCGCATGTGGCTTGTCACTTGTCGCATGTTACTTCGTACTGAAATTTCCACTAAGGTCTTTCCACACAAGGCCACCAAGTGCTGCATTTGCGAAACAGACAATATTCTATCCCGGAAATACTCCCACAATTTATATTACCCATTTTATAAAGTAGTGTCTTTAACTTACCATTGTGAAGAACGTGCACCTCTTTTCACACACTTGCAATTAGAAAAAGACTATTCACAGTGTTGCTATGATACTGTACAAACGTTTAAAAAGTTATTGTTGAAACCGCTCAATAATTCGACTATATGTAATTTAACTGTATTGTGCTCATAGTAACCAAGGCAGTATTACAGCACAATAATTAGGTTCATCTTGTTGGGTTTAAACCTTTCTTTGTTGTTATGGACCAAAAACGGCATAAAAGCTGTTAGGTTCCAAATAAAGGAATGAATGAATTAAACCTATCTTACAGTTATACAGCGTCTCTCTCTCTCTCTCTCTCTCTCTCTCTCTCCCTCTCTCTCTCTATGAGAAAGTCTACCTCTATGGTGGAGCAGAGGCGAAGATAGAGGTAAAGGTGGTATTATGAGCCCCCATTTTGTTTTGTATTTTTTTAAATTTGATTTTTAACTTTTTTGTTCAGATACTTATGCTAACTTTAACTACAACATTTCATACAACTACTGTTAAAATATAAACCAATTTGAGCAAGTTTAAGGATATGAAAAAAAATAAAATACAAAACAAGTCAATTTGTGGAAAAAAAGTTTTGTGCTGGTAATATGAGCCCCTAGGAAAAAAATAATAGAATAACTGGTTTAGAAAAGTGTATGACAAATTAAATCATACAAACAACATTTTATTCATTACAAAACCTTAAAAAAGATATTATGATGTGAAATGCCATAAAAGAGTTCATAACAAGATCATTGAAAAAATCATTACAAAACCAATTGTAAGGGTAATTAAAAATTAATTGAAAGGGTCATTAAGAAACCATTTGAAAAGTTTTATTTTGATTCTTTGTAATGTATATTTACAAAAGTAGCAAATGTAAATATCCTTCTCGCATCCAGCGCAGTCGTTGTGTGCCCACATTTCACAGATGAGACATTTCACCTACAGTTCTTCTCGGTCATCTGCCGAAAATAGACCCTCGCAGAACAGACAAACTGCTTCTTCATCACCGGGACTTTCCACTCCGATTGGTGTTTCTAAGACATTTTCCCCAGAATCGATATCTGATTCACAGAATTCCTCATCTGAATCTTTATGAAGCTTCGGTTTCACTGCATGCTTTGTTTTAGTTTGTGTTTTTTCAGTAGGCTGTTGATCATCTTTTTGCTTTTTATCCTTCAGTTTTATTTTCCTTTCAGCTGAATCTGACTTCTTTCTTTTTCTCCTGACCTTTGTTAGTCACTTTCCTCTTTGGATCGGGAACAGGCCAGATATCTTTTGGAGACACAGTGTGTCCGGGAATCTTCTTCTCCTTATCTTTACACAGACCGGAACTGTCCATGCCAAATCTGTAGCAGCTGGTTGCAATCTTGTTACTTGCACATTCTCCAAAACTGGTAAATTTGCAGTCCCAGCGCGGTTTGATTCTACAATTGTCGTCCCAGATGCATTTTGACCATCTTCTTGTGGAGTTTCAGTACCTGTGTTTTGTCCTCTTACTGCATTGTTGGAGGATTTAGGTATTTTCCCTTTGCCTTTTTGCAGGGTTTCCAAATCCAGTGCCTCTTGAGAGGAAGGTGCAAAATCCACAGCAGAAAAAACATTCTGGTTACATGGATATAATCCTGTAACCTGAAACCCAATCACAGCAATGGATCCGGTCTGGCAAGTCAAATAAGCCTTTCCCAATAGTTCGGCAATATCATAGGGTCCAACTGGTCTCTCACTTGCGTATGTTTTCACTGTAGTGATGTTTCAAAGCGCAGTTAAGAGGCTGCAGTTTATGCGATGTGTATGGGGGTAAACTTACAATGGATATGCCATTTTCTCGAGCAAGATTCACAATGTCAATGTTTTTGGTGTGGGAGTTGTGGCCATCTAGAATAAGGAACACAGGGTAATTTTTTGAGGGTTTAATTTTGTCAATAAAGTGCGTTAGTCAGTCTGTGAAAATGTTTGCTTGTATCCATCCGGACGGGTGACATCCACCAATTGCCCCAGGTGGAGCGCCTTTCATGAGAAGCTCAGACATATTTTTCCTAAGAAAAATGAAGATAGGAGGTACAAAAGTTCCCCCTGCACTCATGCAGCAGACTACTGTCACGAGAGACCCCCGTTCAGCAGAACTTAGAACTCCCACTTGTCTTTTTCTCTCAACCCAACCCAATGATTCGAAGGAGTTTGCTTTGAACGACATTAAATACTCTGTCTGCCGGGTAGTTGTGTTTGGCGTACTCGACTTCCAGGATATCAAAGAAATTGTCGACTGCCTTTTTGTTAAAGCCATTTGCTTTTGAAAGCGATGTCGCAGCAGGTTTCAAAAGAGATAAAACACTGTTATGACGATTCATGAAGTGGTCGAACCAAACTCTACCAGCTAACCCCTCTTCTGTGAATAGGTGATTAATTCCATTTCTTTCACACAGTTGGTAAGCTACCCTGCGAACATCTTGTCTCGTAAGACCATAGAATTTACTTTCCACGATACGTAAATACTCGACTAACTCTGTTTCCAGCTCCTCACCCATTATAGGTTTTCTCCCTAATTTTGTTAAAGCGGCTTCTTCCGGTGGTTTGTCAACTCGAACAAGCCTTTGAAGAGTAGGTCTTGGAACAAGAAACATTTTTGATGCCATTTTCAATCCCATATCTTTGTTTCTCACAGTCTTCATCACCTTAACCATATCTTCAGTATTCCAGTTTTTTTTCCTTTGGTCTGGTTTTTTGGACCTAGCACTTTTCGTGACATCTGAAAAGACAAAGTTGAAACCACTCCTGTAGTGTATATAATATGAGCCCCTTAAAGTTTGGGGGCTCATATACCAAGCTCGATGGGGGCTCATTTTACAACCCTTGCCATATTGGAATTGGAACATGCATAACGAATCTTTGTTACTTGCAAAATTACATAGTATCTACACAAAAACAATCTTTTAAACATGCTTTATCCAATGCAATAATGCATTAGGATGAATTTAAATGAATAAGTACTGCAATTAAAAGCAAAACACTTACCTTTCAAAGTTTTTCAGATCGAGAAAACAAAAAGAACACGTTTACTCATAAACTATCAGCTGCAACTGAACGATAACTCTCTGGCGGCAAAAGGCGTTACTAAATTAGCAGTTAAAATCGTCGCCGCCAGGTTGAGGCCACTACATGAACAGATATTGGGGGGGCTCATAATATATGAATGGCTCATAATACCACCTTTACCTCTATAGTACAAGCAATGCAAGCACTGCTTGCATAATTCGAATATCATTTAATGTACTTAATGTTCTAACCGTATTTAGTTTCCATCGCACTCGATTTCGCGAAAAAATGCGGCCGCAAACTCCTCCAGCAGCTCTGTAGCAAGCACCAGCCTCAATGCTTGCAGCCGTTCTGCGGGAAAATAAGGCCTCCGAAGGAGTCACATGGCGAAGCGTGAAATTCTGGTGGAACCCGTCCACAAAGCTTCTACAAAAATCTGTGCTTTCCGAGCTTGCGTGATTCCCGAAAATAGCCGAGTTCAACCGAAAGCAGAAGGATTCATCTATGGGTACGTTGCCAGCAAAAACTAGTAACGAATATTTGTCTTCATGAACACGTAAACAAGATCGCAAATATAATAATAATTGTTAGTCATAAAATAACTAATAGAAGTTATTATCACTGTTCTAAATTCCATATATATCATATTATATTACAAATTATTTTAGATTTCGCGAAATGTAAAACGCGTAAAAAAAGTTGACATTGGGAGTTGGGGCAGTGGAATTTCTGCACCCCCGTGAAGAGTTTTCTCAGGGAGGGAGGGAAGATTGGACGGACCGTGGTCCTGCACCCTGCTTCCTGGTCGGTCCAGCTCAAATTACGCCAGAAGTGTTGACCGCTACCAGTTTTTGCAACTGCCAAATTATTTACGCAGTAATTCAAGTGAGCTCTTTCACAAATTTTACAATCAATAAATTGACTGCTTTTGAATAAAACTTGGGGTGAAAATAAAGCTATCTGAGAAAGAACTATCTACTGATATTTGTACATGGCATAGAAGTAAATCGTATACATTCTGCATATTGTGAGCACAAGAATATGTTTTAATGATTGATTGATTGATTTGTTGTTTTAAGTCCACTTTATGCACAGTAAGGCTAATCGGGACTGGACCTACAGTTTAAAATGGGATCTGAAACACTTGTGCCTCCACCGGGTATCGAACCCGGAACCCCTTGATTACAAGGCGACGACACTACCACTGCGCCATCGGGGAGGCCCGAATATGTTTTAAGTTCTATTATTATGATGCAAGTGGTGTTCCCAGGGTCTTTTTACGGTCCCAATTTTGTCATATTTTCCTTCCTTTGACGTTTTTTCTTAGATATTGCAACTAAGCTGTAAAAAAGACCCATTTACTCATATTCAACACGCTCAACCTCAACTGCATAAAGCAGGATCTATCATATAGAGGCACAGTGAAAGCAAGCTGTTATCAGAGTCCATTATTCTAGGAAATTAGTTACGAATTCAAAACCAGAAACTTAGATCTTTTCCTTTTTATTTTAACAGTGCAAAGTACTTTTATAGAATGGTAACAATCAAAAAGTAAATAAATTCCCTTTCTTTATATATCCATAATCACACAACTGTATGATATGCAACTGAAATTTATATTCTACAACTTAAATTGACAAGTAATTAGGGGTCAATGCGTGTATAGTGAATGCGGCCATACGACCGAGAATTCTAAGAATAGGTTCCTCAATACCCAAACTAATATTAATTTAATTAGAAGTTAGAATAACAAAAACCTAATATAGGGTAAAGAAATGAACAAATAAACTATAGAATTTTAAAGGAACCACACTACGTAAATTCCCCATCATATCGCCACACTTACCATACACGTTTACAGTCAGAGCTACACCGCTCTTTCCCCAGTGACCGTTGCCTCAAGACAAACCGTGCTCGTTTCCTCCTGGCGGCTCTGAGCATAACAGCCAATCAAATCCAGGCATGACATCAGTTGCAATGTTACCAGCACATTCAATGCTTTTGTGGGCAGAGGGTTATAATATACTGGGCCAAAAGGGGGTTATGTCTACCATCCACCCCCCCCTTCGCCCCGGGCACGCCATTGAATGACACTTTATTACTTAAATATTAATGTACATACTCGTTCTGCTGAAATGATTCTGATTCCTCCGCGTAATTTTTATCTACAACCTGATATATCTTTCCTTTGTGACGGATAAAATTAAGGAAATAGGTTGTTATCACTTTCTGTTGTTTCAGAGATTTTCAAAGTGATCTTGTGTGGATGCTTGCATTTGCAGTTGTAGAAAGCGCGTGGGATAGTGTGAGTGTTTGTTGCTTCGTGTTTTGTGCTGTGAATTTATCGGAATGAACGCGTATTTAGGAACGGTTGATGTGAAGTGCGGGTGTATTATTGAGCAATTGAAAATTGCTTCGTTTAGCTCGAGAGAGATAAGTGTTAAAATGAAAATCGTGGAAGGGGGTCGACCAACACCGCATTTACCGGACTTAAAACGAGTTAGCCCAAGGGGCTTTGTGCGGCATTTCCAAAGCAATTTGTACCACAAGTTTATTTGGCTAGCAGGTTGTGAAGCACGCAGTAGGTTGTACTGTTGGCCATGCGTATTTTTCGCCGTGCACAAGACGAACTCCGTGTGGTCAAGTGAGGGATACTGTGATCTGAATAACGTGCACAATGCATTACAGAGACATGAAAAAGCAGAATCTCACATAAGGGCATTTTTAACTCTGAAGGAATTCGGAAAATCTCGTGTGGATTTTGCTCTGGATCACCACAGACTAGTAACAATCGTGCGCCATAACAAAGTTGTTCGTCAAAATCGCGATATTTTAAAGCGTCTTGCAAGTGTAACAACCTTTCTTGGTAGTCAAGAATTATCATTCCGGGGACACAATGAAAGTGAGGCATCATTGAACCGTGGAAATTATGTAGAACTTGTAAATATGTTGGCAGAATTTGATACTTTGCTGGCAAGTCATTTGGAGAATTCTACATTTACTGGCTTGTCAAGTGAGATTCAGAATGACCTTATTAAAAGCACGAGTGGTGTCATAACGGACGCAATTAAGGCCGAGGTAAGTGAAACCAAGTTCGTAGCTATTATGATCGATGAATCCTCGGACGTATCACGGAAATCGCAACTTTCGACGATGTTTCGTTACGTGACGAAGTCAGGAAAAATTGTTGAGCGTTTCTGGGGGTTTGAGGATGTCAGCAGGAACCGAACTGCAGCTGTAATTGCTGCCCACGTTGTTGAAACAATTCGAAAACTAGGCTGGGAATCAAAATTGGTGTGTCAAACATACGACGGGGCAGCCGTAATGGCAGGGGATCTCTCGGGGACACAAGCACGAGTCAGACAGATTTTCCCTAGTGCAATATTTGTTCACTGTTTTGCACATTGCTTAAATTTAGTACTTTCTCAAACAGTGAGCAACATTAGTGAATGCAAAGTGTTTTTCTCGACGCTAAGTGGCCTTGCTTCTTTCTTTTCGCATTCGACAAAAAGAAATGCTGCTCTCGACGATATAGTTAAAGCAAGGTTACCTGAAGTGGTTCAGACCAGGTGGAACTACAGTGAACGGCTTGTACAAAAAACGTCCGAAAATAGAGTGAAGATAATTGAAATGTTTGAGGACATTATTGGCAATGCACAAGACTGGGACAGTGAAACAATTTCTTCTGCGGGTGGTTTCTTGGCATTCCTGGATAGTTTCGAAACCAACTTTTTTCTTCTCTTGTTTGGGGAAATATTTTCCTTGACGGGATATTTATTTAATGTGCTGCAAACAAAAACTATGGATATTGGATTTTGCCTCAAAGAAATTGAAAGTGTCAAAAGTGACATTACCAAGAAACGAGAACAATTTGACATAATTTATACAAGGACAATAGATATTGCAGGAGTACCACAGCCGAGAAGGAAGAGGAACCATGTAGGCGACACAAAATCTCAGTACCAACGTATATATTGTGAAGTTATAGACAACATCATAAGCCAACTGTCTTCACGTTTTGAAAACCTTGAGGCCCTACGATTTGTTGAATTGCTCGATAGAGGGAAATTTCGCATATATGCTGCTACATTTCCAGAAACTGCCTTCTCATCGCTTATGCAACTGTACATCCAGGATTTTGACAAAACCTTGTTGCACACCGAGCTCAGTATTGCCTATTCTCGGGATTGTTTCCGCAATAAGAGTGTAAAGGACATCTTGAAGTACATTGTAAACAACGAATTACAACAAGTGATGCCCGAACTCCACAAACTGTGTCTGCTAGTACTGACTTTACCAGCCACAACAGCGTCAGTTGAAAGATCGTTTTCAACGCTAAAACGTATCAAGACATTCGCCAGGAACAGCATGGGTCAGGAAAGGTTGTCAGCCCTTGCTCATTTGTCCATTGAGAAGGAACTATTAAAGGAACTCAAAATGGATGAAACTAAATTTTACGATTGTGTGCTTCAACATTTTCTAGAGAAGAAAAGAAGAATGGAGTATGAATATCGTCAGTAAGGGTGGCATCCAATGGACCAAGAGTTTGAAATTTATTGTGGTGAGTACATCGTCTATGCATGTGTTTCTTTGCTTTGAAATGATTTTTTTATTGTTTGTGTTTAACTTTTTATTTAGTGTTTAAGTTACTCCAATGCGGTTTTTAGGGTGCCCAAAAATACTAAATTACATCATGCAGCGTAAAATAAACAAATGATTCCAATTTTTTTTATCTAAATCGGTTTGGTCACCGTTTGACCATATTAAATAATAATGAACAAATAAAGGTACTAATAAGTAAGTAAGAAATTCCGTCTCCCTTTAGTCGTATGCGGAAAGTTCGCATATGCAAAACGTTTAATATCATATGAATAACGTTACCTGGATTTTTTTAAAAAAGTAAATGTCACGTTTACGGATCATATGATTTATTTTTAGTACAGTCACTTTATTACGATATTTTGACAAATCCAGCGACTGGGTAAATGAGGCTATAAACCTTGAATCTTTCCCCTCGGCATGTCGTTGTACTACATGTTTTGTTGTACTGAAACATTGCTTTCCTCCTTCGTAAGACTACGCTTCGCTACTGGTGGAGTGGTTAGCACATAGCGATGTGACACCAGGGGCCCCAGATTCGAATTCCAGCCTGGACATGGGTGTTCCCCCCCAACCCATGAAATATTTTAATGTGAACCTATAAAAATGACGTGGACGATTTTTCAGATTTTACAAGAATTTAGATTGTCTTCTTGCATAAATGAATGGGTTGTTTCTGGAGACAGACAGACTCCAGAAGTCTGCAGTCTACTATACTATATTTAGTAATTTTAGTTTTATAACCATTTATGCACAGCTACCAAACGTCCCAATTTCGTCGGGACAGTTCACTATTTTCAATCCCTGTCCTGACTTCATTCGAACTATAATCTTGATGAGAAACGAGTGCCGGATCTACAACCCGCAAAACCCCACAGTGCGGGAAGGGGGCCGGAGTAGTGTTGCAACATGAAGGGAAATGTCCCTTTTTGAAGGGAAATTTGGAGCTAATTTTAAGTGAAAAGGGAAAAGGGAAATTCGATGAAAAATAGCGAATTTTCAGGGAAATTTTAAGACAGACTCAATATTAATTATATTAAACATTATAAGAGATTCCAGTTTTGAAAATGAGATTTTTAAAAAAAAAATTGTCGTATGCTTTGTTCTGAGAGGAAGGGTGGAATTTGTGTTGGTCCACATCTGGCTACTGTTTGGGGCTGGATGTTATTGACCATTCACCCTTATGTCCTGGCTTTGGGAGTGGGTGGCTAATTGCAAAGATGGGAATGAGTGATGATATGATGAAATTTATGAATGGACACTCACAAACAGCCATCCCAGGCGGGGATTCGAACCCGGGACCACTGGCGTCGTAACATTTAAAATTTAAATTGTTTAACATTTTATACATGCATGCGAACATAGATCAACAATAATATTTATTATTATTATTATTATTAATTCTTTAGATGAAGGGAAAAAATGGGAGAAAAAGGGAAATTTTACCCATTGCAAAGATAAATTGTGCTTACAGATTGTGGCAACACTGGTCCGGAGACAAGTAAGCCTTTAGGGGGTTCTCAGCCATTGACATAGTAGAGGGTTCACGTATGTAAAAAATAAACGTAGTTACTAAAGGTTAGAGAGACGAATACAATATATACAGGTAAAGGTAAAGCTCAAGTTCCCTGTGTATATACTAGTGTGCCATGAAGGCACATTTAGGGTATGTGGGAGTAGGGCCTCACATATTTTCCATGTCCGACATTTTGGAGGTGATGTTATCAGCACCACGCTCCGGCCACCTTTATTTCCCACCGGGTACTATTTGATTTGAGGCTCGGTGGGTCCTGGAGCCACTTTATGCGGAGATAAAGCTGAAAAATTCCGACCTTAGATCACCCACCCTGCGTCTACCGCATCGTAGAGACTATAATCAAATCAGACTAGAATTTCATGGAAAATGCAGTGGCGAAGGTTTCTTCAACCTATCTTTAATCAGGAAAAGTTCTGATTGTAACAAATGTATCATTTTCTAGGTGTGAGAAAACAGTGTCACATTATATATCACATCACCACGGGCAGCAAATCCGAGAGGACCAGGGTAGCTCGGGTCCCTCCAGTTCTAGTTTGTTCCCTCTTCTTCTATAACTTTCAACATATTACATAACTTTTGCACACAGAAACTTCCCACACAACAGGTGGGAAATTACACAGGATTCTGCTCTGAAATGGGCAGAATCAATAATGTGAGACTATTGCTCAGTTTGAGTGTCTTTCTTGTGCTTGTGCATTTACCATTTCAGTATTTCCATTTTCAAACCGACAATGGATTAAGGAAAACTCATGGTATATTATGAATGAATATGTGCGAGAATAGAGGAAGAAGCATGGCAATACTATAATCTTCATGCTCTTGAATTCGCCAGTCCATTGCAAAATAGGAATTTGTTTCCCTTCGGAAAAGTCAAGCAGAAGTTGAAAATATAATGTTTTTTATATGACACGGTTCTATATAATCAGGATTAGTATTTTGTTTTTACATGTACGTCATAGGCGTCCGCACGGGAGGCAATTGACCCGACCCCCTTAATCATGGACATTCTGATTTTTTTCATGAAGGGACAAGATATTTTTCCATGGGGCATATTACCCCGATAATAGTGCTGCCCGCCCAAAAAGCACCACTTGAATTTGAAATTATCGCAACCCTGCACCCCCCCCATTGCATAATAATTAATGTAAATTACTATGACTGAAATCAAATTATACGTGTGAAATATATACTTTATGTTGATATTCGTTTCGAAGGGGGAGGTGTGGTCATCCCCTTCCAGAAGTTAAATGCCCCTACATTATTATACTTTCACCTAGAAATTTAGTGTAGAGGAATCTTATTGCTGTTATTAAACGATATTATAGGAGAAAATGAAGTATTTTCAAACCCATGAAAGATCGAAGCAACAACAGGGGACTTCAAATTCTATACAAGTAAAAATACATTTCGTAAAATTTTCTTGATCGCTTCGCTCGCAATGTCTGCTTTTCTTACAGTCTTGTCAACTTCATAGTCGTAGCTAGGAGCTGGTGGGAGTTGTCCCTGGGTGCCGAACAATCTGAATAGAAAAATTGTAAGAGAGAATGTCATGGCCTCCCGTGGAAATTTTTGCACCCTATAAAATTAATGCTGTTTTAAATTTGCGAACATTTGGATCAAAACATTTTATTGCTCGCTTCGCTCGCAATTTCTTTTCTGTAATGCATTGTAAATTACCAGAGAGAACTAAGAACAACTAAGTGCTTCAGACAGTTGCTGTTATGACAGTTTGGTTTGGAGGAAAAGGAGCACGCACATTTCAGATAGCATTTATATCATTTTTGCTGTTGGTTTGTTATTGGGTGGATGCATTGATAATGTATTGTATTTAAATAATGTTATACAGAAGGTTGATCCGTCTATATGTGTCCGATTTTGACGTCTCACCTACTTTAGCAAAAACCACGGGACCACCAGCGGTTGCCCTCGATGTGAGCACCATGGGTCCAGGCAATAGCCCTGCACCGTAACTTCAATTGTAGTAGGCTCCGTTGAAGTACAGGAACGGGAATCTTGAGCCACTCCTCCTGGCAGGCTTTCCAGAGGCCACGGACAGTGGTGACACGACGAGATGCAAGTGCCCTTTTCTATAGGCCAAACCCGCAAAAATCCATGGGACTGGCATCAGGTGACTTGACCGGTATGTCCTGGAAGGGAATAGCTTGGATGCCGGTCTCTTACGCCATTTGTTGCAGAAATCTCTGTGTAGAACGAAATATATCTGATGAGGCCTTATCCATATGCACACAGGCCTGATTTATTGCATTTCCATACAAACGGGGCAGATCGTCTGTATAAATTGGTGTGAGGATATGTTGCTGATAAAATGCGTAGTTGATTTTGCAGTTTTTACGCACCAGCCGAATCGTTAACTTGCCGTCATAGAAGTATCCCGCGACAACCAGACATCCCTTCGCGAAACTTGCGTTGCACCGACGGATGAAATCAGGACGGGTTTTTGCGCCTCGTGGGGTGTACGTTACGGCTCGAATTTTGCCACAATCGGATAGATAAGTCCATGCTCCATCGAGTGTGGCAACAAACTTCCACTTTTCCCCGGATAGATGGCGTTCATAGAGGTGCCTGCAGTGAGTCTTTCTCTCCCTCTGATGGGCCCCAGTGAGGAAGTGTCCACGACTTTTAAACACCATCCGGAGCTTTAATTTGCCACGTAGGTTGCGGTTCACAGTTGACTGTGCCACGTGCACTCGTCTTGCCATCACACGTTGCGTAGGATGGTTTTCCTGTAGGGCCATTCGGCGCAACTTCCGAGCTAAAGATGGAGTCACCGCAGTACACGGTCGCTTTCTACTCCCCTTTGTGGGTGAACGAAGTGCTGGAACATCGTGGTGTTTATGTCGATTAATTATGTTCTTGATGGTTTTTAACCCCAATGCACATCCATCTTCCCCGCACTGTTTTTGAATCTGTGTCATGGAAAACTTGCGGTGGAAAAGTGCTACGACGTAGCCTTCCCAAAATCGGTTCACCTTGGGAGCCATGATGTACACACCACACACACACGAACTTGGCACGATACTAGAGGCCTTAGCCTTTCTCCTGCTGTTTGAATCATTCAGATCGGTCGATTCTGTGAGCAGGGGTGAAGGTTTAAAATCGGACACATATAGACGGATCAACCTTCTGTATACATACACACACACACACACACACACACACACACACACACACACACACACACACACCCATACACACACCATCACCCAAATACCCATCAATGCAATAAAACTAAAGCAGTGAGATAAAATGAGGTTTTTCTTCCCAGAATGAACTTTCAAGGCTTTTGCACCCCTCCCCCCTAATCAATGGATCTGCACATGCCTATGATGTACATACCTGTATGTGCTACTCAGGGACGTCGTTAGGGGGGGCACGCGGGGGCACTGGCCCCGGCAAACGTCCACGTGGGCCCGGGAAACTGTTCTGCATTTGTGGGAAATTTTACTTTGATGACAAATATTGCAAAATAATTCTTCAGTAAATTTTGCTTGCAGTTTGAAACACTTCTTCAATTTTCAGTAGCACGAACCCAAGCAAGGCATTTCTTTATTATTTCCCTGTTTCTTGCTTGTTGAACACAAACAGATATATTGGGAAGGGATGCAGTTAATGGTTTTTTAGTCCGCCCCGGTCAGGGAAGTCCGAGACCTATTGAAAATGCACTTTTCCTCCCTGCTGCACACCAGATCCAGGATCCCCCCAAAACCCGCACTTTCTCTTCATCTGGCCCTGCACTGGCACAATGGGCACCGAAAAGACGACACAAACAGGAAGACCCCCTCCATGTAGGACTGCCTTGACGGGGCGAGAGGGCTTAGTAGGGAGGCCATTTTCATCACATCATTTCACCCATTCTTCACATCCATACTTCACGTTTTTCACCATTCCATCACGTCATTCATCTCCATATCTTTGACCTCCCTATTAAGTAAGGTAGGGAGGTCATTTTCATCTCATCATTTCACTCATTCTTCACATCCATATCTCACGCTTTCACCATTCCATCACGTCATTCATCTCCATATCTTTGACCTCCCTATAACTAAGGGTCCTGCTAGAGGAGACAACCTCGATAAAAAAAACCCTATCCCAAGGTGTGAGTTGCACGTGCCGATGGGACAGTGTTGGCTGCAGGGGTAGGTGCAGTCGCGAACGTGGCCTCGGGGATTTCGGTTTGGTCCTCGAGTAGCCTCCATTTTTGGGGGTAGGCCTTCCTCGGCATAGAGGGCATGTCGAGGCGACAATTTATGGACCCTCCACTTAAAATAATTTTTGTACATGGGTACAAAAAACAACTCAAACGGGGGGAAACCCCAAAACGAGCTCGGCCTTCGAGCCCGCTTCAGTTAGTGGAAAAGACAAGTAACGTGCCACGTTATCTTGTGATTAGTATAGTGCAGAAGACCGATAGTAACGATGAATCTGCAACAACCAAAAAACATACAGCTGCTACATTAAAGGACTTGTCACCATTTCTGATCAAGAAGCAGCTAGACTACGCCGCTGGTTCAGATGTACCAGAAATAAAAAAGCTGCGAAACGGGAGTCTACTGATCCAGACCAGCACAGATCGCCAAACAACCTTTTAAAGCTAAGATCTTTGGGCGACTTCCCTGTTAATGTTGAACCTCATCGTCAACTTAACAGTAGTAGAGGTGTGATTCGCCACTGGGATCTGCTAAATGCTGAGGAGGAAGAGATTCTTGAAGCACTCTCAGACCAACATGTGACCGCAGTGCAGCGAATAAAGACTCGTAAGTCCGGAGAACTAGTACCATCTGCTTCACTCATAGTGACGTTTCAAACGACCACTCTCCCAGCTATTGTACGGGCTGCATATTTGAGACTCAAAGTCCGTCCGTACATACCTAACCCGATTTGTTGTTTCAAATGCCAGCACTTTGGGCACACTCAGCCTTCCTGCAAGGCCACTACCGCCCTTTGTGGTAAGTGTAGTAAGCCTGATCATGGGACCGAACCTTGTTCTTCAGGTCCCAAATGCATTAACTGCCAAGGCGAGCACCCAGTCTGGCATCGTGACTGCCCCTCTTTCCAACAAGAGAAAAAATCAGAGAGTTGGTCGTCACAGAGAAAATCTCTGCTGGTGAAGCAAAACAACGTCTCCGTGACAGCATACGCACCAGTTTACCTGTACCATTCGCTACAGTTGCTGCAGCTGCTCTTAGCCGTCGCAGTGTAGGTGTACAAACCAGCGACGTGTCCACGCAAACAACAACGCTTCCCGTAGTAGCTCGTCCTGCTTCGAGGAAACCAGCAACCACTCCTCGCTCCACAGAGAAGAAGTTGAAGCAGGTTCACACAAAATAATACTTCCTGAAGACCAATAGCTCTCCAGTCAGGGTGGCAGCCACCACCCTGAAACTTAAGGCGCAGCTGAAAGCTGCCCGGCGGGCGCTCAAAGCACCCGCCCCCACTCCTCCTCCTTCATCCCCTTCGCCCTCTGTGTCCTTACCCGAGGACATGATACAGGACGAAGCCGCGGATGAAGAATTTATCAAGGTGACAGGGCCTAGAAATAGAGTACGCCTTAAAAGGTAACAATCATACCTACAGCTATGGCTTATTGTCTCCAATTAACGGTTTCCGTACACATCTCGAGGAACTGCAAATTCTAATATCTGAATTTGACCCTGCCATTATATGTCTCCAAGAGACACATTTTCGTCCAAATGAATCAGTGATTCTGAACGGATACACGCTTTACCGCACCGACAAGCTTCCTGAGGGTCGTCGTGCACACGGTGGTGTTACAATCGGTGTTCAAGATAACATCCACTCAACGCCAATCTTTCTCACCACCCCCCTCCAAGCTGTCGTCGTGCGGATCCATCTACCACAGCCAATATCTGTGTGCTGTGTCTACATCACAAGGGAGGAGCGATTCTCTCTTGAGGACCTCCTTTCTATATTCGAACAACTTCCGTCTCCTGTAGTTCTTTTGGGCGATTTTAATTCCTACCATTACTTGTGGGGCTCCGTTCGTACAGAGCCCCGGGGTCAAATTGTAGATCAATTCCGTGAGGTATCAGATTTAACGTTGCTGAATGATGGGACTCCCACATATTTCAGTCCTTCCTCTGGCACATATTCTGCGTTGGACTTGTCCTTTTGCAGTCCCAGCCTTGCTCCTACCACATCTTGGAGCGTTCATCCTGATCTCTGTGGGAGTGATCACTTCCCTCTCATTCTTACCTTCGAACATCTTCAGCAATCACGTGAACAACACCCTCACTGGAATCTCAGTCGGGCCGACTGGGAAGCCTTCGAGCGTGCAGTGGACCTTGAAGTCGATCTTGCGTGGACTTTACCACCAATCGACGCCTTAGATGTCTTTGTGTCAGGAGTGCATGATGCTGCACGCACCTCCATTCCACATCCCAGTGGACCTGCGAGGCGACGCCCAGTCCCCTGGTGGACTGCGGAGATCGGTGCAGCCATCAAGGACCGCAATCATGCTCTCAATCGATTTAATAGGAACCACACTGCCGCAAACCTCAAGCAGTTCCGCACTAAACGTGCCCGTGCCCGTCAGCTCATTCGAGCCAGTAAGAAGGCGTGCTGGGTCCAATACGTGTCTTCTCTGACGAAGCAGGCTTCGTCGAAAGCCGTTTGGACCAAAGTACGTCGCATCCAGGGGGTGCATCTACTCCTCTGAGCGCTCTGGAGCACGATGGGACGTTGTACACAGATTCCGGAGACATAGCTAATATTTTGGCCACGCAGTTTTCTGATGCGTCTAGCTCTGTAAATTACGAACCACGTTTCCGCCGTGAGAAGGACCGTCAGGAACGACGGCCTCTCGTTTTTCGAAGTCATAACACCGAGCAATACAACTCTCCATTCACTGAACGGGAGTTCGATCAGGCACTTCGAGATTCTAAGAACACAGCTCCTGGAGTGGACAAGATCCACTATGAGATGCTTCGTCATCTGCCCATTGGAGCAAGAAATTTCCTTTTGGCGGTATTCAACAGGCTTTGGTTGGAGGACTCTTTCCCCACTTCCTGGAAAGAAGCTATTATTGTTCCCATCCTGAAACCAGGTAAACAACGCACTGCAGCCTCGAGTTACAGGCCTATTGCCTTAACTAGCTGTGTGTGCAAGTTGGTGGAACGCATGATCAACAAGCGTCTCACCTGGTTTTTGGAGGAAAACTGCTTGATAAGTAATTTTCAATGTGGTTTTCGCTCCAACCGTTCCACACTGGACCATCTGGTTCAGCTGGAAACACACATTCAGGATGCATTCCTCAACAAGGAACATTTAGTTGCAGTTTTCTTTGACCTGCAAAAAGCATATGACACAACGTGGCGTTTTGGCATCCTAAAGCAGCTCCATTCTTGGGGCGTGCGTGGCCATATGGCATACTTTATTAAAAAAAATTTTGTCTGATCGTTTTTTCCGGGTACGTGTTGGGAACTCCTTTTCGGATCTTCACGAACAAGAGAACGGTGTCCCGCAGGGCAGCGTATTAAGTGTGACTCTGTTTGCCATAGCAGTGAACAGTGTTATGGCGAGCATTGTTGCCCCTGTACATGGTCTTCTGTATGTAGACGACCTCACGATCTTTTGTCGCTCACGGAATCTCGCGTCAGCTTCTCGTCAACTCCAACTGACGATAAACCGTTTGGTTGAGTGGTCCTCCCAAACAGGTTTCACCTTCTCATCCGAGAAATCCGTGTGTGTTCACTTTTGTCGTCAACGTACATGTCATTTCGATCCTGACCTGTACATGGGGAAATCTCCCCTGTGCTTCGTGAATGAGGTCCGCTTCCTGGGCCTCATTTTCGATAAGAAATTAACATGGCTACCTCACCTTCGCCAGTTAAAGTTCTCTTGTCTTCGAGTTCTCAACCTTCTACGTGTTTTATCCCATACTTCCTGGGGTGCTGATAGAACGGTACTGCTTCGATTGTATCGTGCACTCATCAAGTCGAAGCTTGATTATGGATGTGTTGTGTATTCTTCTGCCCGCCCATCTAGACTTCGCATCCTAGACACCGTCCACCATGCTGGTATACGTGTGTGCTCTGGTGCTTTTCGGACCAGCCCTATCGCCAGTTTGTATGTAGAGGCATCTGAGCCGTCGCTGTCTCTGCGAAGACAGCGGCTGGTAGTGAACTACTTCCTCCATCTTCCCTCGATGCCTTCACATCCCTCATTTCACACCATCTCAGACGTGAATAGGCTGGCAAGGTATCGGCTCCGCCCTAGTGCCACAAGACCATTTGGTGTTCGTGCAGACGAGATCCTGTCAGCACTTGGTGTTGACAGTGATCTTCCTGGCGTCTATCCACTCATTCCGCCCCTCCCTACCTGGGAGTTTCCTGCACCTTCCATCGATTTATCTCTGACTGCCCTTCCAAAGTCAGAGACACCAATGGTTGTATACCAGCAAAGGTTTTTAGAACTTCGTGCGAAGCACCCCAATTTTAATGTGTTTTACACGGATGGGTCCAAGACAGTCGAATCAGTTGGTTGCGCCTTCGTCCTAGACTCTCAAAGCTCCAGTTACTCACTACATCCTGCCTGTTCCATCTATACGGCAGAGTTGTACGCCATTCTAAAGGCACTGGATTTTGCAGATGTCAACGGTCTGAAGAAGGTCCTTGTGTGCTGTGATTCGACCAGCGTGTTGCAGTCTCTGGATTCGCCGTATTCCCGGCATCCAGTAGCGCAACGCATATTCAGACGGCTTGTGTCCTTATCTGCCAGCACGGATGTACACTTCTGTTGGGTCCCTAGCCACGTGGGCATCCAGGGGAACGAAGCAGCTGATGCTGCCGCCAAGTCTGCTGATGCAGATGGCGACGTTCTCGTCCACCTTTTGCAAGCTAGCGACCTGCAGAATGTGTTCCGTTCTCGCCTTCTTGACACTTGGCAGACCGAGTGGGATGTGGAAACGGGGAACAAGCTTCACGCTGTTAAGCCCACCATAGGTGTTTGGCGTTCCTCGTGTCGTCCCTCTCGGCGAGAAGACGTTATTCTTACCCGCCTGCGTATAGGACACAGCCGTCTCACGCATGGTCACCTACTGCAAGGGCTGGACCCTCCGTTGTGTCGTACTTGTAATGTTATTTTAAGCATCCGACACATTCTCGTTGAATGTGTCGATCTTGCTTACCTCCGGCAGACTTTTAACCTTTCCAGCTGTTTGTCATCCCTCTTGGGTGATGACAGCAGTATTTTATCACATGTTTTTAGTTTTTTGCGAAGAGCTGGTCTCTTCCACCGTCTGTAAGGAGGTTTTTAGTTTATTGTGACTTTTTAATGTGTTGTGTTTGTCTCGTGCAGGTCTTTTTACAACCTTGCACTTTTAGTTTTTCCCAAGGGGCTCTTTACACCCCTTTTTTAAGTTCTCAGTCAGAATTTTAGATAAGGGATATTTTCCCGCATACATAGAAGGGTGCGAAATGGCCTTAAGTGCCGACGCACCCATAAATTTTAACTCAACAACAACAACAAACAGGAAGATTTAGCTACAGGTGGCTAGAACTTTCTGAGTTAATTATTTTATGGTTCAGAAAAGATGCGTTTCAAATTCCAAGAACGGAATTCTATTGCTTGTCCCTTTTTCGGCCCGGGAATGAATGACATAGTGGGTTCTTCTCATATGCACTCAACCCTCCTGCTAATGACCTGCCCTGCAAAGGAGGGGAAAGGCCACTTTCTGAAAATTCGGAGAAACATCGAAGCGGTCAGATCTGTTGATTTGGTGAACAATTGATATCTGTCAGATAGTTTGAATTAGGATTTGTGGTCTGAGCAGTGTAAACTTCTGCAAATGCGAGAAGATAGCATCACGAAGTGTTTGTGATCTCGTTTTCCTACATCGCGAGTAAAATGTCGAATGAGAAGCTGCCAGATTGTCTTCCTCTGGAAACAATGGATCAGAATCGACTGATCGACCAAATATCCAACATATTGGCATTCTAAAAGAGAGTCTGACTACCACAGAAGATCCTGGGTTCGACTCCCAGGGTGGTTGATCTCATGTATAATGAAGAATAAACCATGTTTCAATTAAGGAAGGAAACAAGGTATGTAGCAATTGTCTGTATTACAGCCCTCTGTATGCTCTATAAGTATTATGTTACAAAATTTGTATATCTTTCTGACTTTCTGTGATTTTTCTTCATTTAGCCTTCACCTGCAAATTGATCCGGATCCTAAAATTTTTCGGATCCGGAATTTTCAGATCCGGATCCAGAACTTTCGGATCCGGATCCCGAATTTTTGGATCCGGATCCGTTTTGCCATCCCACATGCGCTTCTTTGGAAAGTAAGAATGTGCTTATAACATATTGTTACATGCTAATATATATATATATATATATATATATATATATATATTCATATTCATATTCTTTATTTCCGTTGACCTATGTCCATAGGTATGGAAATCGTCACATAACAATACATACAGTAATAAAATATTAATACAATTTTAGACAAGGATTACAGTAATGATTTTAAGAACTACTACATGAAGGAAATCCAAATACACTAATAAAAATATTAATACAATTATAGACAAGAATTACAGCAATGATTTGAAGAACTTCTGCATAAGGAAATCTAAATAGAGGAAGAATACACTATTGAAGTAAAATTACATACAATATTTAAGGCGAGCACATAAATAAGCAAAGAATTATTTTTTTTTTTAGTGTAAAAATAACTATGTAACTTATACAGCATGGAAGAATGCAATATCTATACAGAACCGATTAATGATTATTTTGGCACAATAATAGCATATAGTGAATACTTCATACGTGATAATATAAATAGTATAATTCCATTTTCTGTACAACCGAACCCTCTTTGTTGACAATTTATGTAATTTAATATTTACAAATTTAGACATTCATTTATTGAATAAAAACAATGTCGTAATAAGAATTTTGTTAATTCCCTCTTAAATTGGGTAGTTGATTCCATTGTTTTCATGTGATCAGGTAATTTATTATACAGGTGGATACCTACGAATTTAGGACCTTTTTCAAGGAGAGTGGTATTATGAGTTTGTATAACCAGATTGTGATTTTTTCTTGTGTTGTATTGATGTACTTCCTTGATACGTTTGGAGAAACTAGACATATCTTGTTTTACATAGCACAGTAAATGTAATATATATAGGCAAGGTAATGGTAGAATGCCAAGATCCCTGAAAATTTTCCTACATGGTTCATTTATTTTCTTTCCTGCCATAATTCGTACTACTCTCTTCTGCAAAATAAAAATTTTTGCACTGTTTCTAGCATTCCCCCAAAATACAATTCCGTATGTTAGTTGTGACTGGAAAAGACTGTAATATGTTATTCTTATTGTCTCCCTGTTTATTATGTTTCTTAAGGTTCGTATACCATATATGGTTTTGCTTAATTTCCCTGCTAGGTGCTCTATATGTATGTCCCAGTTCAGATTTTCCTGTATCCAAATACCCAGGAATTTTATGGAATTTGTATATTTGACGTGTTCATTTTCTATTTTTATTACTGGTTCTTCATTGTTCTTATTTCTTGAATGATGGAATTTTATTGCTAAAGTTTTGTTTTTATTTATCCTCAACTTATTTATGGGGAACCATTTGCAGAGTTCATTTGAGGTGTTTTTTATATTTGAATTTAGAATTTGTTCATTTTTGCCAGTTATCACAATGCTCGAGTCATCTGCATATAAGGTAGTTTTAACTGAGGGTAAGTTTGAAGGCAGGTCATTTATGTATATGGTAAATAGTACTGGCCCTAGAATAGAGCCTTGAGGAACACCGCATGTCACTTCTTCTAACCTAGAGATATGGGAAGATGCATTGGTATTTGTCCCTTCTACATGTAAGATCTCTACAGCTTGACTGCGATTTTGCAGGTAAGATCTAAACCAGGTGTTTACTATACCCCTTATTCCATAGTGATTTAATTTTTTCAGAAGTTGGTCATGCGATACTGTGTCAAAAGCTTTTGATAAATCAAGAAAGAGACCTACACACTGTTCCCTATTGTCCAGGAGTTCTCTGACATGTTCGATGTATTCAAATATTGCTGTAGTTGTTGATTTGCCTTTACGGAAACCATGTTGTGATTTAGATATTATGTTGTTTTTATTTAAGAAGGTTGTAATTTGTTTGTTCATTGCAATTTCCATGATTTTTGAGAAGGGTGAAAGCAGAGCTATGGGCCTGTAATTATCTACACTACGCTTATCCCCTTTTTTATACACAGGTTTGATTTTTGCTTGTTTTAGTTTATCTGGGAACACACCAGTAACAAAGGATAAGTTCACTAGATAACATAATGGGTGTAGGATATGCGTGTGACATTTCTTTATAATTGAGGATGGAATTTCATCCAAGCCAGTTGACCATTTGTTCTTCATTTTTAAGATGATGTCTGTCAGTTCCTCCACAGAAACTGGGCGTAGAAACATTGATGCACTATGTGTATTCATTTTAACCTTACCAGAGTTTTGATTGGTTTTGACTTTATCCTTATTTACATTGATGCGCGCGTGCGCGATTTGTAATTAATTAATACACTTACTCGGGAGGTCTAAGTCTCCCCCTCCGATTTCCATGAAACTTGGCAGGTGTATAGAGCCCCCCCCCTCAAATGTCAAGATGAGGAGAAATTGAATTGGGGATCTGACCCCGAAACCAAGTAAATATGGCATAGGAAGAAACAGGGGGCATAGGGCCTCTCTATACACCTGTCAAATTTCATGGGAAGCGGAGGGGGACACAGGGGTCAGATTGTTTACGTCAATTTGTCCTCATCTTGACATTTGAGGCGGGTTTTGCCCCCTAAAACAGCCTTTTAGCCGAAACAAAAAAAACACGTATTTCTTCCTTTGGGCCCCTCTATACACCTGCCAAGTTTCACGACAATCGGAGGGGGACACAGGGGTCAGATCCTTACTTCAATTTGTCCTCATCTTGACATTTGAGGGGATTTTGCCCCCTGAAACAGTTTTTAGCTGAAACAAAAAACACGTAATTCTTCCTTCGGGCCCTGTATACACCTGCCACGTTTCATGTAAATCCGAGGGGAACACAGGGGTCAGATCCCCACTTCAATTTGTCTTTCATGGAAATCTGAGGGAGACACAGGGGTCAGATCCCCACTTCAATTTGTCCTCATCTTGACAATTCAGTGGGTTTCGCCCTGTAAAACCGTTTTTTAGCTGAAACAAAAAAAAACACGTATTTCTTCCTTTGGGCCCCACTATACACCTGCCAAGTTTCATGTAAATCGGAGGGGGACACATAAATCAAATGCCCACTTAAATTTGTCCTCATATTGACATTTGAGGGGGGGTTGCCCCCTAAAACAGTTTTTTAGCCGAAACAAAAAAAAACACGTATTTCTTCATTTGGGCCCGTTTATACACACACCTACCAAGTATCATGGAAATCGGAGGGAGACACAGGGGTCCGATCCTCACTTCAATTTGTCCTCATCTTGACATTTGAGGGGGTTTTGGCCCATAAAACCGTTTTTTAGCTGAATCAAAAAAACACATATTTCTTCCATTGGGCCCCACTATACACCTGCCAAGTTTCATGGAAATGGGAGGGACACAGGGGTCAGATCCTCACTTCAATTTGTCCTCATCTTGACATTTGAAGGGGTTTTGCCCCCTAAAACAGTTTTTTAGCTGAAACAAAAAAAACACGTATTTCTTTATTTGGGCCCGTTTATACACACACCTGCCAAGTATCATGGAAATCGGAGGGGGACACAGGGTCAGATCCTCACTTCAATTTGTCATCTTGACATTTGAGGGGGTTTTGCCCCCTAAAACCGTTTTTTTGCTGAAACAAAAAAACATGTATTTCTTCCATTGGGCCCCACTATACACCTGCCAAGTTCCATGGAAATCGGAGGGGGACACTTAGATAACCTCCCTTGTTAGTCTTACACTTTGTAATTATTTAACACTGCATATATTATAATGTTTTATTTTCATTTGTAAAACTGTAACTGTAGAACAATTGTATCATTTTTGTATAACATTTCTATCTTGTTATATGTGTTAAAGGTTTCATCCTGGAATGGAATGTCTCACATTTATGTGTGTTTTCATTTCCAATACATTCGAATGAATACATATTCGTTTCAATGGCATTTACAAAATCACCTCGGACATTTGTGCATGAGTGTGTTAGCCGATGCGTAGCAAAGTATTTTAGGAACAACACTTGAAAAAAATTCTTGTAGGACTAACGAAAAATTTCTTTGTAATCGAAGATCATAATACCTTTTAAGGTGTGGTAATATTATAATGGGATTGAGATCCGAAACTTTCAGACCCGGATCCGGAACTCGCAGATCCGGAACTTTCGCATCCGGATCCAGATCCGAAACTTTCAGACCCGGATCCGGATACGTTTGGCCATCCCTACTGCAAATGCGGAAGCTGCTGTTGCTTAGGTGGGAAGGTTGGCTAGACATACAAATATAATTAATTCCTAGTCATGCAGCGAATAATACTTATAATATAATCATGAGTTATGGAGAAGCAAATAACTTATCAAGCATTTTCTGTTTCTATTTGTTGTGCAGTGGTTAACAAGGTGCATTACGATGCCAGGAGTCCTGGTTCGAATCTTGGACTAGGCGTGTGTGTTCTTATGATGGTCCTCTCATCAATTTCACATCACTCATTTTCATCTTTACGATTAACCAAAAAGTGTCAGAAAAGCGAAGAACAATAAACCAAATCAATCATTTATATATTTCTATATTACGTCGCTTTTCTACCTCTTGGGTTAAATGCGACAATGAGGATGAATGAGGAGCAGAAGGAATGGCGATGGGATAGACATGATACAACCATACCTGTCCAATGTCCGAACCTTGGACCTCTGGTTTCGTAGCTTGTTATACTCACGTCAGCGGAATTCTTAGGAAGAAAAACTGTAAAAGTAGGGTGAAAAGAAGCAAAGTTGTGCAATGCATAAAAAGCCATGTTTAGTTCTTCTAAAACCTTCCAATTATAGAGTTCGTGTTTTAAGTCCACTGTATGCACAGTAGGGGCTAATCGGGGATCCGAACCACTATGTGCCTCCACCTGGTTTCGAACCCGGGACACCTTGATTACAGGCGGCGACACTACCACTGCGTCATCAAGGAGGCCGAGAAAAACTTACAATTAGTCAGTAAAATTAATATTGAGGGACAAGGCCTGTGAAGAGTTCTTTCATTCGGTTGCATGTGGTCATCACATCGAGTTCCATAGTTTCGAGAGCAGAATTTGCTTCCAAATCGCTTTTAAGTACTTCCCAAATTGTCCTCACAATGTTGGAACAGCACAGAAATTTTGGAACTAACACTAGCAGGCACATACCCAGGGAAGGGGTTCGGTGGCCTGACCACCAGGGATCGAACCTTGAACCTTTCGATTGATTGATTAATTGAACTGGTGTTTTAAGTCCACTTTATACACAGTAAGGCTAATCGGGAGTGGACCTACAGTTTAAAGTGAGATCCGAACAACTATGTGCCTCCATCGGGAATCGAATCCGGGCAGGTTGTTGAACCTGCCGAACCAAAGACGAGAGTGTAATTATTTAAGCGTGCAGGAACTTTGTTTTATCCAGTGCCATCATATATTCAGTTTTCCACACACAAATAACATTAATTTTAAGAAATTAGAGGTGTGCATATAATTTCTTATCGTCATCATTTCCCAAGTGAACAATCAGATGCCATTGAAGACTCGTGCCCACCCTTGAACTAAGAGATACCGGTTTCGATTCCTGTATGAACTGTATACATGAGATGCCTAGCTTGAACTCATTACGCACATATTTCATATTTGCACTGTTGCCAATACTTGTAAACCTGGTTCCAGCACTTTATACCTAAAACCACGGAAAAGGGTTTTATCTACTTCTCAATTTTCTTCCAGCAAATTTACAAATCTAAAGACTAATAACATTGTTCTTGGTGTATCAGGCATTAAGCTAATGAGTTCATTCTGCATTTAGTTTCCCGAATAATGGCTGTGTATTTCACGAGAGTATATCCGTAGACTATTGGGGGATACAGAAGAAAATGTTCCTTTCCAATTTATTGATTGATTGTGTTTTAAGTCCACTTTATACACAGTAAGGCTAATCGGGACTGGTTCTACAGTGTGAAGTGGGATCCGAACCACTATGAGCATCCACCGGGTATCAAACCCGGAACCCCTTGATTACAAGGCGACGATGCTACCATGTGCCACCAACGAGCGAGGCCCTTGTTCCTTTTCTTTCCAAGACTATATACAGGTAATGGACAAAATAATATGAACACCAATGCAATTGCAGAAAACTTGTATTAGTAGGGGGTTGGGCCCCCCCTTGCCTGAATGACAGCTTGTATCCTACGTGGGATAGACAAATAAAGGTCCTGTACAGTGTGAACTGGAATACGTAGCCACTCCTAGCACAAAACAGTCTCAAGTTCCGAAAGTGTCATTGCAGGTGGAAACCGATTACGTACTTTGGCCTCCAAAATACCCCACTAAGGCTCAATGATGTTAAGATCGTTGGACTGTGGACACCAGATGAGATGTTCTACCTCATCACTGTGCTCATCAAACCATGCATCAACGCACCTAGCAGTGTGAATAGGGGCGTTATCATCTTGGAAGATGGGGCATGCATCGGGAAACAAAGTCTGAACCATGGGATGGAGGTGGTCACCCAGGATGGTGCAGTACTTCTCTGCGTTGATTCTCCCTCGCAGGACGACAAGTGGGCCAACACCATTCCAAGATAATAGGCCCCCAAACCATCACAGATCCCCCACCATGTTTCACGGTAGGCACTAAGCAGTCAATATCAAATGCTTCAGCTGGAGTTCTCCACACATAAACACGTCCTGTGGTCTGAAATAATGTGAAAGACGATTCGTCTGACCATATCACATGTTCCCATTGCTGCTGTGTCCAATTCTTGTGCTCTTGGCACCACCTTCTTCGTGTCACTGCATTACGTGGAGTCACCAACGGTTTGGGGATGGCAACTCTGCCATGAATGTTCACAGAATGCAGCTCCCTTTGAATGGTTTTCGTTGATACAGGGTCCTGGAGGTGATTGTTCATCTCTGCGGTTATCTGGGACAGTGTTGTCTTGTGCTTTCGAGTCACTATTCGCTTCAACACACGTCAATCCCTGTTGGATAACTTTGTTTTTCGCCCACTATTCTCCTTTGCAGACGTTGTCTTTCCATGTTGTCTGTAGGTTGTCAGAACAGTTGACACTGTGCTCCGTGCTACACCAACAAGTGTAGCTGTTTTTGTCACAGATGCTCCAGCCAGGCGGGCTCCTATGATCATGCCTCTTATGAAGTCTGAAAGGTTGGACATACCTGCATTTGACGGATAGCTGACTGCTCGCATGCAACTCTCACACCAGCTTCTGATAGACTGATATGTTTGCTTTCATCGCCACTAGATGGTTTAAATCTCTGCTGAGTGTTGTTCCTTTTCCATGACGGCGTATATAGGCCTTTGCAAACCAAGGTGTTCGTATTATTTTGTCCATTACCTGTATATATACTGGGTGATTTTTTTAACCTGAATCATTTGAATATCTTGAAAAAAAAATCATCCTACAAAAAAATGTTTCAAATAAAAAGTTGATAGTTTGGAGGGGGAAGTTTAGTGGTGCAACAAAAGAACACCCCCTCCCCCTCTTGTAGGTGGGCGGGGGCAACTTTGAAATTTCAAATAGAAACCCCTATTTTTTATTACAGATTTGGATTTTATGGAAAAAAATACATAAGTTTTGTCTGAAACATTTTTTTCCATTCGTGATAGATGGTGCTATAATCGACAAATTCTCATGAGCTGACATGAGGATCATAGGCCACAGCAGCTAACACATTAATTTCATTTTCTTCTCCAGTAACTGTTCTTCCACAGGTCCTTTGTTTAGGTTTAACACTTTCTTCAGTAGTAAATTGATTGACTGTACATTGAAACTAAGCGAAAGAACGCACCCTGTCTGAAACACGCTGAGCATAAACAACGACAGCTTGACAGAGATTCCTGCCAGATTCTCCATACACGAGAACCATTTCAATTTTCTCTTCTACAGTTAATACATCCATTGATATTAAGAAGTATCAAAAGCTTAGTCAAATTAATCGCTCGGACCATTCTTGTGATCTAAAAAGCAATGAAAAACAAACAATGATTTAACAGGAAAAGTCTAAAAAGGAACTGTTTCTTGACATTGTTTTATTTTTTTGATTTTTTTTCTGTTGTAGCTTTGTTAAGCATCTTTGACACAACAATAAAAAAAAATTAAACAAATATCGAATCTAACTTTTAAATTACTTACGTGAAATTTAGAAGATTCCACACTTCCGCATTGCACAATTTAATAGTTCAATCCTATTGATTTCGAAGATCCACTGTCTTCATTCACAAAAGGGTACGGCGTTTTTGTAACTTTTAAATGTTGTAAATAGGCGAATTACCAGCTTAATGAAATCTCAAAAGATTTGTCAAGAATTAGTACAAAGTTCATGCACGAGAATATTTTATTTTTTGACTTTAAATGAATTGCGAAATGAAATACATTGGCTTTAAAGTGTAAACATTCGAGAAATGAAAATTTGTCGATTATAGCACCATATATATCATGAATCGAAAAAAATGTTTCAGACAAAACTTATGTATTTTTTTCCGTAAAATCCAAATCTGTAATAAAAAATAGGGGTTTCTATTTGAAATTTCAAAGTTGCCCCCTGCCCCACCTACAAGAGGAGGAGGGGGTGTTCTTTTGTTGCACCACTAAACTTCTCCCTCCAAACTATCAACTTTTTATTTGGAACATTTTTTTGTAGGATGATTTTTTTTTCAAGATATTCAAATGATTCAGGTTAAAAAAATCACACAGTATATATAGGATAAAAGAAAAGAGGGCCACAAGGGCTAAATAAAAAGTGAAAGAGGTGAGAGGAAACACTCACCGGACAAAGAAAAAATTTGTCCGGTGAGTGTTTCCTCTCTCCTCTTTCACTTTATATATATATATATATATATATATATATACACACACACACACACACACATGTATACAGTATAGGCCTACAAATAGTTTGATAGAAAAAATCTTACGTTTGTCCCCCCCCCCCCCAAAACTGATCAACCTAGCTACGTCCCTGGTGCTACTTCATACTGCATTGATGCGGCTGAAAGTTCCAGTGTTACATATTTTACAAATGCTTAACCAACGTTCAAAACAATACGTGTATGTGTATGTGGTTTAAGGTCTGGGTGACTCATGGGCGCCGTCGAGGATGGTGCCAGACCGAAGCATCCTGAATTAGTCGAGACAAATCCTTAATGTGGATATTTGTTTTATAAAGAGTTGGATTTGTTCAGAGAAAAATTAATTGAAGTTACTTCTCAATGATTGCAAAATCATGTAGCAATTTAAACTAAGAGATAACTGTTATTTTGATATCAACATTAAGGCACTGAAAATACAAGGCTCTTATTTATCGTCGTTAAAACCATAAATATACAACACGATCATGTTTCTTATTGGCCGAAGGTGGAAAGTAGTGGGATCAGGATAGAAAGTTCAGGTAGGGGTGATAGGGTGGACAGTTGGGGTGCCAAAAATCGACCTCGCCTGGATGAAAATTTTATCTCAGGCCTTCCATTTTTTATGTAAATATGTAAACTTCTATAAAGGATTGTAGGAATAAATATTATAGGCCTAAACCGAATATGATAACCAGATTCTCAGTCAAAAGTTACATGTAAAGTAGTGTGTTGTATAATCACAGTAGTACAGTGAATTTTTTGTCCAGCTAATAAAGTTCGATGTACCCTAATATATCTCTTGTTGTCAAAGCTAGTTATTATAATTACAATTTTTCAAAGGTTAACTCAAGTGTATTAGGTCCAAACTTAAAAAAAAAAAATGCACATGGCCGACGTCCGCTTGGAACACATGTGGTTCCCTCTGAGGATAACCTGTTTCTATCATGATCAATTGTACCCAGTCTAAATCCCTTACTGTTTATAGGGGTGAAGGTACATTTGAATCACCCTGTACGGCTTTGTATGTGACTTTGTCAATTACACAAGCACACATAGTGAGGGGGGCCTTTGGTAATATTTTGTGGGGGGGGGGAAGATTTGTAGACCTAGCACTGATGAGAAAATATCCCTATTTTGGCTAAATCACATTCAGACATGTTCTTCAATATACAAGAATCATTCATAATATGTATAATTTAACTTGTAAATAAATTATTTTGTAAACATTTATCTTTACTGTAAATCAAAACAAATCATTGTTGTTCAGTGGTGATGGTGTAAGAAAATTTAAAACATTGTTAATTTGGGAATACTGTATTATTCCAATACTTTTGAGAATGTAAGCAATAAGCATGAAGCTGTACGCCGTGTAACAGCCTTCTCTGTAACCAACTGTATTGTGATTGCCGAATCAGAGAGAAGGGGAAGGGGTGGCACTATTGCCGAGATGATTTTTTGTCCATTACTTTGGTCCATAATATTGCAACACTACAATTATACGTCCAGCTACACACTAACATAGCTTTTGTGGTAAAATCCAGGGTCCAAATTCGGAGCAGTCACCCACAAACTGCCTACATGGATTGAAACATAGAAAGAGTTGACATCATCATTAAAGAAGACAGATTGGTCACTGTGGACACAATTGCATCATTACCTGAGACAGGACACACAGCAGTGCAATAATTAAAAGGTCAGGCTATTTGCGATTTAAATTACCACCGGAGCGCTAGTGTTGCTTCTATTATGGCCACTATATGTAGGATTCATCCCTTGTTTAAGTTCAGTTAGTAGTAGTATGTGGTCATTGGTGTTGGAAGAAACGAAGTTATGCAATATTTTTAAATATTGCGAAAACGACGTGTACAAGGAACTATAACAAATGTGAAGCTGTGCTGAGAACGAAGCACTTAATTATGATAGAAGAAAAATGCTGAAAATGCAGACGAAACCAAAATATATATATGCACTGGTCCTTCAAATCAGTGCTGTATCATCTGCACCTCATGTTGTAACGAAGCCTCTGAAATGATTTGAAAATAAAGCAATTGGCCTGTACTTGCAAAGCTGGGACAGGAGAAAATTGCGAACACATCGTTGCAGTTCTTCTTCCAAAGAGACAGGCAGGTTTAATAATAATAAAATTCACAATTTCATGACCAGGCTATTTTCACTAAAAAGGACATAGTACTGAATTAAATAACAATATTGTCATGTCCATTTTCTGTTTTCTGGTTACATTGAAGACAATTGAGCCAATTTTCACCTTCAAACTTAATCGACTTGCACCTGTTCCAAATTTCATACATAACGCCTTGTTTATCTGCATGCACTGAGCAAGATGCTTCAAGACTTTTTTAAAAAAAATGTTTTATTTATAAAGTACAATTTAAAAATTAACTTTCATGTAATATATAATAATGTTTCAAAAAAGAAAGTGAGGAGACTCAAGCATTCTTCTTAATTTCCTTGCTGCATTTCAGTGTTACCCTTAATGCCAATCTCCTGCGATTCAATTCTCTTTTCCCTGATTTATTTACAAATTTTGTTTTATTGATTCCACAGGGTGGAAACACACAAAAACTTTTAACTTGTTCTGATCCATAAAACGATTTAGAGTGAAAAACTGAACAGTAGACGTTACTCTTTCGCACATTCCCCATCCCATGCTTTGAACGACTTCAACACAGCAAAGTGTCCTACATACAGTGGTTCCTGAAAATCTCACCAGATGCCGTAACGGATAATTTTAATCACGAATACAACGCTGGGTCCCATGTTTATTGACGGCAAACCACAAAGTGCAGTGAAAAGCACTGCTGAAGAACTTCTTCAGAGATATCGCAATGAAGGTGATGATTTCTTTTTTAGTATTGTGACTGGTGATGAAAGCTAGTTCCATCATTATGAACTGGAAACAAAGCGGCAGAGCATGGAATGGCAACATTCCATGTTGCCGTAAAGCTATAGGCACAGTTTTCTGGGGTGCAGAGGAGTGCATTATGGTTGAATTTCTTGAACCTTGGGTAACCATAAATGCTCACCGTTATATCCAAACACTTCACAAGCTCCGTCGTACATTGCAGGATAAGCAACCTAGAAAGTTTGATTGATTGGTGTTTTAAGTCCACTTTATGCACAGCAAAGCTAATCGGGACTGGACCTACAGTTTAAAGTGAGATCCAAACCACTGTGTACCTCTACCGGGTATCGAACTCAGGATCCCTTGATTACAAGGAGACGATGGTGCCACTTCGCCATCGGGGAGGCTCTACGACCTGGAAAGAAAATCATCCTTCAACATGATAATGCATGCCCACACTAATCTCAGTTCACCGGGGAGGACATTGGGAAAAATAAGGTGGGAACTTCTGCCTCACCTTTCCTACAGAACTGACATTGCACCCTCAGATGTTCGGTTTTGTAAGGAACCGTTACAAGCCCAACCCTACAACACAACGGTGGACATACAGAAAGCAGTGCGGCAGAAAGATGTGGAAAATAAATGCAAAGAAATGGACACTTTGTTGAAAAGTAACAAAAATAGTTTTTCTTGTATGTATGCATTGCTTGCATTGCAGAATTATTTTCCTGTAGTTTACGGTTATTACAAGCATAAGAAAACAGTTTTTTGTTGTGACGTTTCAGGAGAACACACGCTTCCTTCATCATTTACTTTCATTTTGACTAAAGATACAGTTATAACAGTGATTAGCAAATTTAAACAAAAAGAATCAGTTACATAATGGATGTTGTCTCTGTTACATTGTTGTAATATAGCAACTTAACTGTGTAAAGAAGCAGTCTCTTATTTTTATTTTAGATAAAAAAAATTAATCACATATTTTATTTAATGAATCCCAAATATCATCAGGTAATTGAAAGTCATCATTGTTTTCGCGAAGTCTCTTGATGTTTTCTGTTGCATTAAATTTTAAAGATGGTGGCTTACGACATTTGTACAAAAGAAAACTCCATACTCGATCTATGTTACCATTTTCATTATTTAATTTATTTCAGTTTTCTTCTGCAATGAACGAAGCTTCCCAGACATTCAACTCTATGTTTCCCGTCAATCTTTTTAAAACCCTTCTCTTTTTAATCAAATGCTTCTCTTTGATGATGTGAGCTGACAAACCTGTTCTTGGGTTTAGATTTATAATGTCCAAATCGTATTCGTGCCATCTTATTGCCATTTTCCTTGCGATTTGTCCTACATAATCCTTTGAACATGAACAACTTATATTATATATTCCTGTGGTTTCCACATCTGGTAGTTTTTCTCATTTAGAATTCATTAAATGTACATTCCAAACTTCTTGGTAATCTAAAAACAATTTTGAAATTAAATCTTCTAAAAATTTTGGCAATTTTGTGAGAATCCCTTGTGGAATGGAATGCACACAAATTTATTTTAACAGATTTTTCATCTTTGTCTGTATTTCTCTTTCCCTTTAGTTTTCTTGTGATTTGTTTCTGATTTGGTTTATTCTGTTAGTGTGAAAGCAATTTTCTTTTGCTATATTAAAAAGTCTATCTTCTTCATTTTCAATATCCTTATTATTAGAACATAGTCTTTGTGCTCTCAGGAAAAAATTTAAAAATATTAGGGAGCGTGTGTTCTCCTGAAACGTCACAATGAAAAACTGTTTTCTTATGCTTGTAATAACCGTAAACTACACTAAAACAAAAAGTCTGTAGATTATGATGTAGTATGTTTTTCTTTAATAAAACCAAAACTCATTTCATGAAAAATTGTTGCTCATAACTTTCAATATGCCCCTTCTATATGTGGATGTAGAAATAAAATAAATGCAAATCACAACAAACCTTTATTATAATTTCTATTTACAAGTATAATTATAATAATCTGGTTCTAAATTAGAGAATGTTACGGGAAAGTTATTTCTTTTGCTGATTTTTGTATTTCTGTAGCTATAAAAATGAAGTGTAAAGAAGTGCAGAAGTATTTTCTAGGCATTGCTGTTTTTGAAAATTCCTTGCAGAATATTGCAAAATATTTCTTATTACTCACAAACAACAGAATTATTTGTACAGAATGGAAACTTATCTACTTACATATATCAATCAGGGAAGGAAAAAATACACTGTACATTATTTACAAGTTGTTTCTCAACTATTTGAGCACCATGCAGAAACATTATGGCTGGTTTGTGGATGTAAAATGCACAGTATAAATGGTAGTTATTGTATGAATAATTCTCATAAATTACAATGAAAAAAAATATATAGATGTAAATGATCATCATGTCATTTTGGTGTCTTAAGAAAAGGTACTTGCTTTTCTTCTCCCGAATGTATTCATTCATTGTTGCACAAACCATGCATTTCTCTGTATTTTTCTTTTCTCACGTTACGTTTTATGCATTGATCTAAAGCATATTGCATGTGTGTCTTTCACTGTGTTATATAAAAATGTATCCATATTCGATTGGGTGTCTATACTAGGAAAATGTGTATTGTAACATACCACAGAAATCAAACTTGACTTGAACAAATCATTTACTCGTCTATTTGCAACGCATACAACTGTTTATTCGCTCTTTAAAAAATTAATCCTATTTATATTAATAATTTAGAATAAGAAGGACATTTCTTATTTCTTTTTTTAAAAAAAACACAGTTTTGGATCCTGAGATGCCACTCACTCCCTTACACATACATACATTCAATCCTCGCTTGGGATTCTATATGTACACTTAGGGTACAGCAAAAGTTCCTCAAATGTCATGCAAAGGAAGAGTGAAAAATGAATGCAACGAGTGAACATATTTTTCCATAGTTCTTTCACAAGCGCATACTCATGACAAGAGAAATTAAACACCCTCATGCACAACACTAAACTGAGATCTCTCTTATGCTCTCACTAACGCAAGTGTTTTGCCAGCATCGCCACGTTCGACAGGGTGTCCAGCTCACCGTAGCTGCAGTGGAAACAGTCAAGTCTGTCAGGGGAAAGCCGGTTCTTCCCCTCCATGCCTGTGTTAAACCTGCGTGCCTTGAGCATTCACAATAGGTTGTGCCCACTCCACAAAGTCATCTATGAGGACAGGCCAGGCTCCTTCTTCATCGTAATTGGACATATCATCATTGATCATAAGGGCAAAGTCGAGCAGAAGATTCCAGGTGTCTTTGGGAATAGATCTTTTATGATGGTCCTGAAAGATTGAGAACAAATAATTACACCTACTATGTTCAGTATCTATTAAAAATCACAGCTATGCCACTACTTATAAAAATTTACAGTGTGTTAAAATATTTATGGATATAAACATGTAATATCTATTCAGGGTGGATAAAAATAATGATTTTTATTTTTTAAAAATCATTTTTGATGCTCTTTTTAATTAAATCTGATTTTTTATTTCAATAGATTGTTTTTTTTTAAAAAAAAAGTTTCAAATTACTTGAATGGTTTTTGGCACCATACATATAGATATATGTTTTTTATAGAAAGGATCCTTCTGATAAACGGCCCAGTAAAATATTTAAACAGATATATTACAGCAAATAAAAAAATGTATAAATTTAAATTGTTGTCTCTGAAACTGTATACATGAACCTACTATGGTAATGTTTGTTGAGTGTGTTAATGAAACTCTAGTAATTTCAGTAACTTTTATTCCAGTGAAAATAAAACATTGTGGATGTAATCTACGAGGAGATATCAAAAAGTAATTGAGTAAATTTTTTGCAGCCAAACGGAAATGTATTCACAAAAACTTAAGTATACATTTGGAAGTACATGTATTTCGCCACCTTTCCACGAGATGGCAGGTGTGCAGGTGACACCAGGGTGTCATTCTTGCTGATTTGGGGATAAAAGGAGCAACTATAAATGCTGCAGCATATTGTGCCACACTGGATCGTCTACGAGCTACTCTGCGCTGTAAACATCCAACAAAATCTCTGGAAGAGGTCATCATTCTCCATGACAATGCTCTTCCCCATGTGACTGCATCACTGATCCTAGCATTAGGAAATTCTCAAGCATTCAGCATACAGACCAGACCTGGCCTCATCACTTTCAAATGTTCAGCCCACTGAAGGAACACCTTGTCGGCAAACACTGCAGCTGCAGTGACAGCCGTGCATCATTCGTTAAGCATCCATCCGAACGATTTCTACCGCATGGTCATCGCAGTGAGACAAATGTATAAATGTGAATGGATGTTATGTAAAAAAATAGAGTAATGTTCATCCTTCAAAATGTATATTTCAGTCTTTGTGAATACATTTCAGTCTTGCTGTAAAAAATTTACTCAATTACTTTTTGATATCCCCTCATATAATTGTAATTTATATATATAAATAAATATATATATATATATATATATATATATATATATATACACACACACACACACACACAGGAAATGCGAC